>NW_027671772.1:0-300000 GCF_964165515.1 Mesoplodon bidens | reverse complement strand
TTTGATTACAATGCTTTGCTTGTTCTAGGTGTGCAAGATGTGGTTCTTTTACACATATACCTATGTCTATTCTTCCTGGGATCCTTTTCCCATGTACGTTATGAGAGAATGTTGAGTAGTCTTCTCTTGGTATTCCGTAGGTTTTTGGTGATTATATATTTCACCTGTGTTTGTATGAGTCTCTTAACCCCAATGACCGAATGTATCGAATCCTCACACCTTTCCATTGGTAAACCATAAGTTTGTTTAATGAATCTGTGATTGCCCTTCTCTGTGGAAATATCTTCACTGGTATCAATTTTTAGGCAACACCTATAAGTGATACCATACAATATGTGTCTTTCTCTTTCTGACTTACTACATGTTGCGTGATTACCTGTAGACTCATCTACAGTGCTGCAAATGACATTGTGTCCTTTTTTTCCTTGGCTAATATTCCGTCTGTACATGTACCAGTTCTTCTTTGTCCACTCATCTGTTGATGGACTTTTTGGTTGCTTCCATGTCTTGGCTATTGTAATACTGCAGCAATGCACATTTGCCTGCCTGTGTCTTTCCAATTCTGTCTTCTTACGTTATAGGCCCAGGAGTGGGCCTGCTGGATCTTATGGTAGCCAAATGTTTACCTTATAACGGCACCTCCATTCTGTTCTCATTAGTGGCTCTTACCAGGTTACGTCCCACTTCAAGGTGAGGGTACGCACTTCTCCACAACACCTTCAGCATTTATTGTTTGTAGTTTTTTTGCTGATGTTTATTCTGACTAGTGTGAGCTGATACCTCTTTGTGGTTGGATTTGCATGCGTCTCATAATCCCTTGAAATTGAGCTTTCTGGCATGTCCTTTTTTCCTTGAAACTGTGAGTACAGCCTAGCTCTTCAAATTGTTTTCTTGAAGTATGTGTGACATTTTGAACTATTTTGGCCATTACTTCCCTCAAGACACTTTGAGGGCAGGTTTCATTTACAGCCCTCCAGTACTGGTGCATAGGAAGTGACCCTTAACACAGGTTTTAAAGCTGCTGTTGCAGGTAACGGCCAGAGGGCGGCAGCATTTCTGCTTTTCCCAATCTGGTAACTAGGGTATCTGACCTTCCTGCCAGCGTTGGTCCTCGGTTATAAATTAGAGGGGAATGTGCCCGGATAAACCCCCAAAACCTGATGTCTCCTTACTTATCTTTGTTTTTTAAAATGAATTTTTATTTTTTTATTGGAGTCATATTCTGCTGTGTACGTGGACCACTTCTTCTTTGTGAATTCCTCTGTTGATGGACATTTTCATTGCTTCCAAGTGTTGGCTATGGTAAATATTGCTGGAGTGCAGGATTGCCGGCCTGTTTCTTTATTATTATTATTAATTTTTGTGGTACGTGGGCTTCTCACTGCCGTGGCCCCTCCCGTTGCAGAGCACAGGCTCCAGACACGCAGGCCCAGCAGCCATAGCTCATGGGACTAGCCGCTCCGCAGCATGTGGGTTCTTCCCGGACCGGGGCACGAACCCGTGTCCCCTGCATCGGCAGGCGGACTCTCAACCACTGCGCCACCAGTGAAGCCCAGCCTGTGACCTTTTGATTCACATCCTCTCAGGCGATAGGCCCAGAAGTGGGTATGCTTGATTGAATGGTAGCTCAATATTTACCTTTTCAAGGCACCTCCTTTGTGTTTTCATTACTGGCTCTTACCATGTTCCACGTTGAACCAAGGGTAGGCATTTCTCCACAACCCCTTCAGCATTTATTATTTGCAGAATTTTTGCTGATTGCCCTTCTGACTGGTGTGAGCTGATAGGTTTTCGTAATTTGGATTTGCATGTGTTTAATTATTCCTAATGTTCAGCATTTTCCACACCGTTTTAAATTTCTGTTAAACAAACAACCAAAACAAACGGTGAGTACAATAGACCGGTTGAAATTGCCTTCTTGAAAGGTGGCCCTCTTTTGAATTTCTCGGTCTATTTTCGACCCCAGGTTTCTTTTTTGAGGGCGGGTGTCATTTACAGGCCTGCAATGAGTGTGAATATTTAGTGACCATTAGCCCTGGGCTTAAAGCTGCTGTTGTGGGAAACGGCCACAAGGCGGCAGCATTTCTCCATTCCCAAATCTGGTTACTAGGGCAGCAGAGCCTTTCTGGAAGTCCTGTTCCTAGGTTGTAAATTACAATGGAATGTGCCAGGAAAAACCCCCATAAGTTTATGTCACATTAATTCATGTTTTAATTTTTTATCGCGGTAATGATTAGAATATTGTTTGTCCTAGGTGTACACAATCTGGTTCATTTGTACATTACATATACATGTTCACGTACAGATCCACTTCCCATGTAAATTATTGCAGAGTGTTCCATAGACCTCCCTTGCTATATGTTCGGTCTTTTTGATATACGTATTTAATAGGTATCTGTACACGTATGGTAAGTGTACTCTTAATTTTTCCATTCCCCCCACCTTTCTTTTTAGATAAGCATAGTTTGTTTTCTAAGTCTGTGAGTGTCTTTCTCTGTGGAAATATGTTCATTTGTGTCAGTTCTTAGATAACGCCTATAAGTGGTATCATAAGATATGTCTTTTGCTTTCCGACTTACCTCATGTTCTGTGATTATCTCTAGGCTCATCTATGGTGCCTCAAAGAGAAGTGTTTCATTGTTTTCCATGGCTAATATTCCATTGTGTACATGGACTACTTCTTCTTTATCCATTCATTCGTTTTATGGACATTTTGGTTGCTTCCGTGCCTTGGCTATTGTGAAAGTTCCTGCAGTGCAGCTGTTGAAGCCTGTGCCTTCTCGACTCTGGACTTCTCAGGTGAGAGGCTCATCGGTGGGCCTGCTGAATGGAATGGTGGCTCAAGTTTTACTTTTAAACGCAGCTCCTTTCTGTTCTCAGTATTGGCTGTTACCACTTTACATCTCACCAGCAGCTAGAGGGTACACAGTTCTCTAAATCCCCTTCAGCATTTATTGTTTGTAAACTTTTTGCTGATGGTAGTTGACATGTGTGAGTTGAAACCGTTTTGGAGGTTAGATTTTCATGAGTCTAATGATTCCTGATGTTGAGCTTTTATCCATTTTCCTCATTGTTGAAAAAGAGTGAGTAAAACTTTCCCCTCCATACTATCTCCTTGAAAATTTTGCCAGTTTTGAATTTTTTTGGCCATTCCCTACCTCAGGACATTTTTTGACGGCAGGTGTCCTTTAGAGCCCCGAGTCCCTGTGAACGTTAAGTGACCATTAGCTGTGGGTTTAAAGCTGCCCTTGTGGGAAACGGCCACAAGGCGGCAGCATTTCTTCATTTCCAACTCTGGGATTTGGGGCAACAGAGCTTTCCTGGAAATCATGTTAGAACGCTGCAAATTAGAGTGGAATGTGCCAGCGCAAACCCCCAAGAGCTTATATCTCCTAAATTGTTGTTTGCTTTTGAAATTTAATTTTTATGAATGATCAGAGCAAATTTGATAAAAATGTAGATTCTCCTGGGTGTACAGTTTCTGGTTCATCCTATCAATGTATCTGTCTATTCCTCTTTGGATCCTTTCCCATGTATGTTATTATAGAGTGTTGAGTAGACCTCTCTTTGTATTCCATAGGTATTTTGTGATTATATATATATATATATATATATCATATGCCTTAGTACATGTCTGTTGAACCCCATAACCTAATTCATACATTCCCTACACCTTTCCATTTGGTTATACATAATTTGGTTTTCTGAATCTATGCGTGTCCTTCTCTTGGAAATTATTGCATGGGTATCAAGTTTTAGGTAACACGTATAAGTGATGTCATAGGATATCTGTCTTTCGGTTTCTTTCTTCAAGTTGGGTGATTATCTCTAGATCCTTCTGTAGTGGTGGCAACGGCACTGTTCCATGCTTTTTCATGGCTAATATTCCATTGTGTACATGGACGACTTCTTCTTGGTACATTTTTCTGTTGGTGGACATTTTGGTTTCCTCCAGGTCTTGGCTATGATACATGTTGCTGAATTGAAGGCCTGGCAGGCTGTGTCTTTTTGATTCTGGTCTACTCAGGTGATAGGCCCATCAGTGGGCCTACCAGATCACATGGTAGCTCAATTTTTACCTTGAAACGCACCTCCGTTCTGTTCTCACTACTGGCTCTTACCAGGTTACATCCCACCAGCAGCTAAAGGGTATGCAGTTCTCTAAAACCCCTTCAGCACTTATTTTTTGTAGAGTTTTCTTGCTGATGATCATTCTGACGGCTGTGAGGTGAACGTTTTGGTACACTGGATTTGCATGGCTTTATTAATTCCTGATGTTCAGCCTTTTTCCATTCCCGTTTTTTTAACGAAAGAAAGAAAGAAAGAAAGAAAGAAAAAGAATCATAAGACAAATGTGCATAAAATATGCCTCTTGAAACTGTCGTTTTGAAATGTGGACGTCTTTCGAATTTTTTGGTCGATATACGGCCCCAGGATTTGTTTTCAGGGCAGGTGTCATTTACACGCCTGCAATTATTTTGAATATCAACTGACCATTAGCACTGGGTTAAAAGCTGCTGTTGTGTGAAACGGCCACAAGGTGGCAGCAGCTGTCCTTTACTAAATCTGGTTACTAGGGCAACAGAACGTCAATGGAAGTCGTGTTCTAGGTTGTAATTTAGAATGGAATTTGCCAGGAAAAAGCCCCTTAAGTTTATGTCCCTACTTCTTGTTCGTTTCTTTAATTGAATTTATATTTTTTATCACAGCAAGTTTGATTACAATGCTTTGCTTGTTCTAGGTGTGCAAGATGTGGTTCTTTTACACATATACCTATGTCTATTCTTCCTGGGATCCTTTTCCCATGTACGTTATGAGAGAATGTTGAGTAGTCTTCTCTTGGTATTCCGTAGGTTTTTGGTGATTATATATTTCACCTGTGTTTGTATGAGTCTCTTAACCCCAATGACCGAATGTATCGAATCCTCACACCTTTCCATTGGTAAACCATAAGTTTGTTTAATGAATCTGTGATTGCCCTTCTCTGTGGAAATATCTTCACTGGTATCAATTTTTAGGCAACACCTATAAGTGATACCATACAATATGTGTCTTTCTCTTTCTGACTTACTACATGTTGCGTGATTACCTGTAGACTCATCTACAGTGCTGCAAATGACATTGTGTCCTTTTTTTCCTTGGCTAATATTCCGTCTGTACATGTACCAGTTCTTCTTTGTCCACTCATCTGTTGATGGACTTTTTGGTTGCTTCCATGTCTTGGCTATTGTAATACTGCAGCAATGCACATTTGCCTGCCTGTGTCTTTCCAATTCTGTCTTCTTACGTTATAGGCCCAGGAGTGGGCCTGCTGGATCTTATGGTAGCCAAATGTTTACCTTATAACGGCACCTCCATTCTGTTCTCATTAGTGGCTCTTACCAGGTTACGTCCCACTTCAAGGTGAGGGTACGCACTTCTCCACAACACCTTCAGCATTTATTGTTTGTAGTTTTTTTGCTGATGTTTATTCTGACTAGTGTGAGCTGATACCTCTTTGTGGTTGGATTTGCATGCGTCTCATAATCCCTTGAAATTGAGCTTTCTGGCATGTCCTTTTTTCCTTGAAACTGTGAGTACAGCCTAGCTCTTCAAATTGTTTTCTTGAAGTATGTGTGACATTTTGAACTATTTTGGCCATTACTTCCCTCAAGACACTTTGAGGGCAGGTTTCATTTACAGCCCTCCAGTACTGGTGCATAGGAAGTGACCCTTAACACAGGTTTTAAAGCTGCTGTTGCAGGTAACGGCCAGAGGGCGGCAGCATTTCTGCTTTTCCCAATCTGGTAACTAGGGTATCTGACCTTCCTGCCAGCGTTGGTCCTCGGTTATAAATTAGAGGGGAATGTGCCCGGATAAACCCCCAAAACCTGATGTCTCCTTACTTATCTTTGTTTTTTAAAATGAATTTTTATTTTTTTATTGGAGTCATATTCTGCTGTGTACGTGGACCACTTCTTCTTTGTGAATTCCTCTGTTGATGGACATTTTCATTGCTTCCAAGTGTTGGCTATGGTAAATATTGCTGGAGTGCAGGATTGCCGGCCTGTTTCTTTATTATTATTATTAATTTTTGTGGTACGTGGGCTTCTCACTGCCGTGGCCCCTCCCGTTGCAGAGCACAGGCTCCAGACACGCAGGCCCAGCAGCCATAGCTCATGGGACTAGCCGCTCCGCAGCATGTGGGTTCTTCCCGGACCGGGGCACGAACCCGTGTCCCCTGCATCGGCAGGCGGACTCTCAACCACTGCGCCACCAGTGAAGCCCAGCCTGTGACCTTTTGATTCACATCCTCTCAGGCGATAGGCCCAGAAGTGGGTATGCTTGATTGAATGGTAGCTCAATATTTACCTTTTCAAGGCACCTCCTTTGTGTTTTCATTACTGGCTCTTACCATGTTCCACGTTGAACCAAGGGTAGGCATTTCTCCACAACCCCTTCAGCATTTATTATTTGCAGAATTTTTGCTGATTGCCCTTCTGACTGGTGTGAGCTGATAGGTTTTCGTAATTTGGATTTGCATGTGTTTAATTATTCCTAATGTTCAGCATTTTCCACACCGTTTTAAATTTCTGTTAAACAAACAACCAAAACAAACGGTGAGTACAATAGACCGGTTGAAATTGCCTTCTTGAAAGGTGGCCCTCTTTTGAATTTCTCGGTTTATTTTCGACCCCAGGTTTCTTTTTTGAGGGCGGGTGTCATTTACAGGCCTGCAATGAGTGTGAATATTTAGTGACCATTAGCCCTGGGCTTAAAGCTGCTGTTGTGGGAAACGGCCACAAGGCGGCAGCATTTCTCCATTCCCAAATCTGGTTACTAGGGCAGCAGAGCCTTTCTGGAAGTCCTGTTCCTAGGTTGTAAATTACAATGGAATGTGCCAGGAAAAACCCCCATAAGTTTATGTCACATTAATTCATGTTTTAATTTTTTATCGCGGTAATGATTAGAATATTGTTTGTCCTAGGTGTACACAATCTGGTTCATTTGTACATTACATATACATGTTCACGTACAGATCCACTTCCCATGTAAATTATTGCAGAGTGTTCCATAGACCTCCCTTGCTATATGTTCGGTCTTTTTGATATACGTATTTAATAGGTATCTGTACACGTATGGTAAGTGTACTCTTAATTTTTCCATTCCCCCCACCTTTCTTTTTAGATAAGCATAGTTTGTTTTCTAAGTCTGTGAGTGTCTTTCTCTGTGGAAATATGTTCATTTGTGTCAGTTCTTAGATAACGCCTATAAGTGGTATCATAAGATATGTCTTTTGCTTTCCGACTTACCTCATGTTCTGTGATTATCTCTAGGCTCATCTATGGTGCCTCAAAGAGAAGTGTTTCATTGTTTTCCATGGCTAATATTCCATTGTGTACATGGACTACTTCTTCTTTATCCATTCATTCGTTTTATGGACATTTTGGTTGCTTCCGTGCCTTGGCTATTGTGAAAGTTCCTGCAGTGCAGCTGTTGAAGCCTGTGCCTTCTCGACTCTGGACTTCTCAGGTGAGAGGCTCATCGGTGGGCCTGCTGAATGGAATGGTGGCTCAAGTTTTACTTTTAAACGCAGCTCCTTTCTGTTCTCAGTATTGGCTGTTACCACTTTACATCTCACCAGCAGCTAGAGGGTACACAGTTCTCTAAATCCCCTTCAGCATTTATTGTTTGTAAACTTTTTGCTGATGGTAGTTGACATGTGTGAGTTGAAACCGTTTTGGAGGTTAGATTTTCATGAGTCTAATGATTCCTGATGTTGAGCTTTTATCCATTTTCCTCATTGTTGAAAAAGAGTGAGTAAAACTTTCCCCTCCATACTATCTCCTTGAAAATTTTGCCAGTTTTGAATTTTTTTGGCCATTCCCTACCTCAGGACATTTTTTGACGGCAGGTGTCCTTTAGAGCCCCGAGTCCCTGTGAACGTTAAGTGACCATTAGCTGTGGGTTTAAAGCTGCCCTTGTGGGAAACGGCCACAAGGCGGCAGCATTTCTTCATTTCCAACTCTGGGATTTGGGGCAACAGAGCTTTCCTGGAAATCATGTTAGAACGCTGCAAATTAGAGTGGAATGTGCCAGCGCAAACCCCCAAGAGCTTATATCTCCTAAATTGTTGTTTGCTTTTGAAATTTAATTTTTATGAATGATCAGAGCAAATTTGATAAAAATGTAGATTCTCCTGGGTGTACAGTTTCTGGTTCATCCTATCAATGTATCTGTCTATTCCTCTTTGGATCCTTTCCCATGTATGTTATTATAGAGTGTTGAGTAGACCTCTCTTTGTATTCCATAGGTATTTTGTGATTATATATATATATATATATATATCATATGCCTTAGTACATGTCTGTTGAACCCCATAACCTAATTCATACATTCCCTACACCTTTCCATTTGGTTATACATAATTTGGTTTTCTGAATCTATGCGTGTCCTTCTCTTGGAAATTATTGCATGGGTATCAAGTTTTAGGTAACACGTATAAGTGATGTCATAGGATATCTGTCTTTCGGTTTCTTTCTTCAAGTTGGGTGATTATCTCTAGATCCTTCTGTAGTGGTGGCAACGGCACTGTTCCATGCTTTTTCATGGCTAATATTCCATTGTGTACATGGACGACTTCTTCTTGGTACATTTTTCTGTTGGTGGACATTTTGGTTTCCTCCAGGTCTTGGCTATGATACATGTTGCTGAATTGAAGGCCTGGCAGGCTGTGTCTTTTTGATTCTGGTCTACTCAGGTGATAGGCCCATCAGTGGGCCTACCAGATCACATGGTAGCTCAATTTTTACCTTGAAACGCACCTCCGTTCTGTTCTCACTACTGGCTCTTACCAGGTTACATCCCACCAGCAGCTAAAGGGTATGCAGTTCTCTAAAACCCCTTCAGCACTTATTTTTTGTAGAGTTTTCTTGCTGATGATCATTCTGACGGCTGTGAGGTGAACGTTTTGGTACACTGGATTTGCATGGCTTTATTAATTCCTGATGTTCAGCCTTTTTCCATTCCCGTTTTTTTAACGAAAGAAAGAAAGAAAGAAAGAAAGAAAAAGAATCATAAGACAAATGTGCATAAAATATGCCTCTTGAAACTGTCGTTTTGAAATGTGGACGTCTTTCGAATTTTTTGGTCGATATACGGCCCCAGGATTTGTTTTCAGGGCAGGTGTCATTTACACGCCTGCAATTATTTTGAATATCAACTGACCATTAGCACTGGGTTAAAAGCTGCTGTTGTGTGAAACGGCCACAAGGTGGCAGCAGCTGTCCTTTACTAAATCTGGTTACTAGGGCAACAGAACGTCAATGGAAGTCGTGTTCTAGGTTGTAATTTAGAATGGAATTTGCCAGGAAAAAGCCCCTTAAGTTTATGTCCCTACTTCTTGTTCGTTTCTTTAATTGAATTTATATTTTTTATCACAGCAAGTTTGATTACAATGCTTTGCTTGTTCTAGGTGTGCAAGATGTGGTTCTTTTACACATATACCTATGTCTATTCTTCCTGGGATCCTTTTCCCATGTACGTTATGAGAGAATGTTGAGTAGTCTTCTCTTGGTATTCCGTAGGTTTTTGGTGATTATATATTTCACCTGTGTTTGTATGAGTCTCTTAACCCCAATGACCGAATGTATCGAATCCTCACACCTTTCCATTGGTAAACCATAAGTTTGTTTAATGAATCTGTGATTGCCCTTCTCTGTGGAAATATCTTCACTGGTATCAATTTTTAGGCAACACCTATAAGTGATACCATACAATATGTGTCTTTCTCTTTCTGACTTACTACATGTTGCGTGATTACCTGTAGACTCATCTACAGTGCTGCAAATGACATTGTGTCCTTTTTTTCCTTGGCTAATATTCCGTCTGTACATGTACCAGTTCTTCTTTGTCCACTCATCTGTTGATGGACTTTTTGGTTGCTTCCATGTCTTGGCTATTGTAATACTGCAGCAATGCACATTTGCCTGCCTGTGTCTTTCCAATTCTGTCTTCTTACGTTATAGGCCCAGGAGTGGGCCTGCTGGATCTTATGGTAGCCAAATGTTTACCTTATAACGGCACCTCCATTCTGTTCTCATTAGTGGCTCTTACCAGGTTACGTCCCACTTCAAGGTGAGGGTACGCACTTCTCCACAACACCTTCAGCATTTATTGTTTGTAGTTTTTTTGCTGATGTTTATTCTGACTAGTGTGAGCTGATACCTCTTTGTGGTTGGATTTGCATGCGTCTCATAATCCCTTGAAATTGAGCTTTCTGGCATGTCCTTTTTTCCTTGAAACTGTGAGTACAGCCTAGCTCTTCAAATTGTTTTCTTGAAGTATGTGTGACATTTTGAACTATTTTGGCCATTACTTCCCTCAAGACACTTTGAGGGCAGGTTTCATTTACAGCCCTCCAGTACTGGTGCATAGGAAGTGACCCTTAACACAGGTTTTAAAGCTGCTGTTGCAGGTAACGGCCAGAGGGCGGCAGCATTTCTGCTTTTCCCAATCTGGTAACTAGGGTATCTGACCTTCCTGCCAGCGTTGGTCCTCGGTTATAAATTAGAGGGGAATGTGCCCGGATAAACCCCCCAAACCTGATGTCTCCTTACTTATCTTTTTTTTTTAAAATGAATTTTTATTTTTTTATTGGAGTCATATTCTGCTGTGTACGTGGACCACTTCTTCTTTGTGAATTCCTCTGTTGATGGACATTTTCATTGCTTCCAAGTGTTGGCTATGGTAAATATTGCTGGAGTGCAGGATTGCCGGCCTGTTTCTTTATTATTATTATTAATTTTTGTGGTACGTGGGCTTCTCACTGCCGTGGCCCCTCCCGTTGCAGAGCACAGGCTCCAGACACGCAGGCCCAGCAGCCATAGCTCATGGGACTAGCCGCTCCGCAGCATGTGGGTTCTTCCCGGACCGGGGCACGAACCCGTGTCCCCTGCATCGGCAGGCGGACTCTCAACCACTGCGCCACCAGTGAAGCCCAGCCTGTGACCTTTTGATTCACATCCTCTCAGGCGATAGGCCCAGAAGTGGGTATGCTTGATTGAATGGTAGCTCAATATTTACCTTTTCAAGGCACCTCCTTTGTGTTTTCATTACTGGCTCTTACCATGTTCCACGTTGAACCAAGGGTAGGCATTTCTCCACAACCCCTTCAGCATTTATTATTTGCAGAATTTTTGCTGATTGCCCTTCTGACTGGTGTGAGCTGATAGGTTTTCGTAATTTGGATTTGCATGTGTTTAATTATTCCTAATGTTCAGCATTTTCCACACCGTTTTAAATTTCTGTTAAACAAACAACCAAAACAAACGGTGAGTACAATAGACCGGTTGAAATTGCCTTCTTGAAAGGTGGCCCTCTTTTGAATTTCTCGGTCTATTTTCGACCCCAGGTTTCTTTTTTGAGGGCGGGTGTCATTTACAGGCCTGCAATGAGTGTGAATATTTAGTGACCATTAGCCCTGGGCTTAAAGCTGCTGTTGTGGGAAACGGCCACAAGGCGGCAGCATTTCTCCATTCCCAAATCTGGTTACTAGGGCAGCAGAGCCTTTCTGGAAGTCCTGTTCCTAGGTTGTAAATTACAATGGAATGTGCCAGGAAAAACCCCCATAAGTTTATGTCACATTAATTCATGTTTTAATTTTTTATCGCGGTAATGATTAGAATATTGTTTGTCCTAGGTGTACACAATCTGGTTCATTTGTACATTACATATACATGTTCACGTACAGATCCACTTCCCATGTAAATTATTGCAGAGTGTTCCATAGACCTCCCTTGCTATATGTTCGGTCTTTTTGATATACGTATTTAATAGGTATCTGTACACGTATGGTAAGTGTACTCTTAATTTTTCCATTCCCCCCACCTTTCTTTTTAGATAAGCATAGTTTGTTTTCTAAGTCTGTGAGTGTCTTTCTCTGTGGAAATATGTTCATTTGTGTCAGTTCTTAGATAACGCCTATAAGTGGTATCATAAGATATGTCTTTTGCTTTCCGACTTACCTCATGTTCTGTGATTATCTCTAGGCTCATCTATGGTGCCTCAAAGAGAAGTGTTTCATTGTTTTCCATGGCTAATATTCCATTGTGTACATGGACTACTTCTTCTTTATCCATTCATTCGTTTTATGGACATTTTGGTTGCTTCCGTGCCTTGGCTATTGTGAAAGTTCCTGCAGTGCAGCTGTTGAAGCCTGTGCCTTCTCGACTCTGGACTTCTCAGGTGAGAGGCTCATCGGTGGGCCTGCTGAATGGAATGGTGGCTCAAGTTTTACTTTTAAACGCAGCTCCTTTCTGTTCTCAGTATTGGCTGTTACCACTTTACATCTCACCAGCAGCTAGAGGGTACACAGTTCTCTAAATCCCCTTCAGCATTTATTGTTTGTAAACTTTTTGCTGATGGTAGTTGACATGTGTGAGTTGAAACCGTTTTGGAGGTTAGATTTTCATGAGTCTAATGATTCCTGATGTTGAGCTTTTATCCATTTTCCTCATTGTTGAAAAAGAGTGAGTAAAACTTTCCCCTCCATACTATCTCCTTGAAAATTTTGCCAGTTTTGAATTTTTTTGGCCATTCCCTACCTCAGGACATTTTTTGACGGCAGGTGTCCTTTAGAACCCCGAGTCCCTGTGAACGTTAAGTGACCATTAGCTGTGGGTTTAAAGCTGCCCTTGTGGGAAACGGCCACAAGGCGGCAGCATTTCTTCATTTCCAACTCTGGGATTTGGGGCAACAGAGCTTTCCTGGAAATCATGTTAGAACGCTGCAAATTAGAGTGGAATGTGCCAGCGCAAACCCCCAAGAGCTTATATCTCCTAAATTGTTGTTTGCTTTTGAAATTTAATTTTTATGAATGATCAGAGCAAATTTGATAAAAATGTAGATTCTCCTGGGTGTACAGTTTCTGGTTCATCCTATCAATGTATCTGTCTATTCCTCTTTGGATCCTTTCCCATGTATGTTATTATAGAGTGTTGAGTAGACCTCTCTTTGTATTCCATAGGTATTTTGTGATTATATATATATATATATATATATCATATGCATTAGTACATGTCTGTTGAACCCCATAACCTAATTCATACATTCCCTACACCTTTCCATTTGGTTATACATAATTTGGTTTTCTGAATCTATGCGTGTCCTTCTCTTGGAAATTATTGCATGGGTATCAAGTTTTAGGTAACACGTATAAGTGATGTCATAGGATATCTGTCTTTCGGTTTCTTTCTTCAAGTTGGGTGATTATCTCTAGATCCTTCTGTAGTGGTGGCAACGGCACTGTTCCATGCTTTTTCATGGCTAATATTCCATTGTGTACATGGACGACTTCTTCTTGGTACATTTTTCTGTTGGTGGACATTTTGGTTTCCTCCAGGTCTTGGCTATGGTACATGTTGCTGAATTGAAGGCCTGGCAGGCTGTGTCTTTTTGATTCTGGTCTACTCAGGTGATAGGCCCATCAGTGGGCCTACCAGATCACATGGTAGCTCAATTTTTACCTTGAAACGCACCTCCGTTCTGTTCTCACTACTGGCTCTTACCAGGTTACATCCCACCAGCAGCTAAAGGGTATGCAGTTCTCTAAAACCCCTTCAGCACTTATTTTTTGTAGAGTTTTCTTGCTGATGATCATTCTGACGGCTGTGAGGTGAACGTTTTGGTACACTGGATTTGCATGGCTTTATTAATTCCTGATGTTCAGCCTTTTTCCATTCCCGTTTTTTTAACGAAAGAAAGAAAGAAAGAAAGAAAGAAAAAGAATCATAAGACAAATGTGCATAAAATATGCCTCTTGAAACTGTCGTTTTGAAATGTGGACGTCTTTCGAATTTTTTGGTCGATATACGGCCCCAGGATTTGTTTTCAGGGCAGGTGTCATTTACACGCCTGCAATTATTTTGAATATCAACTGACCATTAGCACTGGGTTAAAAGCTGCTGTTGTGTGAAACGGCCACAAGGTGGCAGCAGCTGTCCTTTACTAAATCTGGTTACTAGGGCAACAGAACGTCAATGGAAGTCGTGTTCTAGGTTGTAATTTAGAATGGAATTTGCCAGGAAAAAGCCCCTTAAGTTTATGTCCCTACTTCTTGTTCGTTTCTTTAATTGAATTTATATTTTTTATCACAGCAAGTTTGATTACAATGCTTTGCTTGTTCTAGGTGTGCAAGATGTGGTTCTTTTACACATATACCTATGTCTATTCTTCCTGGGATCCTTTTCCCATGTACGTTATGAGAGAATGTTGAGTAGTCTTCTCTTGGTATTCCGTAGGTTTTTGGTGATTATATATTTCACCTGTGTTTGTATGAGTCTCTTAACCCCAATGACCGAATGTATCGAATCCTCACACCTTTCCATTGGTAAACCATAAGTTTGTTTAATGAATCTGTGATTGCCCTTCTCTGTGGAAATATCTTCACTGGTATCAATTTTTAGGCAACACCTATAAGTGATACCATACAATATGTGTCTTTCTCTTTCTGACTTACTACATGTTGCGTGATTACCTGTAGACTCATCTACAGTGCTGCAAATGACATTGTGTCCTTTTTTTCCTTGGCTAATATTCCGTCTGTACATGTACCAGTTCTTCTTTGTCCACTCATCTGTTGATGGACTTTTTGGTTGCTTCCATGTCTTGGCTATTGTAATACTGCAGCAATGCACATTTGCCTGCCTGTGTCTTTCCAATTCTGTCTTCTTACGTTATAGGCCCAGGAGTGGGCCTGCTGGATCTTATGGTAGCCAAATGTTTACCTTATAACGGCACCTCCATTCTGTTCTCATTAGTGGCTCTTACCAGGTTACGTCCCACTTCAAGGTGAGGGTACGCACTTCTCCACAACACCTTCAGCATTTATTGTTTGTAGTTTTTTTGCTGATGTTTATTCTGACTAGTGTGAGCTGATACCTCTTTGTGGTTGGATTTGCATGCGTCTCATAATCCCTTGAAATTGAGCTTTCTGGCATGTCCTTTTTTCCTTGAAACTGTGAGTACAGCCTAGCTCTTCAAATTGTTTTCTTGAAGTATGTGTGACATTTTGAACTATTTTGGCCATTACTTCCCTCAAGACACTTTGAGGGCAGGTTTCATTTACAGCCCTCCAGTACTGGTGCATAGGAAGTGACCCTTAACACAGGTTTTAAAGCTGCTGTTGCAGGTAACGGCCAGAGGGCGGCAGCATTTCTGCTTTTCCCAATCTGGTAACTAGGGTATCTGACCTTCCTGCCAGCGTTGGTCCTCGGTTATAAATTAGAGGGGAATGTGCCCGGATAAACCCCCAAAACCTGATGTCTCCTTACTTATCTTTGTTTTTTAAAATGAATTTTTATTTTTTTATTGGAGTCATATTCTGCTGTGTACGTGGACCACTTCTTCTTTGTGAATTCCTCTGTTGATGGACATTTTCATTGCTTCCAAGTGTTGGCTATGGTAAATATTGCTGGAGTGCAGGATTGCCGGCCTGTTTCTTTATTATTATTATTAATTTTTGTGGTACGTGGGCTTCTCACTGCCGTGGCCCCTCCCGTTGCAGAGCACAGGCTCCAGACACGCAGGCCCAGCAGCCATAGCTCATGGGACTAGCCGCTCCGCAGCATGTGGGTTCTTCCCGGACCGGGGCACGAACCCGTGTCCCCTGCATCGGCAGGCGGACTCTCAACCACTGCGCCACCAGTGAAGCCCAGCCTGTGACCTTTTGATTCACATCCTCTCAGGCGATAGGCCCAGAAGTGGGTATGCTTGATTGAATGGTAGCTCAATATTTACCTTTTCAAGGCACCTCCTTTGTGTTTTCATTACTGGCTCTTACCATGTTCCACGTTGAACCAAGGGTAGGCATTTCTCCACAACCCCTTCAGCATTTATTATTTGCAGAATTTTTGCTGATTGCCCTTCTGACTGGTGTGAGCTGATAGGTTTTCGTAATTTGGATTTGCATGTGTTTAATTATTCCTAATGTTCAGCATTTTCCACACCGTTTTAAATTTCTGTTAAACAAACAACCAAAACAAACGGTGAGTACAATAGACCGGTTGAAATTGCCTTCTTGAAAGGTGGCCCTCTTTTGAATTTCTCGGTCTATTTTCGACCCCAGGTTTCTTTTTTGAGGGCGGGTGTCATTTACAGGCCTGCAATGAGTGTGAATATTTAGTGACCATTAGCCCTGGGCTTAAAGCTGCTGTTGTGGGAAACGGCCACAAGGCGGCAGCATTTCTCCATTCCCAAATCTGGTTACTAGGGCAGCAGAGCCTTTCTGGAAGTCCTGTTCCTAGGTTGTAAATTACAATGGAATGTGCCAGGAAAAACCCCCATAAGTTTATGTCACATTAATTCATGTTTTAATTTTTTATCGCGGTAATGATTAGAATATTGTTTGTCCTAGGTGTACACAATCTGGTTCATTTGTACATTACATATACATGTTCACGTACAGATCCACTTCCCATGTAAATTATTGCAGAGTGTTCCATAGACCTCCCTTGCTATATGTTCGGTCTTTTTGATATACGTATTTAATAGGTATCTGTACACGTATGGTAAGTGTACTCTTAATTTTTCCATTCCCCCCACCTTTCTTTTTAGATAAGCATAGTTTGTTTTCTAAGTCTGTGAGTGTCTTTCTCTGTGGAAATATGTTCATTTGTGTCAGTTCTTAGATAACGCCTATAAGTGGTATCATAAGATATGTCTTTTGCTTTCCGACTTACCTCATGTTCTGTGATTATCTCTAGGCTCATCTATGGTGCCTCAAAGAGAAGTGTTTCATTGTTTTCCATGGCTAATATTCCATTGTGTACATGGACTACTTCTTCTTTATCCATTCATTCGTTTTATGGACATTTTGGTTGCTTCCGTGCCTTGGCTATTGTGAAAGTTCCTGCAGTGCAGCTGTTGAAGCCTGTGCCTTCTCGACTCTGGACTTCTCAGGTGAGAGGCTCATCGGTGGGCCTGCTGAATGGAATGGTGGCTCAAGTTTTACTTTTAAACGCAGCTCCTTTCTGTTCTCAGTATTGGCTGTTACCACTTTACATCTCACCAGCAGCTAGAGGGTACACAGTTCTCTAAATCCCCTTCAGCATTTATTGTTTGTAAACTTTTTGCTGATGGTAGTTGACATGTGTGAGTTGAAACCGTTTTGGAGGTTAGATTTTCATGAGTCTAATGATTCCTGATGTTGAGCTTTTATCCATTTTCCTCATTGTTGAAAAAGAGTGAGTAAAACTTTCCCCTCCATACTATCTCCTTGAAAATTTTGCCAGTTTTGAATTTTTTTGGCCATTCCCTACCTCAGGACATTTTTTGACGGCAGGTGTCCTTTAGAGCCCCGAGTCCCTGTGAACGTTAAGTGACCATTAGCTGTGGGTTTAAAGCTGCCCTTGTGGGAAACGGCCACAAGGCGGCAGCATTTCTTCATTTCCAACTCTGGGATTTGGGGCAACAGAGCTTTCCTGGAAATCATGTTAGAACGCTGCAAATTAGAGTGGAATGTGCCAGCGCAAACCCCCAAGAGCTTATATCTCCTAAATTGTTGTTTGCTTTTGAAATTTAATTTTTATGAATGATCAGAGCAAATTTGATAAAAATGTAGATTCTCCTGGGTGTACAGTTTCTGGTTCATCCTATCAATGTATCTGTCTATTCCTCTTTGGATCCTTTCCCATGTATGTTATTATAGAGTGTTGAGTAGACCTCTCTTTGTATTCCATAGGTATTTTGTGATTATATATATATATATATATATATCATATGCCTTAGTACATGTCTGTTGAACCCCATAACCTAATTCATACATTCCCTACACCTTTCCATTTGGTTATACATAATTTGGTTTTCTGAATCTATGCGTGTCCTTCTCTTGGAAATTATTGCATGGGTATCAAGTTTTAGGTAACACGTATAAGTGATGTCATAGGATATCTGTCTTTCGGTTTCTTTCTTCAAGTTGGGTGATTATCTCTAGATCCTTCTGTAGTGGTGGCAACGGCACTGTTCCATGCTTTTTCATGGCTAATATTCCATTGTGTACATGGACGACTTCTTCTTGGTACATTTTTCTGTTGGTGGACATTTTGGTTTCCTCCAGGTCTTGGCTATGGTACATGTTGCTGAATTGAAGGCCTGGCAGGCTGTGTCTTTTTGATTCTGGTCTACTCAGGTGATAGGCCCATCAGTGGGCCTACCAGATCACATGGTAGCTCAATTTTTACCTTGAAACGCACCTCCGTTCTGTTCTCACTACTGGCTCTTACCAGGTTACATCCCACCAGCAGCTAAAGGGTATGCAGTTCTCTAAAACCCCTTCAGCACTTATTTTTTGTAGAGTTTTCTTGCTGATGATCATTCTGACGGCTGTGAGGTGAACGTTTTGGTACACTGGATTTGCATGGCTTTATTAATTCCTGATGTTCAGCCTTTTTCCATTCCCGTTTTTTTAACGAAAGAAAGAAAGAAAGAAAGAAAGAAAAAGAATCATAAGACAAATGTGCATAAAATATGCCTCTTGAAACTGTCGTTTTGAAATGTGGACGTCTTTCGAATTTTTTGGTCGATATACGGCCCCAGGATTTGTTTTCAGGGCAGGTGTCATTTACACGCCTGCAATTATTTTGAATATCAACTGACCATTAGCACTGGGTTAAAAGCTGCTGTTGTGTGAAACGGCCACAAGGTGGCAGCAGCTGTCCTTTACTAAATCTGGTTACTAGGGCAACAGAACGTCAATGGAAGTCGTGTTCTAGGTTGTAATTTAGAATGGAATTTGCCAGGAAAAAGCCCCTTAAGTTTATGTCCCTACTTCTTGTTCGTTTCTTTAATTGAATTTATATTTTTTATCACAGCAAGTTTGATTACAATGCTTTGCTTGTTCTAGGTGTGCAAGATGTGGTTCTTTTACACATATACCTATGTCTATTCTTCCTGGGATCCTTTTCCCATGTACGTTATGAGAGAATGTTGAGTAGTCTTCTCTTGGTATTCCGTAGGTTTTTGGTGATTATATATTTCACCTGTGTTTGTATGAGTCTCTTAACCCCAATGACCGAATGTATCGAATCCTCACACCTTTCCATTGGTAAACCATAAGTTTGTTTAATGAATCTGTGATTGCCCTTCTCTGTGGAAATATCTTCACTGGTATCAATTTTTAGGCAACACCTATAAGTGATACCATACAATATGTGTCTTTCTCTTTCTGACTTACTACATGTTGCGTGATTACCTGTAGACTCATCTACAGTGCTGCAAATGACATTGTGTCCTTTTTTTCCTTGGCTAATATTCCGTCTGTACATGTACCAGTTCTTCTTTGTCCACTCATCTGTTGATGGACTTTTTGGTTGCTTCCATGTCTTGGCTATTGTAATACTGCAGCAATGCACATTTGCCTGCCTGTGTCTTTCCAATTCTGTCTTCTTACGTTATAGGCCCAGGAGTGGGCCTGCTGGATCTTATGGTAGCCAAATGTTTACCTTATAACGGCACCTCCATTCTGTTCTCATTAGTGGCTCTTACCAGGTTACGTCCCACTTCAAGGTGAGGGTACGCACTTCTCCACAACACCTTCAGCATTTATTGTTTGTAGTTTTTTTGCTGATGTTTATTCTGACTAGTGTGAGCTGATACCTCTTTGTGGTTGGATTTGCATGCGTCTCATAATCCCTTGAAATTGAGCTTTCTGGCATGTCCTTTTTTCCTTGAAACTGTGAGTACAGCCTAGCTCTTCAAATTGTTTTCTTGAAGTATGTGTGACATTTTGAACTATTTTGGCCATTACTTCCCTCAAGACACTTTGAGGGCAGGTTTCATTTACAGCCCTCCAGTACTGGTGCATAGGAAGTGACCCTTAACACAGGTTTTAAAGCTGCTGTTGCAGGTAACGGCCAGAGGGCGGCAGCATTTCTGCTCTTCCCAATCTGGTAACTAGGGAATCCGACCTTCCTGCCAGTGTTGGTCCTCGGTTATAAATTAGAGGGGAATGTGCCCGGATAAACCCCCCAAACCTGATGTCTCCTTACTTATCTTTGTTTTTTAAAATGAATTTATATTTTTTTATTGGAGTCATATTCCGGTGTGCACATGGACCACTTCTTCTTTGTGAATTCCTCTGTTGATGGACATTTTCATTGCTTCCAAGTGTTGGCTATGGTAAATATTGCTGGAGTGCAGGATTGCCGGCCTGTTTCTTTATTATTATTCTTATTTTTTGCGGTACGTGGGCCTCTCACTGCCAGGGCCCCTCCCGTTGCAGAGCACAGGCTCCAGACACGCAGGCCCAGCAGCCATAGCTCATGGGACTAGCCGCTCCGCAGCATGTGGGTTCTTCCCGGACCGGGGCACGAACCCGTGTCGCCTGCATCGGCAGGCGGACTCTCAACCACTGCGCCACGAGTGAAGCCCAGGCTGTGACCTTTTGATTCACATCCTCTCAGGCGATAGGCCCAGAAGTGGGTATGCTTGATTGAATGGTAGCTCAATATTTACCTTTTCAAGGCACCTCCTTTGTGTTTTCATTACTGGCTCTTACCATGTTCCATGTTGAACCAAGGGTAGGCGTTTCTCCACAACCCCTTCAGCATTTATTGTTTGCAGAATTTTTGCTGATTGCCCTTCTGACTGGTGTGAGCTGATAGGTTTTTGTAATTTGGATTTGCATGTGTTTAATTATTCCTAATGTTCAGCATTTTCCACACCGTTTTAAATTTCTGTTAAACAAACAACCAAAACAAATGGTGAGTACAATAGACCGGTTGAAATTGCCTTCTTGAAAGGTGGCCCTCTTTTGAATTTCTCGGTCTATTTTCGACCCCAGGTTTCTTTTTTGAGGGCGGGTGTCATTTACAGGCCTGCAATGAGTGTGAATATTTAGTGACCATTAGCCCTGGGCTTAAAGCTGCTGTTGTGGGAAACGGCCACAAGGCGGCAGCATTTCTCCATTCCCAAATCTGGTTACTAGGGCAGCAGAGCCTTTCTGGAAGTCCTGTTCCTAGGTTGTAAATTACAATGGAATGTGCCAGGAAAAACCCCCATAAGTTTATGTCACATTAATTCATGTTTTAATTTTTTATCGCGGTAATGATTAGAATATTGTTTGTCCTAGGTGTACACAATCTGGTTCATTTGTACATTACATATACATGTTCACGTACAGATCCACTTCCCATGTAAATTATTGCAGAGTGTTCCATAGACCTCCCTTGCTATATGTTCGGTCTTTTTGATATACGTATTTAATAGGTATCTGTACACGTATGGTAAGTGTACTCTTAATTTTTCCATTCCCCCCACCTTTCTTTTTAGATAAGCATAGTTTGTTTTCTAAGTCTGTGAGTGTCTTTCTCTGTGGAAATATGTTCATTTGTGTCAGTTCTTAGATAACGCCTATAAGTGGTATCATAAGATATGTCTTTTGCTTTCCGACTTACCTCATGTTCTGTGATTATCTCTAGGCTCATCTATGGTGCCTCAAAGAGAAGTGTTTCATTGTTTTCCATGGCTAATATTCCATTGTGTACATGGACTACTTCTTCTTTATCCATTCATTCGTTTTATGGACATTTTGGTTGCTTCCGTGCCTTGGCTATTGTGAAAGTTCCTGCAGTGCAGCTGTTGAAGCCTGTGCCTTCTCGACTCTGGACTTCTCAGGTGAGAGGCTCATCGGTGGGCCTGCTGAATGGAATGGTGGCTCAAGTTTTACTTTTAAACGCAGCTCCTTTCTGTTCTCAGTATTGGCTGTTACCACTTTACATCTCACCAGCAGCTAGAGGGTACACAGTTCTCTAAATCCCCTTCAGCATTTATTGTTTGTAAACTTTTTGCTGATGGTAGTTGACATGTGTGAGTTGAAACCGTTTTGGAGGTTAGATTTTCATGAGTCTAATGATTCCTGATGTTGAGCTTTTATCCATTTTCCTCATTGTTGAAAAAGAGTGAGTAAAACTTTCCCCTCCATACTATCTCCTTGAAAATTTTGCCAGTTTTGAATTTTTTTGGCCATTCCCTACCTCAGGACATTTTTTGACGGCAGGTGTCCTTTAGAGCCCCGAGTCCCTGTGAACGTTAAGTGACCATTAGCTGTGGGTTTAAAGCTGCCCTTGTGGGAAACGGCCACAAGGCGGCAGCATTTCTTCATTTCCAACTCTGGGATTTGGGGCAACAGAGCTTTCCTGGAAATCATGTTAGAACGCTGCAAATTAGAGTGGAATGTGCCAGCGCAAACCCCCAAGAGCTTATATCTCCTAAATTGTTGTTTGCTTTTGAAATTTAATTTTTATGAATGATCAGAGCAAATTTGATAAAAATGTAGATTCTCCTGGGTGTACAGTTTCTGGTTCATCCTATCAATGTATCTGTCTATTCCTCTTTGGATCCTTTCCCATGTATGTTATTATAGAGTGTTGAGTAGACCTCTCTTTGTATTCCATAGGTATTTTGTGATTATATATATATATATATCATATGCATTAGTACATGTCTGTTGAACCCCATAACCTAATTCATACATTCCCTACACCTTTCCATTTGGTTATACATAATTTGGTTTTCTGAATCTATGCGTGTCCTTCTCTTGGAAATTATTGCATGGGTATCAAGTTTTAGGTAACACGTATAAGTGATGTCATAGGATATCTGTCTTTCGGTTTCTTTCTTCAAGTTGGGTGATTATCTCTAGATCCTTCTGTAGTGGTGGCAACGGCACTGTTCCATGCTTTTTCATGGCTAATATTCCATTGTGTACATGGACGACTTCTTCTTGGTACATTTTTCTGTTGGTGGACATTTTGGTTTCCTCCAGGTCTTGGCTATGGTACATGTTGCTGAATTGAAGGCCTGGCAGGCTGTGTCTTTTTGATTCTGGTCTACTCAGGTGATAGGCCCATCAGTGGGCCTACCAGATCACATGGTAGCTCAATTTTTACCTTGAAACGCACCTCCGTTCTGTTCTCACTACTGGCTCTTACCAGGTTACATCCCACCAGCAGCTAAAGGGTATGCAGTTCTCTAAAACCCCTTCAGCACTTATTTTTTGTAGAGTTTTCTTGCTGATGATCATTCTGACGGCTGTGAGGTGAACGTTTTGGTACACTGGATTTGCATGGCTTTATTAATTCCTGATGTTCAGCCTTTTTCCATTCCCGTTTTTTTAACGAAAGAAAGAAAGAAAGAAAGAAAGAAAAAGAATCATAAGACAAATGTGCATAAAATATGCCTCTTGAAACTGTCGTTTTGAAATGTGGACGTCTTTCGAATTTTTTGGTCGATATACGGCCCCAGGATTTGTTTTCAGGGCAGGTGTCATTTACACGCCTGCAATTATTTTGAATATCAACTGACCATTAGCACTGGGTTAAAAGCTGCTGTTGTGTGAAACGGCCACAAGGTGGCAGCAGCTGTCCTTTACTAAATCTGGTTACTAGGGCAACAGAACGTCAATGGAAGTCGTGTTCTAGGTTGTAATTTAGAATGGAATTTGCCAGGAAAAAGCCCCTTAAGTTTATGTCCCTACTTCTTGTTCGTTTCTTTAATTGAATTTATATTTTTTATCACAGCAAGTTTGATTACAATGCTTTGCTTGTTCTAGGTGTGCAAGATGTGGTTCTTTTACACATATACCTATGTCTATTCTTCCTGGGATCCTTTTCCCATGTACGTTATGAGAGAATGTTGAGTAGTCTTCTCTTGGTATTCCGTAGGTTTTTGGTGATTATATATTTCACCTGTGTTTGTATGAGTCTCTTAACCCCAATGACCGAATGTATCGAATCCTCACACCTTTCCATTGGTAAACCATAAGTTTGTTTAATGAATCTGTGATTGCCCTTCTCTGTGGAAATATCTTCACTGGTATCAATTTTTAGGCAACACCTATAAGTGATACCATACAATATGTGTCTTTCTCTTTCTGACTTACTACATGTTGCGTGATTACCTGTAGACTCATCTACAGTGCTGCAAATGACATTGTGTCCTTTTTTTCCTTGGCTAATATTCCGTCTGTACATGTACCAGTTCTTCTTTGTCCACTCATCTGTTGATGGACTTTTTGGTTGCTTCCATGTCTTGGCTATTGTAATACTGCAGCAATGCACATTTGCCTGCCTGTGTCTTTCCAATTCTGTCTTCTTACGTTATAGGCCCAGGAGTGGGCCTGCTGGATCTTATGGTAGCCAAATGTTTACCTTATAATGGCACCTCCATTCTGTTCTCATTAGTGGCTCTTACCAGGTTACGTCCCACTTCAAGGTGAGGGTACGCACTTCTCCACAACACCTTCAGCATTTATTGTTTGTAGTTTTTTTGCTGATGTTTATTCTGACTAGTGTGAGCTGATACCTCTTTGTGGTTGGATTTGCATGCGTCTCATAATCCCTTGAAATTGAGCTTTCTGGCATGTCCTTTTTTCCTTGAAACTGTGAGTACAGCCTAGCTCTTCAAATTGTTTTCTTGAAGTATGTGTGACATTTTGAACTATTTTGGCCATTACTTCCCTCAAGACACTTTGAGGGCAGGTTTCATTTACAGCCCTCCAGTACTGGTGCATAGGAAGTGACCCTTAACACAGGTTTTAAAGCTGCTGTTGCAGGTAACGGCCAGAGGGCGGCAGCATTTCTGCTTTTCCCAATCTGGTAACTAGGGTATCTGACCTTCCTGCCAGCGTTGGTCCTCGGTTATAAATTAGAGGGGAATGTGCCCGGATAAACCCCCCAAACCTGATGTCTCCTTACTTATCTTTGTTTTTTAAAATGAATTTTTATTTTTTTATTGGAGTCATATTCTGCTGTGTACGTGGACCACTTCTTCTTTGTGAATTCCTCTGTTGATGGACATTTTCATTGCTTCCAAGTGTTGGCTATGGTAAATATTGCTGGAGTGCAGGATTGCCGGCCTGTTTCTTTATTATTATTATTAATTTTTGTGGTACGTGGGCTTCTCACTGCCGTGGCCCCTCCCGTTGCAGAGCACAGGCTCCAGACACGCAGGCCCAGCAGCCATAGCTCATGGGACTAGCCGCTCCGCAGCATGTGGGTTCTTCCCGGACCGGGGCACGAACCCGTGTCCCCTGCATCGGCAGGCGGACTCTCAACCACTGCGCCACCAGTGAAGCCCAGCCTGTGACCTTTTGATTCACATCCTCTCAGGCGATAGGCCCAGAAGTGGGTATGCTTGATTGAATGGTAGCTCAATATTTACCTTTTCAAGGCACCTCCTTTGTGTTTTCATTACTGGCTCTTACCATGTTCCACGTTGAACCAAGGGTAGGCATTTCTCCACAACCCCTTCAGCATTTATTATTTGCAGAATTTTTGCTGATTGCCCTTCTGACTGGTGTGAGCTGATAGGTTTTCGTAATTTGGATTTGCATGTGTTTAATTATTCCTAATGTTCAGCATTTTCCACACCGTTTTAAATTTCTGTTAAACAAACAACCAAAACAAACGGTGAGTACAATAGACCGGTTGAAATTGCCTTCTTGAAAGGTGGCCCTCTTTTGAATTTCTCGGTCTATTTTCGACCCCAGGTTTCTTTTTTGAGGGCGGGTGTCATTTACAGGCCTGCAATGAGTGTGAATATTTAGTGACCATTAGCCCTGGGCTTAAAGCTGCTGTTGTGGGAAACGGCCACAAGGCGGCAGCATTTCTCCATTCCCAAATCTGGTTACTAGGGCAGCAGAGCCTTTCTGGAAGTCCTGTTCCTAGGTTGTAAATTACAATGGAATGTGCCAGGAAAAACCCCCATAAGTTTATGTCACATTAATTCATGTTTTAATTTTTTATCGCGGTAATGATTAGAATATTGTTTGTCCTAGGTGTACACAATCTGGTTCATTTGTACATTACATATACATGTTCACGTACAGATCCACTTCCCATGTAAATTATTGCAGAGTGTTCCATAGACCTCCCTTGCTATATGTTCGGTCTTTTTGATATACGTATTTAATAGGTATCTGTACACGTATGGTAAGTGTACTCTTAATTTTTCCATTCCCCCCACCTTTCTTTTTAGATAAGCATAGTTTGTTTTCTAAGTCTGTGAGTGTCTTTCTCTGTGGAAATATGTTCATTTGTGTCAGTTCTTAGATAACGCCTATAAGTGGTATCATAAGATATGTCTTTTGCTTTCCGACTTACCTCATGTTCTGTGATTATCTCTAGGCTCATCTATGGTGCCTCAAAGAGAAGTGTTTCATTGTTTTCCATGGCTAATATTCCATTGTGTACATGGACTACTTCTTCTTTATCCATTCATTCGTTTTATGGACATTTTGGTTGCTTCCGTGCCTTGGCTATTGTGAAAGTTCCTGCAGTGCAGCTGTTGAAGCCTGTGCCTTCTCGACTCTGGACTTCTCAGGTGAGAGGCTCATCGGTGGGCCTGCTGAATGGAATGGTGGCTCAAGTTTTACTTTTAAACGCAGCTCCTTTCTGTTCTCAGTATTGGCTGTTACCACTTTACATCTCACCAGCAGCTAGAGGGTACACAGTTCTCTAAATCCCCTTCAGCATTTATTGTTTGTAAACTTTTTGCTGATGGTAGTTGACATGTGTAAGTTGAAACCGTTTTGGAGGTTAGATTTTCATGAGTCTAATGATTCCTGATGTTGAGCTTTTATCCATTTTCCTCATTGTTGAAAAAGAGTGAGTAAAACTTTCCCCTCCATACTATCTCCTTGAAAATTTTGCCAGTTTTGAATTTTTTTGGCCATTCCCTACCTCAGGACATTTTTTGACGGCAGGTGTCCTTTAGAGCCCCGAGTCCCTGTGAACGTTAAGTGACCATTAGCTGTGGGTTTAAAGCTGCCCTTGTGGGAAACGGCCACAAGGCGGCAGCATTTCTTCATTTCCAACTCTGGGATTTGGGGCAACAGAGCTTTCCTGGAAATCATGTTAGAACGCTGCAAATTAGAGTGGAATGTGCCAGCGCAAACCCCCAAGAGCTTATATCTCCTAAATTGTTGTTTGCTTTTGAAATTTAATTTTTATGAATGATCAGAGCAAATTTGATAAAAATGTAGATTCTCCTGGGTGTACAGTTTCTGGTTCATCCTATCAATGTATCTGTCTATTCCTCTTTGGATCCTTTCCCATGTATGTTATTATAGAGTGTTGAGTAGACCTCTCTTTGTATTCCATAGGTATTTTGTGATTATATATATATATATATATATATATATATCATATGCCTTAGTACATGTCTGTTGAACCCCATAACCTAATTCATACATTCCCTACACCTTTCCATTTGGTTATACATAATTTGGTTTTCTGAATCTATGCGTGTCCTTCTCTTGGAAATTATTGCATGGGTATCAAGTTTTAGGTAACACGTATAAGTGATGTCATAGGATATCTGTCTTTCGGTTTCTTTCTTCAAGTTGGGTGATTATCTCTAGATCCTTCTGTAGTGGTGGCAACGGCACTGTTCCATGCTTTTTCATGGCTAATATTCCATTGTGTACATGGACGACTTCTTCTTGGTACATTTTTCTGTTGGTGGACATTTTGGTTTCCTCCAGGTCTTGGCTATGGTACATGTTGCTGAATTGAAGGCCTGGCAGGCTGTGTCTTTTTGATTCTGGTCTACTCAGGTGATAGGCCCATCAGTGGGCCTACCAGATCACATGGTAGCTCAATTTTTACCTTGAAACGCACCTCCGTTCTGTTCTCACTACTGGCTCTTACCAGGTTACATCCCACCAGCAGCTAAAGGGTATGCAGTTCTCTAAAACCCCTTCAGCACTTATTTTTTGTAGAGTTTTCTTGCTGATGATCATTCTGACGGCTGTGAGGTGAACGTTTTGGTACACTGGATTTGCATGGCTTTATTAATTCCTGATGTTCAGCCTTTTTCCATTCCCGTTTTTTTAACGAAAGAAAGAAAGAAAGAAAGAAAGAAAAAGAATCATAAGACAAATGTGCATAAAATATGCCTCTTGAAACTGTCGTTTTGAAATGTGGACGTCTTTCGAATTTTTTGGTCGATATACGGCCCCAGGATTTGTTTTCAGGGCAGGTGTCATTTACACGCCTGCAATTATTTTGAATATCAACTGACCATTAGCACTGGGTTAAAAGCTGCTGTTGTGTGAAACGGCCACAAGGTGGCAGCAGCTGTCCTTTACTAAATCTGGTTACTAGGGCAACAGAACGTCAATGGAAGTCGTGTTCTAGGTTGTAATTTAGAATGGAATTTGCCAGGAAAAAGCCCCTTAAGTTTATGTCCCTACTTCTTGTTCGTTTCTTTAATTGAATTTATATTTTTTATCACAGCAAGTTTGATTACAATGCTTTGCTTGTTCTAGGTGTGCAAGATGTGGTTCTTTTACACATATACCTATGTCTATTCTTCCTGGGATCCTTTTCCCATGTACGTTATGAGAGAATGTTGAGTAGTCTTCTCTTGGTATTCCGTAGGTTTTTGGTGATTATATATTTCACCTGTGTTTGTATGAGTCTCTTAACCCCAATGACCGAATGTATCGAATCCTCACACCTTTCCATTGGTAAACCATAAGTTTGTTTAATGAATCTGTGATTGCCCTTCTCTGTGGAAATATCTTCACTGGTATCAATTTTTAGGCAACACCTATAAGTGATACCATACAATATGTGTCTTTCTCTTTCTGACTTACTACATGTTGCGTGATTACCTGTAGACTCATCTACAGTGCTGCAAATGACATTGTGTCCTTTTTTTCCTTGGCTAATATTCCGTCTGTACATGTACCAGTTCTTCTTTGTCCACTCATCTGTTGATGGACTTTTTGGTTGCTTCCATGTCTTGGCTATTGTAATACTGCAGCAATGCACATTTGCCTGCCTGTGTCTTTCCAATTCTGTCTTCTTACGTTATAGGCCCAGGAGTGGGCCTGCTGGATCTTATGGTAGCCAAATGTTTACCTTATAACGGCACCTCCATTCTGTTCTCATTAGTGGCTCTTACCAGGTTACGTCCCACTTCAAGGTGAGGGTACGCACTTCTCCACAACACCTTCAGCATTTATTGTTTGTAGTTTTTTTGCTGATGTTTATTCTGACTAGTGTGAGCTGATACCTCTTTGTGGTTGGATTTGCATGCGTCTCATAATCCCTTGAAATTGAGCTTTCTGGCATGTCCTTTTTTCCTTGAAACTGTGAGTACAGCCTAGCTCTTCAAATTGTTTTCTTGAAGTATGTGTGACATTTTGAACTATTTTGGCCATTACTTCCCTCAAGACACTTTGAGGGCAGGTTTCATTTACAGCCCTCCAGTACTGGTGCATAGGAAGTGACCCTTAACACAGGTTTTAAAGCTGCTGTTGCAGGTAACGGCCAGAGGGCGGCAGCATTTCTGCTTTTCCCAATCTGGTAACTAGGGTATCTGACCTTCCTGCCAGCGTTGGTCCTCGGTTATAAATTAGAGGGGAATGTGCCCGGATAAACCCCCCAAACCTGATGTCTCCTTACTTATCTTTTTTTTTTAAAATGAATTTTTATTTTTTTATTGGAGTCATATTCTGCTGTGTACGTGGACCACTTCTTCTTTGTGAATTCCTCTGTTGATGGACATTTTCATTGCTTCCAAGTGTTGGCTATGGTAAATATTGCTGGAGTGCAGGATTGCCGGCCTGTTTCTTTATTATTATTATTAATTTTTGTGGTACGTGGGCTTCTCACTGCCGTGGCCCCTCCCGTTGCAGAGCACAGGCTCCAGACACGCAGGCCCAGCAGCCATAGCTCATGGGACTAGCCGCTCCGCAGCATGTGGGTTCTTCCCGGACCGGGGCACGAACCCGTGTCCCCTGCATCGGCAGGCGGACTCTCAACCACTGCGCCACCAGTGAAGCCCAGCCTGTGACCTTTTGATTCACATCCTCTCAGGCGATAGGCCCAGAAGTGGGTATGCTTGATTGAATGGTAGCTCAATATTTACCTTTTCAAGGCACCTCCTTTGTGTTTTCATTACTGGCTCTTACCATGTTCCACGTTGAACCAAGGGTAGGCATTTCTCCACAACCCCTTCAGCATTTATTATTTGCAGAATTTTTGCTGATTGCCCTTCTGACTGGTGTGAGCTGATAGGTTTTCGTAATTTGGATTTGCATGTGTTTAATTATTCCTAATGTTCAGCATTTTCCACACCGTTTTAAATTTCTGTTAAACAAACAACCAAAACAAACGGTGAGTACAATAGACCGGTTGAAATTGCCTTCTTGAAAGGTGGCCCTCTTTTGAATTTCTCGGTCTATTTTCGACCCCAGGTTTCTTTTTTGAGGGCGGGTGTCATTTACAGGCCTGCAATGAGTGTGAATATTTAGTGACCATTAGCCCTGGGCTTAAAGCTGCTGTTGTGGGAAACGGCCACAAGGCGGCAGCATTTCTCCATTCCCAAATCTGGTTACTAGGGCAGCAGAGCCTTTCTGGAAGTCCTGTTCCTAGGTTGTAAATTACAATGGAATGTGCCAGGAAAAACCCCCATAAGTTTATGTCACATTAATTCATGTTTTAATTTTTTATCGCGGTAATGATTAGAATATTGTTTGTCCTAGGTGTACACAATCTGGTTCATTTGTACATTACATATACATGTTCACGTACAGATCCACTTCCCATGTAAATTATTGCCGAGTGTTCCATAGACCTCCCTTGCTATATGTTCGGTCTTTTTGATATACGTATTTAATAGGTATCTGTACACGTATGGTAAGTGTACTCTTAATTTTTCCATTCCCCCCACCTTTCTTTTTAGATAAGCATAGTTTGTTTTCTAAGTCTGTGAGTGTCTTTCTCTGTGGAAATATGTTCATTTGTGTCAGTTCTTAGATAACGCCTATAAGTGGTATCATAAGATATGTCTTTTGCTTTCCGACTTACCTCATGTTCTGTGATTATCTCTAGGCTCATCTATGGTGCCTCAAAGAGAAGTGTTTCATTGTTTTCCATGGCTAATATTCCATTGTGTACATGGACTACTTCTTCTTTATCCATTCATTCGTTTTATGGACATTTTGGTTGCTTCCGTGCCTTGGCTATTGTGAAAGTTCCTGCAGTGCAGCTGTTGAAGCCTGTGCCTTCTCGACTCTGGACTTCTCAGGTGAGAGGCTCATCGGTGGGCCTGCTGAATGGAATGGTGGCTCAAGTTTTACTTTTAAACGCAGCTCCTTTCTGTTCTCAGTATTGGCTGTTACCACTTTACATCTCACCAGCAGCTAGAGGGTACACAGTTCTCTAAATCCCCTTCAGCATTTATTGTTTGTAAACTTTTTGCTGATGGTAGTTGACATGTGTGAGTTGAAACCGTTTTGGAGGTTAGATTTTCATGAGTCTAATGATTCCTGATGTTGAGCTTTTATCCATTTTCCTCATTGTTGAAAAAGAGTGAGTAAAACTTTCCCCTCCATACTATCTCCTTGAAAATTTTGCCAGTTTTGAATTTTTTTGGCCATTCCCTACCTCAGGACATTTTTTGACGGCAGGTGTCCTTTAGAGCCCCGAGTCCCTGTGAACGTTAAGTGACCATTAGCTGTGGGTTTAAAGCTGCCCTTGTGGGAAACGGCCACAAGGCGGCAGCATTTCTTCATTTCCAACTCTGGGATTTGGGGCAACAGAGCTTTCCTGGAAATCATGTTAGAACGCTGCAAATTAGAGTGGAATGTGCCAGCGCAAACCCCCAAGAGCTTATATCTCCTAAATTGTTGTTTGCTTTTGAAATTTAATTTTTATGAATGATCAGAGCAAATTTGATAAAAATGTAGATTCTCCTGGGTGTACAGTTTCTGGTTCATCCTATCAATGTATCTGTCTATTCCTCTTTGGATCCTTTCCCATGTATGTTATTATAGAGTGTTGAGTAGACCTCTCTTTGTATTCCATAGGTATTTTGTGATTATATATATATATATATATATATATATCATATGCCTTAGTACATGTCTGTTGAACCCCATAACCTAATTCATACATTCCCTACACCTTTCCATTTGGTTATACATAATTTGGTTTTCTGAATCTATGCGTGTCCTTCTCTTGGAAATTATTGCATGGGTATCAAGTTTTAGGTAACACGTATAAGTGATGTCATAGGATATCTGTCTTTCGGTTTCTTTCTTCAAGTTGGGTGATTATCTCTAGATCCTTCTGTAGTGGTGGCAACGGCACTGTTCCATGCTTTTTCATGGCTAATATTCCATTGTGTACATGGACGACTTCTTCTTGGTACATTTTTCTGTTGGTGGACATTTTGGTTTCCTCCAGGTCTTGGCTATGGTACATGTTGCTGAATTGAAGGCCTGGCAGGCTGTGTCTTTTTGATTCTGGTCTACTCAGGTGATAGGCCCATCAGTGGGCCTACCAGATCACATGGTAGCTCAATTTTTACCTTGAAACGCACCTCCGTTCTGTTCTCACTACTGGCTCTTACCAGGTTACATCCCACCAGCAGCTAAAGGGTATGCAGTTCTCTAAAACCCCTTCAGCACTTATTTTTTGTAGAGTTTTCTTGCTGATGATCATTCTGACGGCTGTGAGGTGAACGTTTTGGTACACTGGATTTGCATGGCTTTATTAATTCCTGATGTTCAGCCTTTTTCCATTCCCGTTTTTTTAACGAAAGAAAGAAAGAAAGAAAGAAAGAAAAAGAATCATAAGACAAATGTGCATAAAATATGCCTCTTGAAACTGTCGTTTTGAAATGTGGACGTCTTTCGAATTTTTTGGTCGATATACGGCCCCAGGATTTGTTTTCAGGGCAGGTGTCATTTACACGCCTGCAATTATTTTGAATATCAACTGACCATTAGCACTGGGTTAAAAGCTGCTGTTGTGTGAAACGGCCACAAGGTGGCAGCAGCTGTCCTTTACTAAATCTGGTTACTAGGGCAACAGAACGTCAATGGAAGTCGTGTTCTAGGTTGTAATTTAGAATGGAATTTGCCAGGAAAAAGCCCCTTAAGTTTATGTCCCTACTTCTTGTTCGTTTCTTTAATTGAATTTATATTTTTTATCACAGCAAGTTTGATTACAATGCTTTGCTTGTTCTAGGTGTGCAAGATGTGGTTCTTTTACACATATACCTATGTCTATTCTTCCTGGGATCCTTTTCCCATGTACGTTATGAGAGAATGTTGAGTAGTCTTCTCTTGGTATTCCGTAGGTTTTTGGTGATTATATATTTCACCTGTGTTTGTATGAGTCTCTTAACCCCAATGACCGAATGTATCGAATCCTCACACCTTTCCATTGGTAAACCATAAGTTTGTTTAATGAATCTGTGATTGCCCTTCTCTGTGGAAATATCTTCACTGGTATCAATTTTTAGGCAACACCTATAAGTGATACCATACAATATGTGTCTTTCTCTTTCTGACTTACTACATGTTGCGTGATTACCTGTAGACTCATCTACAGTGCTGCAAATGACATTGTGTCCTTTTTTTCCTTGGCTAATATTCCGTCTGTACATGTACCAGTTCTTCTTTGTCCACTCATCTGTTGATGGACTTTTTGGTTGCTTCCATGTCTTGGCTATTGTAATACTGCAGCAATGCACATTTGCCTGCCTGTGTCTTTCCAATTCTGTCTTCTTACGTTATAGGCCCAGGAGTGGGCCTGCTGGATCTTATGGTAGCCAAATGTTTACCTTATAACGGCACCTCCATTCTGTTCTCATTAGTGGCTCTTACCAGGTTACGTCCCACTTCAAGGTGAGGGTACGCACTTCTCCACAACACCTTCAGCATTTATTGTTTGTAGTTTTTTTGCTGATGTTTATTCTGACTAGTGTGAGCTGATACCTCTTTGTGGTTGGATTTGCATGCGTCTCATAATCCCTTGAAATTGAGCTTTCTGGCATGTCCTTTTTTCCTTGAAACTGTGAGTACAGCCTAGCTCTTCAAATTGTTTTCTTGAAGTATGTGTGACATTTTGAACTATTTTGGCCATTACTTCCCTCAAGACACTTTGAGGGCAGGTTTCATTTACAGCCCTCCAGTACTGGTGCATAGGAAGTGACCCTTAACACAGGTTTTAAAGCTGCTGTTGCAGGTAACGGCCAGAGGGCGGCAGCATTTCTGCTCTTCCCAATCTGGTAACTAGGGAATCCGACCTTCCTGCCAGTGTTGGTCCTCGGTTATAAATTAGAGGGGAATGTGCCCGGATAAACCCCCCAAACCTGATGTCTCCTTACTTATCTTTGTTTTTTAAAATGAATTTATATTTTTTTATTGGAGTCATATTCCGGTGTGCACATGGACCACTTCTTCTTTGTGAATTCCTCTGTTGATGGACATTTTCATTGCTTCCAAGTGTTGGCTATGGTAAATATTGCTGGAGTGCAGGATTGCCGGCCTGTTTCTTTATTATTATTCTTATTTTTTGCGGTACGTGGGCCTCTCACTGCCAGGGCCCCTCCCGTTGCAGAGCACAGGCTCCAGACACGCAGGCCCAGCAGCCATAGCTCATGGGACTAGCCGCTCCGCAGCATGTGGGTTCTTCCCGGACCGGGGCATGAACCCGTGTCGCCTGCATCGGCAGGCGGACTCTCAACCACTGCGCCACGAGTGAAGCCCAGGCTGTGACCTTTTGATTCACATCCTCTCAGGCGATAGGCCCAGAAGTGGGTATGCTTGATTGAATGGTAGCTCAATATTTACCTTTTCAAGGCACCTCCTTTGTGTTTTCATTACTGGCTCTTACCATGTTCCACGTTGAACCAAGGGTAGGCATTTCTCCACAACCCCTTCAGCATTTATTATTTGCAGAATTTTTGCTGATTGCCCTTCTGACTGGTGTGAGCTGATAGGTTTTCGTAATTTGGATTTGCATGTGTTTAATTATTCCTAATGTTCAGCATTTTCCACACCGTTTTAAATTTCTGTTAAACAAACAACCAAAACAAACGGTGAGTACAATAGACCGGTTGAAATTGCCTTCTTGAAAGGTGGCCCTCTTTTGAATTTCTCGGTCTATTTTCGACCCCAGGTTTCTTTTTTGAGGGCGGGTGTCATTTACAGGCCTGCAATGAGTGTGAATATTTAGTGACCATTAGCCCTGGGCTTAAAGCTGCTGTTGTGGGAAACGGCCACAAGGCGGCAGCATTTCTCCATTCCCAAATCTGGTTACTAGGGCAGCAGAGCCTTTCTGGAAGTCCTGTTCCTAGGTTGTAAATTACAATGGAATGTGCCAGGAAAAACCCCCATAAGTTTATGTCACATTAATTCATGTTTTAATTTTTTATCGCGGTAATGATTAGAATATTGTTTGTCCTAGGTGTACACAATCTGGTTCATTTGTACATTACATATACATGTTCACGTACAGATCCACTTCCCATGTAAATTATTGCAGAGTGTTCCATAGACCTCCCTTGCTATATGTTCGGTCTTTTTGATATACGTATTTAATAGGTATCTGTACACGTATGGTAAGTGTACTCTTAATTTTTCCATTCCCCCCACCTTTCTTTTTAGATAAGCATAGTTTGTTTTCTAAGTCTGTGAGTGTCTTTCTCTGTGGAAATATGTTCATTTGTGTCAGTTCTTAGATAACGCCTATAAGTGGTATCATAAGATATGTCTTTTGCTTTCCGACTTACCTCATGTTCTGTGATTATCTCTAGGCTCATCTATGGTGCCTCAAAGAGAAGTGTTTCATTGTTTTCCATGGCTAATATTCCATTGTGTACATGGACTACTTCTTCTTTATCCATTCATTCGTTTTATGGACATTTTGGTTGCTTCCGTGCCTTGGCTATTGTGAAAGTTCCTGCAGTGCAGCTGTTGAAGCCTGTGCCTTCTCGACTCTGGACTTCTCAGGTGAGAGGCTCATCGGTGGGCCTGCTGAATGGAATGGTGGCTCAAGTTTTACTTTTAAACGCAGCTCCTTTCTGTTCTCAGTATTGGCTGTTACCACTTTACATCTCACCAGCAGCTAGAGGGTACACAGTTCTCTAAATCCCCTTCAGCATTTATTGTTTGTAAACTTTTTGCTGATGGTAGTTGACATGTGTGAGTTGAAACCGTTTTGGAGGTTAGATTTTCATGAGTCTAATGATTCCTGATGTTGAGCTTTTATCCATTTTCCTCATTGTTGAAAAAGAGTGAGTAAAACTTTCCCCTCCATACTATCTCCTTGAAAATTTTGCCAGTTTTGAATTTTTTTGGCCATTCCCTACCTCAGGACATTTTTTGACGGCAGGTGTCCTTTAGAGCCCCGAGTCCCTGTGAACGTTAAGTGACCATTAGCTGTGGGTTTAAAGCTGCCCTTGTGGGAAACGGCCACAAGGCGGCAGCATTTCTTCATTTCCAACTCTGGGATTTGGGGCAACAGAGCTTTCCTGGAAATCATGTTAGAACGCTGCAAATTAGAGTGGAATGTGCCAGCGCAAACCCCCAAGAGCTTATATCTCCTAAATTGTTGTTTGCTTTTGAAATTTAATTTTTATGAATGATCAGAGCAAATTTGATAAAAATGTAGATTCTCCTGGGTGTACAGTTTCTGGTTCATCCTATCAATGTATCTGTCTATTCCTCTTTGGATCCTTTCCCATGTATGTTATTATAGAGTGTTGAGTAGACCTCTCTTTGTATTCCATAGGTATTTTGTGATTATATATATATATATATATATATATATCATATGCCTTAGTACATGTCTGTTGAACCCCATAACCTAATTCATACATTCCCTACACCTTTCCATTTGGTTATACATAATTTGGTTTTCTGAATCTATGCGTGTCCTTCTCTTGGAAATTATTGCATGGGTATCAAGTTTTAGGTAACACGTATAAGTGATGTCATAGGATATCTGTCTTTCGGTTTCTTTCTTCAAGTTGGGTGATTATCTCTAGATCCTTCTGTAGTGGTGGCAACGGCACTGTTCCATGCTTTTTCATGGCTAATATTCCATTGTGTACATGGACGACTTCTTCTTGGTACATTTTTCTGTTGGTGGACATTTTGGTTTCCTCCAGGTCTTGGCTATGGTACATGTTGCTGAATTGAAGGCCTGGCAGGCTGTGTCTTTTTGATTCTGGTCTACTCAGGTGATAGGCCCATCAGTGGGCCTACCAGATCACATGGTAGCTCAATTTTTACCTTGAAACGCACCTCCGTTCTGTTCTCACTACTGGCTCTTACCAGGTTACATCCCACCAGCAGCTAAAGGGTATGCAGTTCTCTAAAACCCCTTCAGCACTTATTTTTTGTAGAGTTTTCTTGCTGATGATCATTCTGACGGCTGTGAGGTGAACGTTTTGGTACACTGGATTTGCATGGCTTTATTAATTCCTGATGTTCAGCCTTTTTCCATTCCCGTTTTTTTAACGAAAGAAAGAAAGAAAGAAAGAAAGAAAAAGAATCATAAGACAAATGTGCATAAAATATGCCTCTTGAAACTGTCGTTTTGAAATGTGGACGTCTTTCGAATTTTTTGGTCGATATACGGCCCCAGGATTTGTTTTCAGGGCAGGTGTCATTTACACGCCTGCAATTATTTTGAATATCAACTGACCATTAGCACTGGGTTAAAAGCTGCTGTTGTGTGAAACGGCCACAAGGTGGCAGCAGCTGTCCTTTACTAAATCTGGTTACTAGGGCAACAGAACGTCAATGGAAGTCGTGTTCTAGGTTGTAATTTAGAATGGAATTTGCCAGGAAAAAGCCCCTTAAGTTTATGTCCCTACTTCTTGTTCGTTTCTTTAATTGAATTTATATTTTTTATCACAGCAAGTTTGATTACAATGCTTTGCTTGTTCTAGGTGTGCAAGATGTGGTTCTTTTACACATATACCTATGTCTATTCTTCCTGGGATCCTTTTCCCATGTACGTTATGAGAGAATGTTGAGTAGTCTTCTCTTGGTATTCCGTAGGTTTTTGGTGATTATATATTTCACCTGTGTTTGTATGAGTCTCTTAACCCCAATGACCGAATGTATCGAATCCTCACACCTTTCCATTGGTAAACCATAAGTTTGTTTAATGAATCTGTGATTGCCCTTCTCTGTGGAAATATCTTCACTGGTATCAATTTTTAGGCAACACCTATAAGTGATACCATACAATATGTGTCTTTCTCTTTCTGACTTACTACATGTTGCGTGATTACCTGTAGACTCATCTACAGTGCTGCAAATGACATTGTGTCCTTTTTTTCCTTGGCTAATATTCCGTCTGTACATGTACCAGTTCTTCTTTGTCCACTCATCTGTTGATGGACTTTTTGGTTGCTTCCATGTCTTGGCTATTGTAATACTGCAGCAATGCACATTTGCCTGCCTGTGTCTTTCCAATTCTGTCTTCTTACGTTATAGGCCCAGGAGTGGGCCTGCTGGATCTTATGGTAGCCAAATGTTTACCTTATAACGGCACCTCCATTCTGTTCTCATTAGTGGCTCTTACCAGGTTACGTCCCACTTCAAGGTGAGGGTACGCACTTCTCCACAACACCTTCAGCATTTATTGTTTGTAGTTTTTTTGCTGATGTTTATTCTGACTAGTGTGAGCTGATACCTCTTTGTGGTTGGATTTGCATGCGTCTCATAATCCCTTGAAATTGAGCTTTCTGGCATGTCCTTTTTTCCTTGAAACTGTGAGTACAGCCTAGCTCTTCAAATTGTTTTCTTGAAGTATGTGTGACATTTTGAACTATTTTGGCCATTACTTCCCTCAAGACACTTTGAGGGCAGGTTTCATTTACAGCCCTCCAGTACTGGTGCATAGGAAGTGACCCTTAACACAGGTTTTAAAGCTGCTGTTGCAGGTAACGGCCAGAGGGCGGCAGCATTTCTGCTCTTCCCAATCTGGTAACTAGGGAATCCGACCTTCCTGCCAGTGTTGGTCCTCGGTTATAAATTAGAGGGGAATGTGCCCGGATAAACCCCCCAAACCTGATGTCTCCTTACTTATCTTTGTTTTTTAAAATGAATTTATATTTTTTTATTGGAGTCATATTCCGGTGTGCACATGGACCACTTCTTCTTTGTGAATTCCTCTGTTGATGGACATTTTCATTGCTTCCAAGTGTTGGCTATGGTAAATATTGCTGGAGTGCAGGATTGCCGGCCTGTTTCTTTATTATTATTCTTATTTTTTGCGGTACGTGGGCCTCTCACTGCCAGGGCCCCTCCCGTTGCAGAGCACAGGCTCCAGACACGCAGGCCCAGCAGCCATAGCTCATGGGACTAGCCGCTCCGCAGCATGTGGGTTCTTCCCGGACCGGGGCATGAACCCGTGTCGCCTGCATCGGCAGGCGGACTCTCAACCACTGCGCCACCAGTGAAGCCCAGCCTGTGACCTTTTGATTCACATCCTCTCAGGCGATAGGCCCAGAAGTGGGTATGCTTGATTGAATGGTAGCTCAATATTTACCTTTTCAAGGCACCTCCTTTGTGTTTTCATTACTGGCTCTTACCATGTCCCATGTTGAACCAAGGGTAGGCGTTTCTCCACAACCCCTTCAGCATTTATTGTTTGCAGAATTTTTGCTGATTGCCCTTCTGACTGGTGTGAGCTGATAGGTTTTTGTAATTTGGATTTGCATGTGTTTAATTATTCCTAATGTTCAGCATTTTCCACACCGTTTTAAATTTCTGTTAAACAAACAACCAAAACAAATGGTGAGTACAATAGACCGGTTGAAATTGCCTTCTTGAAAGGTGGCCCTCTTTTGAATTTCTCGGTCTATTTTCGACCCCAGGTTTCTTTTTTGAGGGCGGGTGTCATTTACAGGCCTGCAATGAGTGTGAATATTTAGTGACCATTAGCCCTGGGCTTAAAGCTGCTGTTGTGGGAAACGGCCACAAGGCGGCAGCATTTCTCCATTCCCAAATCTGGTTACTAGGGCAGCAGAGCCTTTCTGGAAGTCCTGTTCCTAGGTTGTAAATTACAATGGAATGTGCCAGGAAAAACCCCCATAAGTTTATGTCACATTAATTCATGTTTTAATTTTTTATCGCGGTAATGATTAGAATATTGTTTGTCCTAGGTGTACACAATCTGGTTCATTTGTACATTACATATACATGTTCACGTACAGATCCACTTCCCATGTAAATTATTGCAGAGTGTTCCATAGACCTCCCTTGCTATATGTTCGGTCTTTTTGATATACGTATTTAATAGGTATCTGTACACGTATGGTAAGTGTACTCTTAATTTTTCCATTCCCCCCACCTTTCTTTTTAGATAAGCATAGTTTGTTTTCTAAGTCTGTGAGTGTCTTTCTCTGTGGAAATATGTTCATTTGTGTCAGTTCTTAGATAACGCCTATAAGTGGTATCATAAGATATGTCTTTTGCTTTCCGACTTACCTCATGTTCTGTGATTATCTCTAGGCTCATCTATGGTGCCTCAAAGAGAAGTGTTTCATTGTTTTCCATGGCTAATATTCCATTGTGTACATGGACTACTTCTTCTTTATCCATTCATTCGTTTTATGGACATTTTGGTTGCTTCCGTGCCTTGGCTATTGTGAAAGTTCCTGCAGTGCAGCTGTTGAAGCCTGTGCCTTCTCGACTCTGGACTTCTCAGGTGAGAGGCTCATCGGTGGGCCTGCTGAATGGAATGGTGGCTCAAGTTTTACTTTTAAACGCAGCTCCTTTCTGTTCTCAGTATTGGCTGTTACCACTTTACATCTCACCAGCAGCTAGAGGGTACACAGTTCTCTAAATCCCCTTCAGCATTTATTGTTTGTAAACTTTTTGCTGATGGTAGTTGACATGTGTGAGTTGAAACCGTTTTGGAGGTTAGATTTTCATGAGTCTAATGATTCCTGATGTTGAGCTTTTATCCATTTTCCTCATTGTTGAAAAAGAGTGAGTAAAACTTTCCCCTCCATACTATCTCCTTGAAAATTTTGCCAGTTTTGAATTTTTTTGGCCATTCCCTACCTCAGGACATTTTTTGACGGCAGGTGTCCTTTAGAGCCCCGAGTCCCTGTGAACGTTAAGTGACCATTAGCTGTGGGTTTAAAGCTGCCCTTGTGGGAAACGGCCACAAGGCGGCAGCATTTCTTCATTTCCAACTCTGGGATTTGGGGCAACAGAGCTTTCCTGGAAATCATGTTAGAACGCTGCAAATTAGAGTGGAATGTGCCAGCGCAAACCCCCAAGAGCTTATATCTCCTAAATTGTTGTTTGCTTTTGAAATTTAATTTTTATGAATGATCAGAGCAAATTTGATAAAAATGTAGATTCTCCTGGGTGTACAGTTTCTGGTTCATCCTATCAATGTATCTGTCTATTCCTCTTTGGATCCTTTCCCATGTATGTTATTATAGAGTGTTGAGTAGACCTCTCTTTGTATTCCATAGGTATTTTGTGATTATATATATATATATATATATATATATCATATGCCTTAGTACATGTCTGTTGAACCCCATAACCTAATTCATACATTCCCTACACCTTTCCATTTGGTTATACATAATTTGGTTTTCTGAATCTATGCGTGTCCTTCTCTTGGAAATTATTGCATGGGTATCAAGTTTTAGGTAACACGTATAAGTGATGTCATAGGATATCTGTCTTTCGGTTTCTTTCTTCAAGTTGGGTGATTATCTCTAGATCCTTCTGTAGTGGTGGCAACGGCACTGTTCCATGCTTTTTCATGGCTAATATTCCATTGTGTACATGGACGACTTCTTCTTGGTACATTTTTCTGTTGGTGGACATTTTGGTTTCCTCCAGGTCTTGGCTATGGTACATGTTGCTGAATTGAAGGCCTGGCAGGCTGTGTCTTTTTGATTCTGGTCTACTCAGGTGATAGGCCCATCAGTGGGCCTACCAGATCACATGGTAGCTCAATTTTTACCTTGAAACGCACCTCCGTTCTGTTCTCACTACTGGCTCTTACCAGGTTACATCCCACCAGCAGCTAAAGGGTATGCAGTTCTCTAAAACCCCTTCAGCACTTATTTTTTGTAGAGTTTTCTTGCTGATGATCATTCTGACGGCTGTGAGGTGAACGTTTTGGTACACTGGATTTGCATGGCTTTATTAATTCCTGATGTTCAGCCTTTTTCCATTCCCGTTTTTTTAACGAAAGAAAGAAAGAAAGAAAGAAAGAAAGAAAGAAAAAGAATCATAAGACAAATGTGCATAAAATATGCCTCTTGAAACTGTCGTTTTGAAATGTGGACGTCTTTCGAATTTTTTGGTCGATATACGGCCCCAGGATTTGTTTTCAGGGCAGGTGTCATTTACACGCCTGCAATTATTTTGAATATCAACTGACCATTAGCACTGGGTTAAAAGCTGCTGTTGTGTGAAACGGCCACAAGGTGGCAGCAGCTGTCCTTTACTAAATCTGGTTACTAGGGCAACAGAACGTCAATGGAAGTCGTGTTCTAGGTTGTAATTTAGAATGGAATTTGCCAGGAAAAAGCCCCTTAAGTTTATGTCCCTACTTCTTGTTCGTTTCTTTAATTGAATTTATATTTTTTATCACAGCAAGTTTGATTACAATGCTTTGCTTGTTCTAGGTGTGCAAGATGTGGTTCTTTTACACATATACCTATGTCTATTCTTCCTGGGATCCTTTTCCCATGTACGTTATGAGAGAATGTTGAGTAGTCTTCTCTTGGTATTCCGTAGGTTTTTGGTGATTATATATTTCACCTGTGTTTGTATGAGTCTCTTAACCCCAATGACCGAATGTATCGAATCCTCACACCTTTCCATTGGTAAACCATAAGTTTGTTTAATGAATCTGTGATTGCCCTTCTCTGTGGAAATATCTTCACTGGTATCAATTTTTAGGCAACACCTATAAGTGATACCATACAATATGTGTCTTTCTCTTTCTGACTTACTACATGTTGCGTGATTACCTGTAGACTCATCTACAGTGCTGCAAATGACATTGTGTCCTTTTTTTCCTTGGCTAATATTCCGTCTGTACATGTACCAGTTCTTCTTTGTCCACTCATCTGTTGATGGACTTTTTGGTTGCTTCCATGTCTTGGCTATTGTAATACTGCAGCAATGCACATTTGCCTGCCTGTGTCTTTCCAATTCTGTCTTCTTACGTTATAGGCCCAGGAGTGGGCCTGCTGGATCTTATGGTAGCCAAATGTTTACCTTATAACGGCACCTCCATTCTGTTCTCATTAGTGGCTCTTACCAGGTTACGTCCCACTTCAAGGTGAGGGTACGCACTTCTCCACAACACCTTCAGCATTTATTGTTTGTAGTTTTTTTGCTGATGTTTATTCTGACTAGTGTGAGCTGATACCTCTTTGTGGTTGGATTTGCATGCGTCTCATAATCCCTTGAAATTGAGCTTTCTGGCATGTCCTTTTTTCCTTGAAACTGTGAGTACAGCCTAGCTCTTCAAATTGTTTTCTTGAAGTATGTGTGACATTTTGAACTATTTTGGCCATTACTTCCCTCAAGACACTTTGAGGGCAGGTTTCATTTACAGCCCTCCAGTACTGGTGCATAGGAAGTGACCCTTAACACAGGTTTTAAAGCTGCTGTTGCAGGTAACGGCCAGAGGGCGGCAGCATTTCTGCTTTTCCCAATCTGGTAACTAGGGTATCTGACCTTCCTGCCAGCGTTGGTCCTCGGTTATAAATTAGAGGGGAATGTGCCCGGATAAACCCCCAAAACCTGATGTCTCCTTACTTATCTTTGTTTTTTAAAATGAATTTTTATTTTTTTATTGGAGTCATATTCTGCTGTGTACGTGGACCACTTCTTCTTTGTGAATTCCTCTGTTGATGGACATTTTCATTGCTTCCAAGTGTTGGCTATGGTAAATATTGCTGGAGTGCAGGATTGCCGGCCTGTTTCTTTATTATTATTATTAATTTTTGTGGTACGTGGGCTTCTCACTGCCGTGGCCCCTCCCGTTGCAGAGCACAGGCTCCAGACACGCAGGCCCAGCAGCCATAGCTCATGGGACTAGCCGCTCCGCAGCATGTGGGTTCTTCCCGGACCGGGGCACGAACCCGTGTCCCCTGCATCGGCAGGCGGACTCTCAACCACTGCGCCACCAGTGAAGCCCAGCCTGTGACCTTTTGATTCACATCCTCTCAGGCGATAGGCCCAGAAGTGGGTATGCTTGATTGAATGGTAGCTCAATATTTACCTTTTCAAGGCACCTCCTTTGTGTTTTCATTACTGGCTCTTACCATGTTCCACGTTGAACCAAGGGTAGGCATTTCTCCACAACCCCTTCAGCATTTATTATTTGCAGAATTTTTGCTGATTGCCCTTCTGACTGGTGTGAGCTGATAGGTTTTCGTAATTTGGATTTGCATGTGTTTAATTATTCCTAATGTTCAGCATTTTCCACACCGTTTTAAATTTCTGTTAAACAAACAACCAAAACAAACGGTGAGTACAATAGACCGGTTGAAATTGCCTTCTTGAAAGGTGGCCCTCTTTTGAATTTCTCGGTCTATTTTCGACCCCAGGTTTCTTTTTTGAGGGCGGGTGTCATTTACAGGCCTGCAATGAGTGTGAATATTTAGTGACCATTAGCCCTGGGCTTAAAGCTGCTGTTGTGGGAAACGGCCACAAGGCGGCAGCATTTCTCCATTCCCAAATCTGGTTACTAGGGCAGCAGAGCCTTTCTGGAAGTCCTGTTCCTAGGTTGTAAATTACAATGGAATGTGCCAGGAAAAACCCCCATAAGTTTATGTCACATTAATTCATGTTTTAATTTTTTATCGCGGTAATGATTAGAATATTGTTTGTCCTAGGTGTACACAATCTGGTTCATTTGTACATTACATATACATGTTCACGTACAGATCCACTTCCCATGTAAATTATTGCAGAGTGTTCCATAGACCTCCCTTGCTATATGTTCGGTCTTTTTGATATACGTATTTAATAGGTATCTGTACACGTATGGTAAGTGTACTCTTAATTTTTCCATTCCCCCCACCTTTCTTTTTAGATAAGCATAGTTTGTTTTCTAAGTCTGTGAGTGTCTTTCTCTGTGGAAATATGTTCATTTGTGTCAGTTCTTAGATAACGCCTATAAGTGGTATCATAAGATATGTCTTTTGCTTTCCGACTTACCTCATGTTCTGTGATTATCTCTAGGCTCATCTATGGTGCCTCAAAGAGAAGTGTTTCATTGTTTTCCATGGCTAATATTCCATTGTGTACATGGACTACTTCTTCTTTATCCATTCATTCGTTTTATGGACATTTTGGTTGCTTCCGTGCCTTGGCTATTGTGAAAGTTCCTGCAGTGCAGCTGTTGAAGCCTGTGCCTTCTCGACTCTGGACTTCTCAGGTGAGAGGCTCATCGGTGGGCCTGCTGAATGGAATGGTGGCTCAAGTTTTACTTTTAAACGCAGCTCCTTTCTGTTCTCAGTATTGGCTGTTACCACTTTACATCTCACCAGCAGCTAGAGGGTACACAGTTCTCTAAATCCCCTTCAGCATTTATTGTTTGTAAACTTTTTGCTGATGGTAGTTGACATGTGTGAGTTGAAACCGTTTTGGAGGTTAGATTTTCATGAGTCTAATGATTCCTGATGTTGAGCTTTTATCCATTTTCCTCATTGTTGAAAAAGAGTGAGTAAAACTTTCCCCTCCATACTATCTCCTTGAAAATTTTGCCAGTTTTGAATTTTTTTGGCCATTCCCTACCTCAGGACATTTTTTGACGGCAGGTGTCCTTTAGAGCCCCGAGTCCCTGTGAACGTTAAGTGACCATTAGCTGTGGGTTTAAAGCTGCCCTTGTGGGAAACGGCCACAAGGCGGCAGCATTTCTTCATTTCCAACTCTGGGATTTGGGGCAACAGAGCTTTCCTGGAAATCATGTTAGAACGCTGCAAATTAGAGTGGAATGTGCCAGCGCAAACCCCCAAGAGCTTATATCTCCTAAATTGTTGTTTGCTTTTGAAATTTAATTTTTATGAATGATCAGAGCAAATTTGATAAAAATGTAGATTCTCCTGGGTGTACAGTTTCTGGTTCATCCTATCAATGTATCTGTCTATTCCTCTTTGGATCCTTTCCCATGTATGTTATTATAGAGTGTTGAGTAGACCTCTCTTTGTATTCCATAGGTATTTTGTGATTATATATATATATATATATATATATATCATATGCCTTAGTACATGTCTGTTGAACCCCATAACCTAATTCATACATTCCCTACACCTTTCCATTTGGTTATACATAATTTGGTTTTCTGAATCTATGCGTGTCCTTCTCTTGGAAATTATTGCATGGGTATCAAGTTTTAGGTAACACGTATAAGTGATGTCATAGGATATCTGTCTTTCGGTTTCTTTCTTCAAGTTGGGTGATTATCTCTAGATCCTTCTGTAGTGGTGGCAACGGCACTGTTCCATGCTTTTTCATGGCTAATATTCCATTGTGTACATGGACGACTTCTTCTTGGTACATTTTTCTGTTGGTGGACATTTTGGTTTCCTCCAGGTCTTGGCTATGGTACATGTTGCTGAATTGAAGGCCTGGCAGGCTGTGTCTTTTTGATTCTGGTCTACTCAGGTGATAGGCCCATCAGTGGGCCTACCAGATCACATGGTAGCTCAATTTTTACCTTGAAACGCACCTCCGTTCTGTTCTCACTACTGGCTCTTACCAGGTTACATCCCACCAGCAGCTAAAGGGTATGCAGTTCTCTAAAACCCCTTCAGCACTTATTTTTTGTAGAGTTTTCTTGCTGATGATCATTCTGACGGCTGTGAGGTGAACGTTTTGGTACACTGGATTTGCATGGCTTTATTAATTCCTGATGTTCAGCCTTTTTCCATTCCCGTTTTTTTAACGAAAGAAAGAAAGAAAGAAAGAAAGAAAGAAAGAAAAAGAATCATAAGACAAATGTGCATAAAATATGCCTCTTGAAACTGTCGTTTTGAAATGTGGACGTCTTTCGAATTTTTTGGTCGATATACGGCCCCAGGATTTGTTTTCAGGGCAGGTGTCATTTACACGCCTGCAATTATTTTGAATATCAACTGACCATTAGCACTGGGTTAAAAGCTGCTGTTGTGTGAAACGGCCACAAGGTGGCAGCAGCTGTCCTTTACTAAATCTGGTTACTAGGGCAACAGAACGTCAATGGAAGTCGTGTTCTAGGTTGTAATTTAGAATGGAATTTGCCAGGAAAAAGCCCCTTAAGTTTATGTCCCTACTTCTTGTTCGTTTCTTTAATTGAATTTATATTTTTTATCACAGCAAGTTTGATTACAATGCTTTGCTTGTTCTAGGTGTGCAAGATGTGGTTCTTTTACACATATACCTATGTCTATTCTTCCTGGGATCCTTTTCCCATGTACGTTATGAGAGAATGTTGAGTAGTCTTCTCTTGGTATTCCGTAGGTTTTTGGTGATTATATATTTCACCTGTGTTTGTATGAGTCTCTTAACCCCAATGACCGAATGTATCGAATCCTCACACCTTTCCATTGGTAAACCATAAGTTTGTTTAATGAATCTGTGATTGCCCTTCTCTGTGGAAATATCTTCACTGGTATCAATTTTTAGGCAACACCTATAAGTGATACCATACAATATGTGTCTTTCTCTTTCTGACTTACTACATGTTGCGTGATTACCTGTAGACTCATCTACAGTGCTGCAAATGACATTGTGTCCTTTTTTTCCTTGGCTAATATTCCGTCTGTACATGTACCAGTTCTTCTTTGTCCACTCATCTGTTGATGGACTTTTTGGTTGCTTCCATGTCTTGGCTATTGTAATACTGCAGCAATGCACATTTGCCTGCCTGTGTCTTTCCAATTCTGTCTTCTTACGTTATAGGCCCAGGAGTGGGCCTGCTGGATCTTATGGTAGCCAAATGTTTACCTTATAATGGCACCTCCATTCTGTTCTCATTAGTGGCTCTTACCAGGTTACGTCCCACTTCAAGGTGAGGGTACGCACTTCTCCACAACACCTTCAGCATTTATTGTTTGTAGTTTTTTTGCTGATGTTTATTCTGACTAGTGTGAGCTGATACCTCTTTGTGGTTGGATTTGCATGCGTCTCATAATCCCTTGAAATTGAGCTTTCTGGCATGTCCTTTTTTCCTTGAAACTGTGAGTACAGCCTAGCTCTTCAAATTGTTTTCTTGAAGTATGTGTGACATTTTGAACTATTTTGGCCATTACTTCCCTCAAGACACTTTGAGGGCAGGTTTCATTTACAGCCCTCCAGTACTGGTGCATAGGAAGTGACCCTTAACACAGGTTTTAAAGCTGCTGTTGCAGGTAACGGCCAGAGGGCGGCAGCATTTCTGCTTTTCCCAATCTGGTAACTAGGGTATCTGACCTTCCTGCCAGCGTTGGTCCTCGGTTATAAATTAGAGGGGAATGTGCCCGGATAAACCCCCAAAACCTGATGTCTCCTTACTTATCTTTGTTTTTTAAAATGAATTTTTATTTTTTTATTGGAGTCATATTCTGCTGTGTACGTGGACCACTTCTTCTTTGTGAATTCCTCTGTTGATGGACATTTTCATTGCTTCCAAGTGTTGGCTATGGTAAATATTGCTGGAGTGCAGGATTGCCGGCCTGTTTCTTTATTATTATTATTAATTTTTGTGGTACGTGGGCTTCTCACTGCCGTGGCCCCTCCCGTTGCAGAGCACAGGCTCCAGACACGCAGGCCCAGCAGCCATAGCTCATGGGACTAGCCGCTCCGCAGCATGTGGGTTCTTCCCGGACCGGGGCACGAACCCGTGTCCCCTGCATCGGCAGGCGGACTCTCAACCACTGCGCCACCAGTGAAGCCCAGCCTGTGACCTTTTGATTCACATCCTCTCAGGCGATAGGCCCAGAAGTGGGTATGCTTGATTGAATGGTAGCTCAATATTTACCTTTTCAAGGCACCTCCTTTGTGTTTTCATTACTGGCTCTTACCATGTTCCACGTTGAACCAAGGGTAGGCATTTCTCCACAACCCCTTCAGCATTTATTATTTGCAGAATTTTTGCTGATTGCCCTTCTGACTGGTGTGAGCTGATAGGTTTTCGTAATTTGGATTTGCATGTGTTTAATTATTCCTAATGTTCAGCATTTTCCACACCGTTTTAAATTTCTGTTAAACAAACAACCAAAACAAACGGTGAGTACAATAGACCGGTTGAAATTGCCTTCTTGAAAGGTGGCCCTCTTTTGAATTTCTCGGTCTATTTTCGACCCCAGGTTTCTTTTTTGAGGGCGGGTGTCATTTACAGGCCTGCAATGAGTGTGAATATTTAGTGACCATTAGCCCTGGGCTTAAAGCTGCTGTTGTGGGAAACGGCCACAAGGCGGCAGCATTTCTCCATTCCCAAATCTGGTTACTAGGGCAGCAGAGCCTTTCTGGAAGTCCTGTTCCTAGGTTGTAAATTACAATGGAATGTGCCAGGAAAAACCCCCATAAGTTTATGTCACATTAATTCATGTTTTAATTTTTTATCGTGGTAATGATTAGAATATTGTTTGTCCTAGGTGTACACAATCTGGTTCATTTGTACATTACATATACATGTTCACGTACAGATCCACTTCCCATGTAAATTATTGCAGAGTGTTCCATAGACCTCCCTTGCTATATGTTCGGTCTTTTTGATATACGTATTTAATAGGTATCTGTACACGTATGGTAAGTGTACTCTTAATTTTTCCATTCCCCCCACCTTTCTTTTTAGATAAGCATAGTTTGTTTTCTAAGTCTGTGAGTGTCTTTCTCTGTGGAAATATGTTCATTTGTGTCAGTTCTTAGATAACGCCTATAAGTGGTATCATAAGATATGTCTTTTGCTTTCCGACTTACCTCATGTTCTGTGATTATCTCTAGGCTCATCTATGGTGCCTCAAAGAGAAGTGTTTCATTGTTTTCCATGGCTAATATTCCATTGTGTACATGGACTACTTCTTCTTTATCCATTCATTCGTTTTATGGACATTTTGGTTGCTTCCGTGCCTTGGCTATTGTGAAAGTTCCTGCAGTGCAGCTGTTGAAGCCTGTGCCTTCTCGACTCTGGACTTCTCAGGTGAGAGGCTCATCGGTGGGCCTGCTGAATGGAATGGTGGCTCAAGTTTTACTTTTAAACGCAGCTCCTTTCTGTTCTCAGTATTGGCTGTTACCACTTTACATCTCACCAGCAGCTAGAGGGTACACAGTTCTCTAAATCCCCTTCAGCATTTATTGTTTGTAAACTTTTTGCTGATGGTAGTTGACATGTGTGAGTTGAAACCGTTTTGGAGGTTAGATTTTCATGAGTCTAATGATTCCTGATGTTGAGCTTTTATCCATTTTCCTCATTGTTGAAAAAGAGTGAGTAAAACTTTCCCCTCCATACTATCTCCTTGAAAATTTTGCCAGTTTTGAATTTTTTTGGCCATTCCCTACCTCAGGACATTTTTTGACGGCAGGTGTCCTTTAGAGCCCCGAGTCCCTGTGAACGTTAAGTGACCATTAGCTGTGGGTTTAAAGCTGCCCTTGTGGGAAACGGCCACAAGGCGGCAGCATTTCTTCATTTCCAACTCTGGGATTTGGGGCAACAGAGCTTTCCTGGAAATCATGTTAGAACGCTGCAAATTAGAGTGGAATGTGCCAGCGCAAACCCCCAAGAGCTTATATCTCCTAAATTGTTGTTTGCTTTTGAAATTTAATTTTTATGAATGATCAGAGCAAATTTGATAAAAATGTAGATTCTCCTGGGTGTACAGTTTCTGGTTCATCCTATCAATGTATCTGTCTATTCCTCTTTGGATCCTTTCCCATGTATGTTATTATAGAGTGTTGAGTAGACCTCTCTTTGTATTCCATAGGTATTTTGTGATTATATATATATATATATATATATATATCATATGCCTTAGTACATGTCTGTTGAACCCCATAACCTAATTCATACATTCCCTACACCTTTCCATTTGGTTATACATAATTTGGTTTTCTGAATCTATGCGTGTCCTTCTCTTGGAAATTATTGCATGGGTATCAAGTTTTAGGTAACACGTATAAGTGATGTCATAGGATATCTGTCTTTCGGTTTCTTTCTTCAAGTTGGGTGATTATCTCTAGATCCTTCTGTAGTGGTGGCAACGGCACTGTTCCATGCTTTTTCATGGCTAATATTCCATTGTGTACATGGACGACTTCTTCTTGGTACATTTTTCTGTTGGTGGACATTTTGGTTTCCTCCAGGTCTTGGCTATGGTACATGTTGCTGAATTGAAGGCCTGGCAGGCTGTGTCTTTTTGATTCTGGTCTACTCAGGTGATAGGCCCATCAGTGGGCCTACCAGATCACATGGTAGCTCAATTTTTACCTTGAAACGCACCTCCGTTCTGTTCTCACTACTGGCTCTTACCAGGTTACATCCCACCAGCAGCTAAAGGGTATGCAGTTCTCTAAAACCCCTTCAGCACTTATTTTTTGTAGAGTTTTCTTGCTGATGATCATTCTGACGGCTGTGAGGTGAACGTTTTGGTACACTGGATTTGCATGGCTTTATTAATTCCTGATGTTCAGCCTTTTTCCATTCCCGTTTTTTTAACGAAAGAAAGAAAGAAAGAAAGAAAGAAAGAAAGAAAAAGAATCATAAGACAAATGTGCATAAAATATGCCTCTTGAAACTGTCGTTTTGAAATGTGGACGTCTTTCGAATTTTTTGGTCGATATACGGCCCCAGGATTTGTTTTCAGGGCAGGTGTCATTTACACGCCTGCAATTATTTTGAATATCAACTGACCATTAGCACTGGGTTAAAAGCTGCTGTTGTGTGAAACGGCCACAAGGTGGCAGCAGCTGTCCTTTACTAAATCTGGTTACTAGGGCAACAGAACGTCAATGGAAGTCGTGTTCTAGGTTGTAATTTAGAATGGAATTTGCCAGGAAAAAGCCCCTTAAGTTTATGTCCCTACTTCTTGTTCGTTTCTTTAATTGAATTTATATTTTTTATCACAGCAAGTTTGATTACAATGCTTTGCTTGTTCTAGGTGTGCAAGATGTGGTTCTTTTACACATATACCTATGTCTATTCTTCCTGGGATCCTTTTCCCATGTACGTTATGAGAGAATGTTGAGTAGTCTTCTCTTGGTATTCCGTAGGTTTTTGGTGATTATATATTTCACCTGTGTTTGTATGAGTCTCTTAACCCCAATGACCGAATGTATCGAATCCTCACACCTTTCCATTGGTAAACCATAAGTTTGTTTAATGAATCTGTGATTGCCCTTCTCTGTGGAAATATCTTCACTGGTATCAATTTTTAGGCAACACCTATAAGTGATACCATACAATATGTGTCTTTCTCTTTCTGACTTACTACATGTTGCGTGATTACCTGTAGACTCATCTACAGTGCTGCAAATGACATTGTGTCCTTTTTTTCCTTGGCTAATATTCCGTCTGTACATGTACCAGTTCTTCTTTGTCCACTCATCTGTTGATGGACTTTTTGGTTGCTTCCATGTCTTGGCTATTGTAATACTGCAGCAATGCACATTTGCCTGCCTGTGTCTTTCCAATTCTGTCTTCTTACGTTATAGGCCCAGGAGTGGGCCTGCTGGATCTTATGGTAGCCAAATGTTTACCTTATAATGGCACCTCCATTCTGTTCTCATTAGTGGCTCTTACCAGGTTACGTCCCACTTCAAGGTGAGGGTACGCACTTCTCCACAACACCTTCAGCATTTATTGTTTGTAGTTTTTTTGCTGATGTTTATTCTGACTAGTGTGAGCTGATACCTCTTTGTGGTTGGATTTGCATGCGTCTCATAATCCCTTGAAATTGAGCTTTCTGGCATGTCCTTTTTTCCTTGAAACTGTGAGTACAGCCTAGCTCTTCAAATTGTTTTCTTGAAGTATGTGTGACATTTTGAACTATTTTGGCCATTACTTCCCTCAAGACACTTTGAGGGCAGGTTTCATTTACAGCCCTCCAGTACTGGTGCATAGGAAGTGACCCTTAACACAGGTTTTAAAGCTGCTGTTGCAGGTAACGGCCAGAGGGCGGCAGCATTTCTGCTTTTCCCAATCTGGTAACTAGGGTATCTGACCTTCCTGCCAGCGTTGGTCCTCGGTTATAAATTAGAGGGGAATGTGCCCGGATAAACCCCCAAAACCTGATGTCTCCTTACTTATCTTTGTTTTTTAAAATGAATTTTTATTTTTTTATTGGAGTCATATTCTGCTGTGTACGTGGACCACTTCTTCTTTGTGAATTCCTCTGTTGATGGACATTTTCATTGCTTCCAAGTGTTGGCTATGGTAAATATTGCTGGAGTGCAGGATTGCCGGCCTGTTTCTTTATTATTATTATTAATTTTTGTGGTACGTGGGCTTCTCACTGCCGTGGCCCCTCCCGTTGCAGAGCACAGGCTCCAGACACGCAGGCCCAGCAGCCATAGCTCATGGGACTAGCCGCTCCGCAGCATGTGGGTTCTTCCCGGACCGGGGCACGAACCCGTGTCCCCTGCATCGGCAGGCGGACTCTCAACCACTGCGCCACCAGTGAAGCCCAGCCTGTGACCTTTTGATTCACATCCTCTCAGGCGATAGGCCCAGAAGTGGGTATGCTTGATTGAATGGTAGCTCAATATTTACCTTTTCAAGGCACCTCCTTTGTGTTTTCATTACTGGCTCTTACCATGTTCCACGTTGAACCAAGGGTAGGCATTTCTCCACAACCCCTTCAGCATTTATTATTTGCAGAATTTTTGCTGATTGCCCTTCTGACTGGTGTGAGCTGATAGGTTTTCGTAATTTGGATTTGCATGTGTTTAATTATTCCTAATGTTCAGCATTTTCCACACCGTTTTAAATTTCTGTTAAACAAACAACCAAAACAAACGGTGAGTACAATAGACCGGTTGAAATTGCCTTCTTGAAAGGTGGCCCTCTTTTGAATTTCTCGGTCTATTTTCGACCCCAGGTTTCTTTTTTGAGGGCGGGTGTCATTTACAGGCCTGCAATGAGTGTGAATATTTAGTGACCATTAGCCCTGGGCTTAAAGCTGCTGTTGTGGGAAACGGCCACAAGGCGGCAGCATTTCTCCATTCCCAAATCTGGTTACTAGGGCAGCAGAGCCTTTCTGGAAGTCCTGTTCCTAGGTTGTAAATTACAATGGAATGTGCCAGGAAAAACCCCCATAAGTTTATGTCACATTAATTCATGTTTTAATTTTTTATCGTGGTAATGATTAGAATATTGTTTGTCCTAGGTGTACACAATCTGGTTCATTTGTACATTACATATACATGTTCACGTACAGATCCACTTCCCATGTAAATTATTGCAGAGTGTTCCATAGACCTCCCTTGCTATATGTTCGGTCTTTTTGATATACGTATTTAATAGGTATCTGTACACGTATGGTAAGTGTACTCTTAATTTTTCCATTCCCCCCACCTTTCTTTTTAGATAAGCATAGTTTGTTTTCTAAGTCTGTGAGTGTCTTTCTCTGTGGAAATATGTTCATTTGTGTCAGTTCTTAGATAACGCCTATAAGTGGTATCATAAGATATGTCTTTTGCTTTCCGACTTACCTCATGTTCTGTGATTATCTCTAGGCTCATCTATGGTGCCTCAAAGAGAAGTGTTTCATTGTTTTCCATGGCTAATATTCCATTGTGTACATGGACTACTTCTTCTTTATCCATTCATTCGTTTTATGGACATTTTGGTTGCTTCCGTGCCTTGGCTATTGTGAAAGTTCCTGCAGTGCAGCTGTTGAAGCCTGTGCCTTCTCGACTCTGGACTTCTCAGGTGAGAGGCTCATCGGTGGGCCTGCTGAATGGAATGGTGGCTCAAGTTTTACTTTTAAACGCAGCTCCTTTCTGTTCTCAGTATTGGCTGTTACCACTTTACATCTCACCAGCAGCTAGAGGGTACACAGTTCTCTAAATCCCCTTCAGCATTTATTGTTTGTAAACTTTTTGCTGATGGTAGTTGACATGTGTGAGTTGAAACCGTTTTGGAGGTTAGATTTTCATGAGTCTAATGATTCCTGATGTTGAGCTTTTATCCATTTTCCTCATTGTTGAAAAAGAGTGAGTAAAACTTTCCCCTCCATACTATCTCCTTGAAAATTTTGCCAGTTTTGAATTTTTTTGGCCATTCCCTACCTCAGGACATTTTTTGACGGCAGGTGTCCTTTAGAGCCCCGAGTCCCTGTGAACGTTAAGTGACCATTAGCTGTGGGTTTAAAGCTGCCCTTGTGGGAAACGGCCACAAGGCGGCAGCATTTCTTCATTTCCAACTCTGGGATTTGGGGCAACAGAGCTTTCCTGGAAATCATGTTAGAACGCTGCAAATTAGAGTGGAATGTGCCAGCGCAAACCCCCAAGAGCTTATATCTCCTAAATTGTTGTTTGCTTTTGAAATTTAATTTTTATGAATGATCAGAGCAAATTTGATAAAAATGTAGATTCTCCTGGGTGTACAGTTTCTGGTTCATCCTATCAATGTATCTGTCTATTCCTCTTTGGATCCTTTCCCATGTATGTTATTATAGAGTGTTGAGTAGACCTCTCTTTGTATTCCATAGGTATTTTGTGATTATATATATATATATATATATATCATATGCCTTAGTACATGTCTGTTGAACCCCATAACCTAATTCATACATTCCCTACACCTTTCCATTTGGTTATACATAATTTGGTTTTCTGAATCTATGCGTGTCCTTCTCTTGGAAATTATTGCATGGGTATCAAGTTTTAGGTAACACGTATAAGTGATGTCATAGGATATCTGTCTTTCGGTTTCTTTCTTCAAGTTGGGTGATTATCTCTAGATCCTTCTGTAGTGGTGGCAACGGCACTGTTCCATGCTTTTTCATGGCTAATATTCCATTGTGTACATGGACGACTTCTTCTTGGTACATTTTTCTGTTGGTGGACATTTTGGTTTCCTCCAGGTCTTGGCTATGGTACATGTTGCTGAATTGAAGGCCTGGCAGGCTGTGTCTTTTTGATTCTGGTCTACTCAGGTGATAGGCCCATCAGTGGGCCTACCAGATCACATGGTAGCTCAATTTTTACCTTGAAACGCACCTCCGTTCTGTTCTCACTACTGGCTCTTACCAGGTTACATCCCACCAGCAGCTAAAGGGTATGCAGTTCTCTAAAACCCCTTCAGCACTTATTTTTTGTAGAGTTTTCTTGCTGATGATCATTCTGACGGCTGTGAGGTGAACGTTTTGGTACACTGGATTTGCATGGCTTTATTAATTCCTGATGTTCAGCCTTTTTCCATTCCCGTTTTTTTAACGAAAGAAAGAAAGAAAGAAAGAAAGAAAGAAAGAAAAAGAATCATAAGACAAATGTGCATAAAATATGCCTCTTGAAACTGTCGTTTTGAAATGTGGACGTCTTTCGAATTTTTTGGTCGATATACGGCCCCAGGATTTGTTTTCAGGGCAGGTGTCATTTACACGCCTGCAATTATTTTGAATATCAACTGACCATTAGCACTGGGTTAAAAGCTGCTGTTGTGTGAAACGGCCACAAGGTGGCAGCAGCTGTCCTTTACTAAATCTGGTTACTAGGGCAACAGAACGTCAATGGAAGTCGTGTTCTAGGTTGTAATTTAGAATGGAATTTGCCAGGAAAAAGCCCCTTAAGTTTATGTCCCTACTTCTTGTTCGTTTCTTTAATTGAATTTATATTTTTTATCACAGCAAGTTTGATTACAATGCTTTGCTTGTTCTAGGTGTGCAAGATGTGGTTCTTTTACACATATACCTATGTCTATTCTTCCTGGGATCCTTTTCCCATGTACGTTATGAGAGAATGTTGAGTAGTCTTCTCTTGGTATTCCGTAGGTTTTTGGTGATTATATATTTCACCTGTGTTTGTATGAGTCTCTTAACCCCAATGACCGAATGTATCGAATCCTCACACCTTTCCATTGGTAAACCATAAGTTTGTTTAATGAATCTGTGATTGCCCTTCTCTGTGGAAATATCTTCACTGGTATCAATTTTTAGGCAACACCTATAAGTGATACCATACAATATGTGTCTTTCTCTTTCTGACTTACTACATGTTGCGTGATTACCTGTAGACTCATCTACAGTGCTGCAAATGACATTGTGTCCTTTTTTTCCTTGGCTAATATTCCGTCTGTACATGTACCAGTTCTTCTTTGTCCACTCATCTGTTGATGGACTTTTTGGTTGCTTCCATGTCTTGGCTATTGTAATACTGCAGCAATGCACATTTGCCTGCCTGTGTCTTTCCAATTCTGTCTTCTTACGTTATAGGCCCAGGAGTGGGCCTGCTGGATCTTATGGTAGCCAAATGTTTACCTTATAACGGCACCTCCATTCTGTTCTCATTAGTGGCTCTTACCAGGTTACGTCCCACTTCAAGGTGAGGGTACGCACTTCTCCACAACACCTTCAGCATTTATTGTTTGTAGTTTTTTTGCTGATGTTTATTCTGACTAGTGTGAGCTGATACCTCTTTGTGGTTGGATTTGCATGCGTCTCATAATCCCTTGAAATTGAGCTTTCTGGCATGTCCTTTTTTCCTTGAAACTGTGAGTACAGCCTAGCTCTTCAAATTGTTTTCTTGAAGTATGTGTGACATTTTGAACTATTTTGGCCATTACTTCCCTCAAGACACTTTGAGGGCAGGTTTCATTTACAGCCCTCCAGTACTGGTGCATAGGAAGTGACCCTTAACACAGGTTTTAAAGCTGCTGTTGCAGGTAACGGCCAGAGGGCGGCAGCATTTCTGCTTTTCCCAATCTGGTAACTAGGGTATCTGACCTTCCTGCCAGCGTTGGTCCTCGGTTATAAATTAGAGGGGAATGTGCCCGGATAAACCCCCAAAACCTGATGTCTCCTTACTTATCTTTGTTTTTTAAAATGAATTTTTATTTTTTTATTGGAGTCATATTCTGCTGTGTACGTGGACCACTTCTTCTTTGTGAATTCCTCTGTTGATGGACATTTTCATTGCTTCCAAGTGTTGGCTATGGTAAATATTGCTGGAGTGCAGGATTGCCGGCCTGTTTCTTTATTATTATTATTAATTTTTGTGGTACGTGGGCTTCTCACTGCCGTGGCCCCTCCCGTTGCAGAGCACAGGCTCCAGACACGCAGGCCCAGCAGCCATAGCTCATGGGACTAGCCGCTCCGCAGCATGTGGGTTCTTCCCGGACCGGGGCACGAACCCGTGTCCCCTGCATCGGCAGGCGGACTCTCAACCACTGCGCCACCAGTGAAGCCCAGCCTGTGACCTTTTGATTCACATCCTCTCAGGCGATAGGCCCAGAAGTGGGTATGCTTGATTGAATGGTAGCTCAATATTTACCTTTTCAAGGCACCTCCTTTGTGTTTTCATTACTGGCTCTTACCATGTTCCACGTTGAACCAAGGGTAGGCATTTCTCCACAACCCCTTCAGCATTTATTATTTGCAGAATTTTTGCTGATTGCCCTTCTGACTGGTGTGAGCTGATAGGTTTTCGTAATTTGGATTTGCATGTGTTTAATTATTCCTAATGTTCAGCATTTTCCACACCGTTTTAAATTTCTGTTAAACAAACAACCAAAACAAACGGTGAGTACAATAGACCGGTTGAAATTGCCTTCTTGAAAGGTGGCCCTCTTTTGAATTTCTCGGTCTATTTTCGACCCCAGGTTTCTTTTTTGAGGGCGGGTGTCATTTACAGGCCTGCAATGAGTGTGAATATTTAGTGACCATTAGCCCTGGGCTTAAAGCTGCTGTTGTGGGAAACGGCCACAAGGCGGCAGCATTTCTCCATTCCCAAATCTGGTTACTAGGGCAGCAGAGCCTTTCTGGAAGTCCTGTTCCTAGGTTGTAAATTACAATGGAATGTGCCAGGAAAAACCCCCATAAGTTTATGTCACATTAATTCATGTTTTAATTTTTTATCGCGGTAATGATTAGAATATTGTTTGTCCTAGGTGTACACAATCTGGTTCATTTGTACATTACATATACATGTTCACGTACAGATCCACTTCCCATGTAAATTATTGCAGAGTGTTCCATAGACCTCCCTTGCTATATGTTCGGTCTTTTTGATATACGTATTTAATAGGTATCTGTACACGTATGGTAAGTGTACTCTTAATTTTTCCATTCCCCCCACCTTTCTTTTTAGATAAGCATAGTTTGTTTTCTAAGTCTGTGAGTGTCTTTCTCTGTGGAAATATGTTCATTTGTGTCAGTTCTTAGATAACGCCTATAAGTGGTATCATAAGATATGTCTTTTGCTTTCCGACTTACCTCATGTTCTGTGATTATCTCTAGGCTCATCTATGGTGCCTCAAAGAGAAGTGTTTCATTGTTTTCCATGGCTAATATTCCATTGTGTACATGGACTACTTCTTCTTTATCCATTCATTCGTTTTATGGACATTTTGGTTGCTTCCGTGCCTTGGCTATTGTGAAAGTTCCTGCAGTGCAGCTGTTGAAGCCTGTGCCTTCTCGACTCTGGACTTCTCAGGTGAGAGGCTCATCGGTGGGCCTGCTGAATGGAATGGTGGCTCAAGTTTTACTTTTAAACGCAGCTCCTTTCTGTTCTCAGTATTGGCTGTTACCACTTTACATCTCACCAGCAGCTAGAGGGTACACAGTTCTCTAAATCCCCTTCAGCATTTATTGTTTGTAAACTTTTTGCTGATGGTAGTTGACATGTGTGAGTTGAAACCGTTTTGGAGGTTAGATTTTCATGAGTCTAATGATTCCTGATGTTGAGCTTTTATCCATTTTCCTCATTGTTGAAAAAGAGTGAGTAAAACTTTCCCCTCCATACTATCTCCTTGAAAATTTTGCCAGTTTTGAATTTTTTTGGCCATTCCCTACCTCAGGACATTTTTTGACGGCAGGTGTCCTTTAGAGCCCCGAGTCCCTGTGAACGTTAAGTGACCATTAGCTGTGGGTTTAAAGCTGCCCTTGTGGGAAACGGCCACAAGGCGGCAGCATTTCTTCATTTCCAACTCTGGGATTTGGGGCAACAGAGCTTTCCTGGAAATCATGTTAGAACGCTGCAAATTAGAGTGGAATGTGCCAGCGCAAACCCCCAAGAGCTTATATCTCCTAAATTGTTGTTTGCTTTTGAAATTTAATTTTTATGAATGATCAGAGCAAATTTGATAAAAATGTAGATTCTCCTGGGTGTACAGTTTCTGGTTCATCCTATCAATGTATCTGTCTATTCCTCTTTGGATCCTTTCCCATGTATGTTATTATAGAGTGTTGAGTAGACCTCTCTTTGTATTCCATAGGTATTTTGTGATATATATATATATATATATATATATATCATATGCCTTAGTACATGTCTGTTGAACCCCATAACCTAATTCATACATTCCCTACACCTTTCCATTTGGTTATACATAATTTGGTTTTCTGAATCTATGCGTGTCCTTCTCTTGGAAATTATTGCATGGGTATCAAGTTTTAGGTAACACGTATAAGTGATGTCATAGGATATCTGTCTTTCGGTTTCTTTCTTCAAGTTGGGTGATTATCTCTAGATCCTTCTGTAGTGGTGGCAACGGCACTGTTCCATGCTTTTTCATGGCTAATATTCCATTGTGTACATGGACGACTTCTTCTTGGTACATTTTTCTGTTGGTGGACATTTTGGTTTCCTCCAGGTCTTGGCTATGGTACATGTTGCTGAATTGAAGGCCTGGCAGGCTGTGTCTTTTTGATTCTGGTCTACTCAGGTGATAGGCCCATCAGTGGGCCTACCAGATCACATGGTAGCTCAATTTTTACCTTGAAACGCACCTCCGTTCTGTTCTCACTACTGGCTCTTACCAGGTTACATCCCACCAGCAGCTAAAGGGTATGCAGTTCTCTAAAACCCCTTCAGCACTTATTTTTTGTAGAGTTTTCTTGCTGATGATCATTCTGACGGCTGTGAGGTGAACGTTTTGGTACACTGGATTTGCATGGCTTTATTAATTCCTGATGTTCAGCCTTTTTCCATTCCCGTTTTTTTAACGAAAGAAAGAAAGAAAGAAAGAAAGAAAGAAAGAAAAAGAATCATAAGACAAATGTGCATAAAATATGCCTCTTGAAACTGTCGTTTTGAAATGTGGACGTCTTTCGAATTTTTTGGTCGATATACGGCCCCAGGATTTGTTTTCAGGGCAGGTGTCATTTACACGCCTGCAATTATTTTGAATATCAACTGACCATTAGCACTGGGTTAAAAGCTGCTGTTGTGTGAAACGGCCACAAGGTGGCAGCAGCTGTCCTTTACTAAATCTGGTTACTAGGGCAACAGAACGTCAATGGAAGTCGTGTTCTAGGTTGTAATTTAGAATGGAATTTGCCAGGAAAAAGCCCCTTAAGTTTATGTCCCTACTTCTTGTTCGTTTCTTTAATTGAATTTATATTTTTTATCACAGCAAGTTTGATTACAATGCTTTGCTTGTTCTAGGTGTGCAAGATGTGGTTCTTTTACACATATACCTATGTCTATTCTTCCTGGGATCCTTTTCCCATGTACGTTATGAGAGAATGTTGAGTAGTCTTCTCTTGGTATTCCGTAGGTTTTTGGTGATTATATATTTCACCTGTGTTTGTATGAGTCTCTTAACCCCAATGACCGAATGTATCGAATCCTCACACCTTTCCATTGGTAAACCATAAGTTTGTTTAATGAATCTGTGATTGCCCTTCTCTGTGGAAATATCTTCACTGGTATCAATTTTTAGGCAACACCTATAAGTGATACCATACAATATGTGTCTTTCTCTTTCTGACTTACTACATGTTGCGTGATTACCTGTAGACTCATCTACAGTGCTGCAAATGACATTGTGTCCTTTTTTTCCTTGGCTAATATTCCGTCTGTACATGTACCAGTTCTTCTTTGTCCACTCATCTGTTGATGGACTTTTTGGTTGCTTCCATGTCTTGGCTATTGTAATACTGCAGCAATGCACATTTGCCTGCCTGTGTCTTTCCAATTCTGTCTTCTTACGTTATAGGCCCAGGAGTGGGCCTGCTGGATCTTATGGTAGCCAAATGTTTACCTTATAACGGCACCTCCATTCTGTTCTCATTAGTGGCTCTTACCAGGTTACGTCCCACTTCAAGGTGAGGGTACGCACTTCTCCACAACACCTTCAGCATTTATTGTTTGTAGTTTTTTTGCTGATGTTTATTCTGACTAGTGTGAGCTGATACCTCTTTGTGGTTGGATTTGCATGCGTCTCATAATCCCTTGAAATTGAGCTTTCTGGCATGTCCTTTTTTCCTTGAAACTGTGAGTACAGCCTAGCTCTTCAAATTGTTTTCTTGAAGTATGTGTGACATTTTGAACTATTTTGGCCATTACTTCCCTCAAGACACTTTGAGGGCAGGTTTCATTTACAGCCCTCCAGTACTGGTGCATAGGAAGTGACCCTTAACACAGGTTTTAAAGCTGCTGTTGCAGGTAACGGCCAGAGGGCGGCAGCATTTCTGCTTTTCCCAATCTGGTAACTAGGGTATCTGACCTTCCTGCCAGCGTTGGTCCTCGGTTATAAATTAGAGGGGAATGTGCCCGGATAAACCCCCAAAACCTGATGTCTCCTTACTTATCTTTGTTTTTTAAAATGAATTTTTATTTTTTTATTGGAGTCATATTCTGCTGTGTACGTGGACCACTTCTTCTTTGTGAATTCCTCTGTTGATGGACATTTTCATTGCTTCCAAGTGTTGGCTATGGTAAATATTGCTGGAGTGCAGGATTGCCGGCCTGTTTCTTTATTATTATTATTAATTTTTGTGGTACGTGGGCTTCTCACTGCCGTGGCCCCTCCCGTTGCAGAGCACAGGCTCCAGACACGCAGGCCCAGCAGCCATAGCTCATGGGACTAGCCGCTCCGCAGCATGTGGGTTCTTCCCGGACCGGGGCACGAACCCGTGTCCCCTGCATCGGCAGGCGGACTCTCAACCACTGCGCCACCAGTGAAGCCCAGCCTGTGACCTTTTGATTCACATCCTCTCAGGCGATAGGCCCAGAAGTGGGTATGCTTGATTGAATGGTAGCTCAATATTTACCTTTTCAAGGCACCTCCTTTGTGTTTTCATTACTGGCTCTTACCATGTTCCACGTTGAACCAAGGGTAGGCATTTCTCCACAACCCCTTCAGCATTTATTATTTGCAGAATTTTTGCTGATTGCCCTTCTGACTGGTGTGAGCTGATAGGTTTTCGTAATTTGGATTTGCATGTGTTTAATTATTCCTAATGTTCAGCATTTTCCACACCGTTTTAAATTTCTGTTAAACAAACAACCAAAACAAACGGTGAGTACAATAGACCGGTTGAAATTGCCTTCTTGGAAGGTGGCCCTCTTTTGAATTTCTCGGTCTATTTTCGACCCCAGGTTTCTTTTTTGAGGGCGGGTGTCATTTACAGGCCTGCAATGAGTGTGAATATTTAGTGACCATTAGCCCTGGGCTTAAAGCTGCTGTTGTGGGAAACGGCCACAAGGCGGCAGCATTTCTCCATTCCCAAATCTGGTTACTAGGGCAGCAGAGCCTTTCTGGAAGTCCTGTTCCTAGGTTGTAAATTACAATGGAATGCGCCAGGAAAAACCCCCATAAGTTTATGTCACATTAATTCATGTTTTAATTTTTTATCGCGGTAATGATTAGAATATTGTTTGTCCTAGGTGTACACAATCTGGTTCATTTGTACATTACATATACATGTTCACGTACAGATCCACTTCCCATGTAAATTATTGCAGAGTGTTCCATAGACCTCCCTTGCTATATGTTCGGTCTTTTTGATATACGTATTTAATAGGTATCTGTACACGTATGGTAAGTGTACTCTTAATTTTTCCATTCCCCCCACCTTTCTTTTTAGATAAGCATAGTTTGTTTTCTAAGTCTGTGAGTGTCTTTCTCTGTGGAAATATGTTCATTTGTGTCAGTTCTTAGATAACGCCTATAAGTGGTATCATAAGATATGTCTTTTGCTTTCCGACTTACCTCATGTTCTGTGATTATCTCTAGGCTCATCTATGGTGCCTCAAAGAGAAGTGTTTCATTGTTTTCCATGGCTAATATTCCATTGTGTACATGGACTACTTCTTCTTTATCCATTCATTCGTTTTATGGACATTTTGGTTGCTTCCGTGCCTTGGCTATTGTGAAAGTTCCTGCAGTGCAGCTGTTGAAGCCTGTGCCTTCTCGACTCTGGACTTCTCAGGTGAGAGGCTCATCGGTGGGCCTGCTGAATGGAATGGTGGCTCAAGTTTTACTTTTAAACGCAGCTCCTTTCTGTTCTCAGTATTGGCTGTTACCACTTTACATCTCACCAGCAGCTAGAGGGTACACAGTTCTCTAAATCCCCTTCAGCATTTATTGTTTGTAAACTTTTTGCTGATGGTAGTTGACATGTGTGAGTTGAAACCGTTTTGGAGGTTAGATTTTCATGAGTCTAATGATTCCTGATGTTGAGCTTTTATCCATTTTCCTCATTGTTGAAAAAGAGTGAGTAAAACTTTCCCCTCCATACTATCTCCTTGAAAATTTTGCCAGTTTTGAATTTTTTTGGCCATTCCCTACCTCAGGACATTTTTTGACGGCAGGTGTCCTTTAGAGCCCCGAGTCCCTGTGAACGTTAAGTGACCATTAGCTGTGGGTTTAAAGCTGCCCTTGTGGGAAACGGCCACAAGGCGGCAGCATTTCTTCATTTCCAACTCTGGGATTTGGGGCAACAGAGCTTTCCTGGAAATCATGTTAGAACGCTGCAAATTAGAGTGGAATGTGCCAGCGCAAACCCCCAAGAGCTTATATCTCCTAAATTGTTGTTTGCTTTTGAAATTTAATTTTTATGAATGATCAGAGCAAATTTGATAAAAATGTAGATTCTCCTGGGTGTACAGTTTCTGGTTCATCCTATCAATGTATCTGTCTATTCCTCTTTGGATCCTTTCCCCCATGTATGTTATTATAGAGTGTTGAGTAGACCTCTCTTTGTATTCCATAGGTATTTTGTGATTATATATATATATATATATATATCATATGCCTTAGTACATGTCTGTTGAACCCCATAACCTAATTCATACATTCCCTACACCTTTCCATTTGGTTATACATAATTTGGTTTTCTGAATCTATGCGTGTCCTTCTCTTGGAAATTATTGCATGGGTATCAAGTTTTAGGTAACACGTATAAGTGATGTCATAGGATATCTGTCTTTCGGTTTCTTTCTTCAAGTTGGGTGATTATCTCTAGATCCTTCTGTAGTGGTGGCAACGGCACTGTTCCATGCTTTTTCATGGCTAATATTCCATTGTGTACATGGACGACTTCTTCTTGGTACATTTTTCTGTTGGTGGACATTTTGGTTTCCTCCAGGTCTTGGCTATGGTACATGTTGCTGAATTGAAGGCCTGGCAGGCTGTGTCTTTTTGATTCTGGTCTACTCAGGTGATAGGCCCATCAGTGGGCCTACCAGATCACATGGTAGCTCAATTTTTACCTTGAAACGCACCTCCGTTCTGTTCTCACTACTGGCTCTTACCAGGTTACATCCCACCAGCAGCTAAAGGGTATGCAGTTCTCTAAAACCCCTTCAGCACTTATTTTTTGTAGAGTTTTCTTGCTGATGATCATTCTGACGGCTGTGAGGTGAACGTTTTGGTACACTGGATTTGCATGGCTTTATTAATTCCTGATGTTCAGCCTTTTTCCATTCCCGTTTTTTTAACGAAAGAAAGAAAGAAAGAAAGAAAGAAAAAGAATCATAAGACAAATGTGCATAAAATATGCCTCTTGAAACTGTCGTTTTGAAATGTGGACGTCTTTCGAATTTTTTGGTCGATATACGGCCCCAGGATTTGTTTTCAGGGCAGGTGTCATTTACACGCCTGCAATTATTTTGAATATCAACTGACCATTAGCACTGGGTTAAAAGCTGCTGTTGTGTGAAACGGCCACAAGGTGGCAGCAGCTGTCCTTTACTAAATCTGGTTACTAGGGCAACAGAACGTCAATGGAAGTCGTGTTCTAGGTTGTAATTTAGAATGGAATTTGCCAGGAAAAAGCCCCTTAAGTTTATGTCCCTACTTCTTGTTCGTTTCTTTAATTGAATTTATATTTTTTATCACAGCAAGTTTGATTACAATGCTTTGCTTGTTCTAGGTGTGCAAGATGTGGTTCTTTTACACATATACCTATGTCTATTCTTCCTGGGATCCTTTTCCCATGTACGTTATGAGAGAATGTTGAGTAGTCTTCTCTTGGTATTCCGTAGGTTTTTGGTGATTATATATTTCACCTGTGTTTGTATGAGTCTCTTAACCCCAATGACCGAATGTATCGAATCCTCACACCTTTCCATTGGTAAACCATAAGTTTGTTTAATGAATCTGTGATTGCCCTTCTCTGTGGAAATATCTTCACTGGTATCAATTTTTAGGCAACACCTATAAGTGATACCATACAATATGTGTCTTTCTCTTTCTGACTTACTACATGTTGCGTGATTACCTGTAGACTCATCTACAGTGCTGCAAATGACATTGTGTCCTTTTTTTCCTTGGCTAATATTCCGTCTGTACATGTACCAGTTCTTCTTTGTCCACTCATCTGTTGATGGACTTTTTGGTTGCTTCCATGTCTTGGCTATTGTAATACTGCAGCAATGCACATTTGCCTGCCTGTGTCTTTCCAATTCTGTCTTCTTACGTTATAGGCCCAGGAGTGGGCCTGCTGGATCTTATGGTAGCCAAATGTTTACCTTATAACGGCACCTCCATTCTGTTCTCATTAGTGGCTCTTACCAGGTTACGTCCCACTTCAAGGTGAGGGTACGCACTTCTCCACAACACCTTCAGCATTTATTGTTTGTAGTTTTTTTGGATGTTTATTCTGACTAGTGTGAGCTGATACCTCTTTGTGGTTGGATTTGCATGCGTCTCATAATCCCTTGAAATTGAGCTTTCTGGCATGTCCTTTTTTCCTTGAAACTGTGAGTACAGCCTAGCTCTTCAAATTGTTTTCTTGAAGTATGTGTGACATTTTGAACTATTTTGGCCATTACTTCCCTCAAGACACTTTGAGGGCAGGTTTCATTTACAGCCCTCCAGTACTGGTGCATAGGAAGTGACCCTTAACACAGGTTTTAAAGCTGCTGTTGCAGGTAACGGCCAGAGGGCGGCAGCATTTCTGCTTTTCCCAATCTGGTAACTAGGGTATCTGACCTTCCTGCCAGCGTTGGTCCTCGGTTATAAATTAGAGGGGAATGTGCCCGGATAAACCCCCAAAACCTGATGTCTCCTTACTTATCTTTGTTTTTTAAAATGAATTTTTATTTTTTTATTGGAGTCATATTCTGCTGTGTACGTGGACCACTTCTTCTTTGTGAATTCCTCTGTTGATGGACATTTTCATTGCTTCCAAGTGTTGGCTATGGTAAATATTGCTGGAGTGCAGGATTGCCGGCCTGTTTCTTTATTATTATTATTAATTTTTGTGGTACGTGGGCTTCTCACTGCCGTGGCCCCTCCCGTTGCAGAGCACAGGCTCCAGACACGCAGGCCCAGCAGCCATAGCTCATGGGACTAGCCGCTCCGCAGCATGTGGGTTCTTCCCGGACCGGGGCACGAACCCGTGTCCCCTGCATCGGCAGGCGGACTCTCAACCACTGCGCCACCAGTGAAGCCCAGCCTGTGACCTTTTGATTCACATCCTCTCAGGCGATAGGCCCAGAAGTGGGTATGCTTGATTGAATGGTAGCTCAATATTTACCTTTTCAAGGCACCTCCTTTGTGTTTTCATTACTGGCTCTTACCATGTTCCACGTTGAACCAAGGGTAGGCATTTCTCCACAACCCCTTCAGCATTTATTATTTGCAGAATTTTTGCTGATTGCCCTTCTGACTGGTGTGAGCTGATAGGTTTTCGTAATTTGGATTTGCATGTGTTTAATTATTCCTAATGTTCAGCATTTTCCACACCGTTTTAAATTTCTGTTAAACAAACAACCAAAACAAACGGTGAGTACAATAGACCGGTTGAAATTGCCTTCTTGAAAGGTGGCCCTCTTTTGAATTTCTCGGTCTATTTTCGACCCCAGGTTTCTTTTTTGAGGGCGGGTGTCATTTACAGGCCTGCAATGAGTGTGAATATTTAGTGACCATTAGCCCTGGGCTTAAAGCTGCTGTTGTGGGAAACGGCCACAAGGCGGCAGCATTTCTCCATTCCCAAATCTGGTTACTAGGGCAGCAGAGCCTTTCTGGAAGTCCTGTTCCTAGGTTGTAAATTACAATGGAATGTGCCAGGAAAAACCCCCATAAGTTTATGTCACATTAATTCATGTTTTAATTTTTTATCGCGGTAATGATTAGAATATTGTTTGTCCTAGGTGTACACAATCTGGTTCATTTGTACATTACATATACATGTTCACGTACAGATCCACTTCCCATGTAAATTATTGCAGAGTGTTCCATAGACCTCCCTTGCTATATGTTCGGTCTTTTTGATATACGTATTTAATAGGTATCTGTACACGTATGGTAAGTGTACTCTTAATTTTTCCATTCCCCCCACCTTTCTTTTTAGATAAGCATAGTTTGTTTTCTAAGTCTGTGAGTGTCTTTCTCTGTGGAAATATGTTCATTTGTGTCAGTTCTTAGATAACGCCTATAAGTGGTATCATAAGATATGTCTTTTGCTTTCCGACTTACCTCATGTTCTGTGATTATCTCTAGGCTCATCTATGGTGCCTCAAAGAGAAGTGTTTCATTGTTTTCCATGGCTAATATTCCATTGTGTACATGGACTACTTCTTCTTTATCCATTCATTCGTTTTATGGACATTTTGGTTGCTTCCGTGCCTTGGCTATTGTGAAAGTTCCTGCAGTGCAGCTGTTGAAGCCTGTGCCTTCTCGACTCTGGACTTCTCAGGTGAGAGGCTCATCGGTGGGCCTGCTGAATGGAATGGTGGCTCAAGTTTTACTTTTAAACGCAGCTCCTTTCTGTTCTCAGTATTGGCTGTTACCACTTTACATCTCACCAGCAGCTAGAGGGTACACAGTTCTCTAAATCCCCTTCAGCATTTATTGTTTGTAAACTTTTTGCTGATGGTAGTTGACATGTGTGAGTTGAAACCGTTTTGGAGGTTAGATTTTCATGAGTCTAATGATTCCTGATGTTGAGCTTTTATCCATTTTCCTCATTGTTGAAAAAGAGTGAGTAAAACTTTCCCCTCCATACTATCTCCTTGAAAATTTTGCCAGTTTTGAATTTTTTTGGCCATTCCCTACCTCAGGACATTTTTTGACGGCAGGTGTCCTTTAGAGCCCCGAGTCCCTGTGAACGTTAAGTGACCATTAGCTGTGGGTTTAAAGCTGCCCTTGTGGGAAACGGCCACAAGGCGGCAGCATTTCTTCATTTCCAACTCTGGGATTTGGGGCAACAGAGCTTTCCTGGAAATCATGTTAGAACGCTGCAAATTAGAGTGGAATGTGCCAGCGCAAACCCCCAAGAGCTTATATCTCCTAAATTGTTGTTTGCTTTTGAAATTTAATTTTTATGAATGATCAGAGCAAATTTGATAAAAATGTAGATTCTCCTGGGTGTACAGTTTCTGGTTCATCCTATCAATGTATCTGTCTATTCCTCTTTGGATCCTTTCCCATGTATGTTATTATAGAGTGTTGAGTAGACCTCTCTTTGTATTCCATAGGTATTTTGTGATTATATATATATATATATATATATATATCATATGCCTTAGTACATGTCTGTTGAACCCCATAACCTAATTCATACATTCCCTACACCTTTCCATTTGGTTATACATAATTTGGTTTTCTGAATCTATGCGTGTCCTTCTCTTGGAAATTATTGCATGGGTATCAAGTTTTAGGTAACACGTATAAGTGATGTCATAGGATATCTGTCTTTCGGTTTCTTTCTTCAAGTTGGGTGATTATCTCTAGATCCTTCTGTAGTGGTGGCAACGGCACTGTTCCATGCTTTTTCATGGCTAATATTCCATTGTGTACATGGACGACTTCTTCTTGGTACATTTTTCTGTTGGTGGACATTTTGGTTTCCTCCAGGTCTTGGCTATGGTACATGTTGCTGAATTGAAGGCCTGGCAGGCTGTGTCTTTTTGATTCTGGTCTACTCAGGTGATAGGCCCATCAGTGGGCCTACCAGATCACATGGTAGCTCAATTTTTACCTTGAAACGCACCTCCGTTCTGTTCTCACTACTGGCTCTTACCAGGTTACATCCCACCAGCAGCTAAAGGGTATGCAGTTCTCTAAAACCCCTTCAGCACTTATTTTTTGTAGAGTTTTCTTGCTGATGATCATTCTGACGGCTGTGAGGTGAACGTTTTGGTACACTGGATTTGCATGGCTTTATTAATTCCTGATGTTCAGCCTTTTTCCATTCCCGTTTTTTTAACGAAAGAAAGAAAGAAAGAAAGAAAGAAAGAAAGAAAAAGAATCATAAGACAAATGTGCATAAAATATGCCTCTTGAAACTGTCGTTTTGAAATGTGGACGTCTTTCGAATTTTTTGGTCGATATACGGCCCCAGGATTTGTTTTCAGGGCAGGTGTCATTTACACGCCTGCAATTATTTTGAATATCAACTGACCATTAGCACTGGGTTAAAAGCTGCTGTTGTGTGAAACGGCCACAAGGTGGCAGCAGCTGTCCTTTACTAAATCTGGTTACTAGGGCAACAGAACGTCAATGGAAGTCGTGTTCTAGGTTGTAATTTAGAATGGAATTTGCCAGGAAAAAGCCCCTTAAGTTTATGTCCCTACTTCTTGTTCGTTTCTTTAATTGAATTTATATTTTTTATCACAGCAAGTTTGATTACAATGCTTTGCTTGTTCTAGGTGTGCAAGATGTGGTTCTTTTACACATATACCTATGTCTATTCTTCCTGGGATCCTTTTCCCATGTACGTTATGAGAGAATGTTGAGTAGTCTTCTCTTGGTATTCCGTAGGTTTTTGGTGATTATATATTTCACCTGTGTTTGTATGAGTCTCTTAACCCCAATGACCGAATGTATCGAATCCTCACACCTTTCCATTGGTAAACCATAAGTTTGTTTAATGAATCTGTGATTGCCCTTCTCTGTGGAAATATCTTCACTGGTATCAATTTTTAGGCAACACCTATAAGTGATACCATACAATATGTGTCTTTCTCTTTCTGACTTACTACATGTTGCGTGATTACCTGTAGACTCATCTACAGTGCTGCAAATGACATTGTGTCCTTTTTTTCCTTGGCTAATATTCCGTCTGTACATGTACCAGTTCTTCTTTGTCCACTCATCTGTTGATGGACTTTTTGGTTGCTTCCATGTCTTGGCTATTGTAATACTGCAGCAATGCACATTTGCCTGCCTGTGTCTTTCCAATTCTGTCTTCTTACGTTATAGGCCCAGGAGTGGGCCTGCTGGATCTTATGGTAGCCAAATGTTTACCTTATAACGGCACCTCCATTCTGTTCTCATTAGTGGCTCTTACCAGGTTACGTCCCACTTCAAGGTGAGGGTACGCACTTCTCCACAACACCTTCAGCATTTATTGTTTGTAGTTTTTTTGCTGATGTTTATTCTGACTAGTGTGAGCTGATACCTCTTTGTGGTTGGATTTGCATGCGTCTCATAATCCCTTGAAATTGAGCTTTCTGGCATGTCCTTTTTTCCTTGAAACTGTGAGTACAGCCTAGCTCTTCAAATTGTTTTCTTGAAGTATGTGTGACATTTTGAACTATTTTGGCCATTACTTCCCTCAAGACACTTTGAGGGCAGGTTTCATTTACAGCCCTCCAGTACTGGTGCATAGGAAGTGACCCTTAACACAGGTTTTAAAGCTGCTGTTGCAGGTAACGGCCAGAGGGCGGCAGCATTTCTGCTTTTCCCAATCTGGTAACTAGGGTATCTGACCTTCCTGCCAGCGTTGGTCCTCGGTTATAAATTAGAGGGGAATGTGCCCGGATAAACCCCCAAAACCTGATGTCTCCTTACTTATCTTTGTTTTTTAAAATGAATTTTTATTTTTTTATTGGAGTCATATTCTGCTGTGTACGTGGACCACTTCTTCTTTGTGAATTCCTCTGTTGATGGACATTTTCATTGCTTCCAAGTGTTGGCTATGGTAAATATTGCTGGAGTGCAGGATTGCCGGCCTGTTTCTTTATTATTATTATTAATTTTTGTGGTACGTGGGCTTCTCACTGCCGTGGCCCCTCCCGTTGCAGAGCACAGGCTCCAGACACGCAGGCCCAGCAGCCATAGCTCATGGGACTAGCCGCTCCGCAGCATGTGGGTTCTTCCCGGACCGGGGCACGAACCCGTGTCCCCTGCATCGGCAGGCGGACTCTCAACCACTGCGCCACCAGTGAAGCCCAGCCTGTGACCTTTTGATTCACATCCTCTCAGGCGATAGGCCCAGAAGTGGGTATGCTTGATTGAATGGTAGCTCAATATTTACCTTTTCAAGGCACCTCCTTTGTGTTTTCATTACTGGCTCTTACCATGTTCCACGTTGAACCAAGGGTAGGCATTTCTCCACAACCCCTTCAGCATTTATTATTTGCAGAATTTTTGCTGATTGCCCTTCTGACTGGTGTGAGCTGATAGGTTTTCGTAATTTGGATTTGCATGTGTTTAATTATTCCTAATGTTCAGCATTTTCCACACCGTTTTAAATTTCTGTTAAACAAACAACCAAAACAAACGGTGAGTACAATAGACCGGTTGAAATTGCCTTCTTGGAAGGTGGCCCTCTTTTGAATTTCTCGGTCTATTTTCGACCCCAGGTTTCTTTTTTGAGGGCGGGTGTCATTTACAGGCCTGCAATGAGTGTGAATATTTAGTGACCATTAGCCCTGGGCTTAAAGCTGCTGTTGTGGGAAACGGCCACAAGGCGGCAGCATTTCTCCATTCCCAAATCTGGTTACTAGGGCAGCAGAGCCTTTCTGGAAGTCCTGTTCCTAGGTTGTAAATTACAATGGAATGCGCCAGGAAAAACCCCCATAAGTTTATGTCACATTAATTCATGTTTTAATTTTTTATCGCGGTAATGATTAGAATATTGTTTGTCCTAGGTGTACACAATCTGGTTCATTTGTACATTACATATACATGTTCACGTACAGATCCACTTCCCATGTAAATTATTGCAGAGTGTTCCATAGACCTCCCTTGCTATATGTTCGGTCTTTTTGATATACGTATTTAATAGGTATCTGTACACGTATGGTAAGTGTACTCTTAATTTTTCCATTCCCCCCACCTTTCTTTTTAGATAAGCATAGTTTGTTTTCTAAGTCTGTGAGTGTCTTTCTCTGTGGAAATATGTTCATTTGTGTCAGTTCTTAGATAACGCCTATAAGTGGTATCATAAGATATGTCTTTTGCTTTCCGACTTACCTCATGTTCTGTGATTATCTCTAGGCTCATCTATGGTGCCTCAAAGAGAAGTGTTTCATTGTTTTCCATGGCTAATATTCCATTGTGTACATGGACTACTTCTTCTTTATCCATTCATTCGTTTTATGGACATTTTGGTTGCTTCCGTGCCTTGGCTATTGTGAAAGTTCCTGCAGTGCAGCTGTTGAAGCCTGTGCCTTCTCGACTCTGGACTTCTCAGGTGAGAGGCTCATCGGTGGGCCTGCTGAATGGAATGGTGGCTCAAGTTTTACTTTTAAACGCAGCTCCTTTCTGTTCTCAGTATTGGCTGTTACCACTTTACATCTCACCAGCAGCTAGAGGGTACACAGTTCTCTAAATCCCCTTCAGCATTTATTGTTTGTAAACTTTTTGCTGATGGTAGTTGACATGTGTGAGTTGAAACCGTTTTGGAGGTTAGATTTTCATGAGTCTAATGATTCCTGATGTTGAGCTTTTATCCATTTTCCTCATTGTTGAAAAAGAGTGAGTAAAACTTTCCCCTCCATACTATCTCCTTGAAAATTTTGCCAGTTTTGAATTTTTTTGGCCATTCCCTACCTCAGGACATTTTTTGACGGCAGGCAGGTGTCCTTTAGAGCCCCGAGTCCCTGTGAACGTTAAGTGACCATTAGCTGTGGGTTTAAAGCTGCCCTTGTGGGAAACGGCCACAAGGCGGCAGCATTTCTTCATTTCCAACTCTGGGATTTGGGGCAACAGAGCTTTCCTGGAAATCATGTTAGAACGCTGCAAATTAGAGTGGAATGTGCCAGCGCAAACCCCCAAGAGCTTATATCTCCTAAATTGTTGTTTGCTTTTGAAATTTAATTTTTATGAATGATCAGAGCAAATTTGATAAAAATGTAGATTCTCCTGGGTGTACAGTTTCTGGTTCATCCTATCAATGTATCTGTCTATTCCTCTTTGGATCCTTTCCCATGTATGTTATTATAGAGTGTTGAGTAGACCTCTCTTTGTATTCCATAGGTATTTTGTGATTATATATATATATATATATATCATATGCCTTAGTACATGTCTGTTGAACCCCATAACCTAATTCATACATTCCCTACACCTTTCCATTTGGTTATACATAATTTGGTTTTCTGAATCTATGCGTGTCCTTCTCTTGGAAATTATTGCATGGGTATCAAGTTTTAGGTAACACGTATAAGTGATGTCATAGGATATCTGTCTTTCGGTTTCTTTCTTCAAGTTGGGTGATTATCTCTAGATCCTTCTGTAGTGGTGGCAACGGCACTGTTCCATGCTTTTTCATGGCTAATATTCCATTGTGTACATGGACGACTTCTTCTTGGTACATTTTTCTGTTGGTGGACATTTTGGTTTCCTCCAGGTCTTGGCTATGGTACATGTTGCTGAATTGAAGGCCTGGCAGGCTGTGTCTTTTTGATTCTGGTCTACTCAGGTGATAGGCCCATCAGTGGGCCTACCAGATCACATGGTAGCTCAATTTTTACCTTGAAACGCACCTCCGTTCTGTTCTCACTACTGGCTCTTACCAGGTTACATCCCACCAGCAGCTAAAGGGTATGCAGTTCTCTAAAACCCCTTCAGCACTTATTTTTTGTAGAGTTTTCTTGCTGATGATCATTCTGACGGCTGTGAGGTGAACGTTTTGGTACACTGGATTTGCATGGCTTTATTAATTCCTGATGTTCAGCCTTTTTCCATTCCCGTTTTTTTAACGAAAGAAAGAAAGAAAGAAAGAAAGAAAGAAAGAAAGAAAAAGAATCATAAGACAAATGTGCATAAAATATGCCTCTTGAAACTGTCGTTTTGAAATGTGGACGTCTTTCGAATTTTTTGGTCGATATACGGCCCCAGGATTTGTTTTCAGGGCAGGTGTCATTTACACGCCTGCAATTATTTTGAATATCAACTGACCATTAGCACTGGGTTAAAAGCTGCTGTTGTGTGAAACGGCCACAAGGTGGCAGCAGCTGTCCTTTACTAAATCTGGTTACTAGGGCAACAGAACGTCAATGGAAGTCGTGTTCTAGGTTGTAATTTAGAATGGAATTTGCCAGGAAAAAGCCCCTTAAGTTTATGTCCCTACTTCTTGTTCGTTTCTTTAATTGAATTTATATTTTTTATCACAGCAAGTTTGATTACAATGCTTTGCTTGTTCTAGGTGTGCAAGATGTGGTTCTTTTACACATATACCTATGTCTATTCTTCCTGGGATCCTTTTCCCATGTACGTTATGAGAGAATGTTGAGTAGTCTTCTCTTGGTATTCCGTAGGTTTTTGGTGATTATATATTTCACCTGTGTTTGTATGAGTCTCTTAACCCCAATGACCGAATGTATCGAATCCTCACACCTTTCCATTGGTAAACCATAAGTTTGTTTAATGAATCTGTGATTGCCCTTCTCTGTGGAAATATCTTCACTGGTATCAATTTTTAGGCAACACCTATAAGTGATACCATACAATATGTGTCTTTCTCTTTCTGACTTACTACATGTTGCGTGATTACCTGTAGACTCATCTACAGTGCTGCAAATGACATTGTGTCCTTTTTTTCCTTGGCTAATATTCCGTCTGTACATGTACCAGTTCTTCTTTGTCCACTCATCTGTTGATGGACTTTTTGGTTGCTTCCATGTCTTGGCTATTGTAATACTGCAGCAATGCACATTTGCCTGCCTGTGTCTTTCCAATTCTGTCTTCTTACGTTATAGGCCCAGGAGTGGGCCTGCTGGATCTTATGGTAGCCAAATGTTTACCTTATAACGGCACCTCCATTCTGTTCTCATTAGTGGCTCTTACCAGGTTACGTCCCACTTCAAGGTGAGGGTACGCACTTCTCCACAACACCTTCAGCATTTATTGTTTGTAGTTTTTTTGCTGATGTTTATTCTGACTAGTGTGAGCTGATACCTCTTTGTGGTTGGATTTGCATGCGTCTCATAATCCCTTGAAATTGAGCTTTCTGGCATGTCCTTTTTTCCTTGAAACTGTGAGTACAGCCTAGCTCTTCAAATTGTTTTCTTGAAGTATGTGTGACATTTTGAACTATTTTGGCCATTACTTCCCTCAAGACACTTTGAGGGCAGGTTTCATTTACAGCCCTCCAGTACTGGTGCATAGGAAGTGACCCTTAACACAGGTTTTAAAGCTGCTGTTGCAGGTAACGGCCAGAGGGCGGCAGCATTTCTGCTTTTCCCAATCTGGTAACTAGGGTATCTGACCTTCCTGCCAGCGTTGGTCCTCGGTTATAAATTAGAGGGGAATGTGCCCGGATAAACCCCCAAAACCTGATGTCTCCTTACTTATCTTTGTTTTTTAAAATGAATTTTTATTTTTTTATTGGAGTCATATTCTGCTGTGTACGTGGACCACTTCTTCTTTGTGAATTCCTCTGTTGATGGACATTTTCATTGCTTCCAAGTGTTGGCTATGGTAAATATTGCTGGAGTGCAGGATTGCCGGCCTGTTTCTTTATTATTATTATTAATTTTTGTGGTACGTGGGCTTCTCACTGCCGTGGCCCCTCCCGTTGCAGAGCACAGGCTCCAGACACGCAGGCCCAGCAGCCATAGCTCATGGGACTAGCCGCTCCGCAGCATGTGGGTTCTTCCCGGACCGGGGCACGAACCCGTGTCCCCTGCATCGGCAGGCGGACTCTCAACCACTGCGCCACCAGTGAAGCCCAGCCTGTGACCTTTTGATTCACATCCTCTCAGGCGATAGGCCCAGAAGTGGGTATGCTTGATTGAATGGTAGCTCAATATTTACCTTTTCAAGGCACCTCCTTTGTGTTTTCATTACTGGCTCTTACCATGTTCCACGTTGAACCAAGGGTAGGCATTTCTCCACAACCCCTTCAGCATTTATTATTTGCAGAATTTTTGCTGATTGCCCTTCTGACTGGTGTGAGCTGATAGGTTTTCGTAATTTGGATTTGCATGTGTTTAATTATTCCTAATGTTCAGCATTTTCCACACCGTTTTAAATTTCTGTTAAACAAACAACCAAAACAAACGGTGAGTACAATAGACCGGTTGAAATTGCCTTCTTGAAAGGTGGCCCTCTTTTGAATTTCTCGGTCTATTTTCGACCCCAGGTTTCTTTTTTGAGGGCGGGTGTCATTTACAGGCCTGCAATGAGTGTGAATATTTAGTGACCATTAGCCCTGGGCTTAAAGCTGCTGTTGTGGGAAACGGCCACAAGGCGGCAGCATTTCTCCATTCCCAAATCTGGTTACTAGGGCAGCAGAGCCTTTCTGGAAGTCCTGTTCCTAGGTTGTAAATTACAATGGAATGCGCCAGGAAAAACCCCCATAAGTTTATGTCACATTAATTCATGTTTTAATTTTTTATCGCGGTAATGATTAGAATATTGTTTGTCCTAGGTGTACACAATCTGGTTCATTTGTACATTACATATACATGTTCACGTACAGATCCACTTCCCATGTAAATTATTGCAGAGTGTTCCATAGACCTCCCTTGCTATATGTTCGGTCTTTTTGATATACGTATTTAATAGGTATCTGTACACGTATGGTAAGTGTACTCTTAATTTTTCCATTCCCCCCACCTTTCTTTTTAGATAAGCATAGTTTGTTTTCTAAGTCTGTGAGTGTCTTTCTCTGTGGAAATATGTTCATTTGTGTCAGTTCTTAGATAACGCCTATAAGTGGTATCATAAGATATGTCTTTTGCTTTCCGACTTACCTCATGTTCTGTGATTATCTCTAGGCTCATCTATGGTGCCTCAAAGAGAAGTGTTTCATTGTTTTCCATGGCTAATATTCCATTGTGTACATGGACTACTTCTTCTTTATCCATTCATTCGTTTTATGGACATTTTGGTTGCTTCCGTGCCTTGGCTATTGTGAAAGTTCCTGCAGTGCAGCTGTTGAAGCCTGTGCCTTCTCGACTCTGGACTTCTCAGGTGAGAGGCTCATCGGTGGGCCTGCTGAATGGAATGGTGGCTCAAGTTTTACTTTTAAACGCAGCTCCTTTCTGTTCTCAGTATTGGCTGTTACCACTTTACATCTCACCAGCAGCTAGAGGGTACACAGTTCTCTAAATCCCCTTCAGCATTTATTGTTTGTAAACTTTTTGCTGATGGTAGTTGACATGTGTGAGTTGAAACCGTTTTGGAGGTTAGATTTTCATGAGTCTAATGATTCCTGATGTTGAGCTTTTATCCATTTTCCTCATTGTTGAAAAAGAGTGAGTAAAACTTTCCCCTCCATACTATCTCCTTGAAAATTTTGCCAGTTTTGAATTTTTTTGGCCATTCCCTACCTCAGGACATTTTTTGACGGCAGGTGTCCTTTAGAGCCCCGAGTCCCTGTGAACGTTAAGTGACCATTAGCTGTGGGTTTAAAGCCGCCCTTGCGGGAAACGGCCACAAGGCGGCAGCATTTCTTCATTTCCAACTCTGGGATTTGGGGCAACAGAGCTTTCCTGGAAATCATGTTAGAACGCTGCAAATTAGAGTGGAATGTGCCAGCGCAAACCCCCAAGAGCTTATATCTCCTAAATTGTTGTTTGCTTTTGAAATTTAATTTTTATGAATGATCAGAGCAAATTTGATAAAAATGTAGATTCTCCTGGGTGTACAGTTTCTGGTTCATCCTATCAATGTATCTGTCTATTCCTCTTTGGATCCTTTCCCATGTATGTTATTATAGAGTGTTGAGTAGACCTCTCTTTGTATTCCATAGGTATTTTGTGATTATATATATATATATATCATATGCCTTAGTACATGTCTGTTGAACCCCATAACCTAATTCATACATTCCCTACACCTTTCCATTTGGTTATACATAATTTGGTTTTCTGAATCTATGCGTGTCCTTCTCTTGGAAATTATTGCATGGGTATCAAGTTTTAGGTAACACGTATAAGTGATGTCATAGGATATCTGTCTTTCGGTTTCTTTCTTCAAGTTGGGTGATTATCTCTAGATCCTTCTGTAGTGGTGGCAACGGCACTGTTCCATGCTTTTTCATGGCTAATATTCCATTGTGTACATGGACGACTTCTTCTTGGTACATTTTTCTGTTGGTGGACATTTTAGTTTCCTCCAGGTCTTGGCTATGGTACATGTTGCTGAATTGAAGGCCTGGCAGGCTGTGTCTTTTTGATTCTGGTCTACTCAGGTGATAGGCCCATCAGTGGGCCTACCAGATCACATGGTAGCTCAATTTTTACCTTGAAACGCACCTCCGTTCTGTTCTCACTACTGGCTCTTACCAGGTTACATCCCACCAGCAGCTAAAGGGTATGCAGTTCTCTAAAACCCCTTCAGCACTTATTTTTTGTAGAGTTTTCTTGCTGATGATCATTCTGACGGCTGTGAGGTGAACGTTTTGGTACACTGGATTTGCATGGCTTTATTAATTCCTGATGTTCAGCCTTTTTCCATTCCCGTTTTTTTAACGAAAGAAAGAAAGAAAGAAAGAAAGAAAGAAAAAGAATCATAAGACAAATGTGCATAAAATATGCCTCTTGAAACTGTCGTTTTGAAATGTGGACGTCTTTCGAATTTTTTGGTCGATATACGGCCCCAGGATTTGTTTTCAGGGCAGGTGTCATTTACACGCCTGCAATTATTTTGAATATCAACTGACCATTAGCACTGGGTTAAAAGCTGCTGTTGTGTGAAACGGCCACAAGGTGGCAGCAGCTGTCCTTTACTAAATCTGGTTACTAGGGCAACAGAACGTCAATGGAAGTCGTGTTCTAGGTTGTAATTTAGAATGGAATTTGCCAGGAAAAAGCCCCTTAAGTTTATGTCCCTACTTCTTGTTCGTTTCTTTAAATGAATTTATATTTTTTATCACAGCAAGTTTGATTACAATGCTTTGCTTGTTCTAGGTGTGCAAGATGTGGTTCTTTTACACATATACCTATGTCTATTCTTCCTGGGATCCTTTTCCCATGTACGTTATGAGAGAATGTTGAGTAGTCTTCTCTTGGTATTCCGTAGGTTTTTGGTGATTATATATTTCACCTGTGTTTGTATGAGTCTCTTAACCCCAATGACCGAATGTATCGAATCCTCACACCTTTCCATTGGTAAACCATAAGTTTGTTTAATGAATCTGTGATTGCCCTTCTCTGTGGAAATATCTTCACTGGTATCAATTTTTAGGCAACACCTATAAGTGATACCATACAATATGTGTCTTTCTCTTTCTGACTTACTACATGTTGCGTGATTACCTGTAGACTCATCTACAGTGCTGCAAATGACATTGTGTCCTTTTTTTCCTTGGCTAATATTCCGTCTGTACATGTACCAGTTCTTCTTTGTCCACTCATCTGTTGATGGACTTTTTGGTTGCTTCCATGTCTTGGCTATTGTAATACTGCAGCAATGCACATTTGCCTGCCTGTGTCTTTCCAATTCTGTCTTCTTACGTTATAGGCCCAGGAGTGGGCCTGCTGGATCTTATGGTAGCCAAATGTTTACCTTATAACGGCACCTCCATTCTGTTCTCATTAGTGGCTCTTACCAGGTTACGTCCCACTTCAAGGTGAGGGTACGCACTTCTCCACAACACCTTCAGCATTTATTGTTTGTAGTTTTTTTGCTGATGTTTATTCTGACTAGTGTGAGCTGATACCTCTTTGTGGTTGGATTTGCATGCGTCTCATAATCCCTTGAAATTGAGCTTTCTGGCATGTCCTTTTTTCCTTGAAACTGTGAGTACAGCCTAGCTCTTCAAATTGTTTTCTTGAAGTATGTGTGACATTTTGAACTATTTTGGCCATTACTTCCCTCAAGACACTTTGAGGGCAGGTTTCATTTACAGCCCTCCAGTACTGGTGCATAGGAAGTGACCCTTAACACAGGTTTTAAAGCTGCTGTTGCAGGTAACGGCCAGAGGGCGGCAGCATTTCTGCTCTTCCCAATCTGGTAACTAGGGAATCCGACCTTCCTGCCAGTGTTGGTCCTCGGTTATAAATTAGAGAAAAATGTGCCCGGATAAACCCCCCAAACCTGATGTCTCCTTACTTATCTTTGTTTTTTAAAATGAATTTATATTTTTTTATTGGAGTCATATTCCGGTGTGTACATGGACCACTTCTTCTTTGTGAATTCCTCTGTTGATGGACATTTTCATTGCTTCCAAGTGTTGGCTATGGTAAATATTGCTGGAGTGCAGGATTGCCGGCCTGTTTCTTTATTATTATTCTTATTTTTTGCGGTACGTGGGCCTCTCACTGCCAGGGCCCCTCCCGTTGCAGAGCACAGGCTCCCGACACGCAGGCCCAGCAGCCATAGCTCATGGGACTAGCCGCTCCGCAGCATGTGGGTTCTTCCCGCACCAGGGCACGAACCCGTGTCGCCTGCATCGGCAGGCGGACTCTCAACCACTGCGCCACGAGTGAAGCCCAGGCTGTGACCTTTTGATTCACATCCTCTCAGGCGATAGGCCCAGAAGTGGGTATGCTTGATTGAATGGTAGCTCAATATTTACCTTTTCAAGGCACCTCCTTTGTGTTTTCATTACTGGCTCTTACCATGTTCCACGTTGAACCAAGGGTAGGCGTTTCTCCACAACCCCTTCAGCATTTATTGTTTGCAGAATTTTTGCTGATTGCCCTTCTGACTGGTGTGAGCTGATAGGTTTTTGTAATTTGGATTTGCATGTGTTTAATTATTCCTAATGTTCAGCATTTTCCACACCGTTTTAAATTTCTGTTAAACAAACAAACAAAACAAACGGTGAGTACAATAGACCGGTTGAAATTGCCTTCTTGGAAGGTGGCCCTATTATGAATTTTGTGGTCTATTTTCGACCCAATGTTTTTTTTTTTTTGGGGGGGCCGGTGTCATTTACAGGCCTGCAATGAGTGTGAATATTTAGTGACCATTAGCCCTGGGCTTAAAGCTGCTGTTGTGGGAAACGGCCACAAGGCGACAGCATTTCTCCATTCCCAAATCTGGTTACTAGGGCAGCAGAGCCTTTCTGGAAGTCCTGTTCCTAGGTTGTAAATTACAATGGAATGTGCCAGGAAAAACCCCCATAAGTTTATGTCACATTAATTCATGTTTTAATTTTTTATCGCGGTAATGATTAGAATATTGTTTGTCCTAGGTGTACACAATCTGGTTCATTTGTACATTACATATACATGTTCACGTACAGATCCACTTCCCATGTAAATTATTGCAGAGTGTTCCATAGACCTCCCTTGCTATATGTTCGGTCTTTTTGATATACGTATTTAATAGGTATCTGTACACGTATGGTAAGTGTACTCTTAATTTTTCCATTCCCCCCACCTTTCTTTTTAGATAAGCATAGTTTGTTTTCTAAGTCTGTGAGTGTCTTTCTCTGTGGAAATATGTTCATTTGTGTCAGTTCTTAGATAACGCCTATAAGTGGTATCATAAGATATGTCTTTTGCTTTCCGACTTACCTCATGTTCTGTGATTATCTCTAGGCTCATCTATGGTGCCTCAAAGAGAAGTGTTTCATTGTTTTCCATGGCTAATATTCCATTGTGTACATGGACTACTTCTTCTTTATCCATTCATTCGTTTTATGGACATTTTGGTTGCTTCCGTGCCTTGGCTATTGTGAAAGTTCCTGCAGTGCAGCTGTTGAAGCCTGTGCCTTCTCGACTCTGGACTTCTCAGGTGAGAGGCTCATCGGTGGGCCTGCTGAATGGAATGGTGGCTCAAGTTTTACTTTTAAACGCAGCTCCTTTCTGTTCTCAGTATTGGCTGTTACCACTTTACATCTCACCAGCAGCTAGAGGGTACACAGTTCTCTAAATCCCCTTCAGCATTTATTGTTTGTAAACTTTTTGCTGATGGTAGTTGACATGTGTGAGTTGAAACCGTTTTGGAGGTTAGATTTTCATGAGTCTAATGATTCCTGATGTTGAGCTTTTATCCATTTTCCTCATTGTTGAAAAAGAGTGAGTAAAACTTTCCCCTCCATACTATCTCCTTGAAAATTTTGCCAGTTTTGAATTTTTTTGGCCATTCCCTACCTCAGGACATTTTTTGACGGCAGGTGTCCTTTAGAGCCCCGAGTCCCTGTGAACGTTAAGTGACCATTAGCTGTGGGTTTAAAGCTGCCCTTGTGGGAAACGGCCACAAGGCGGCAGCGTTTCTTCATTTCCAACTCTGGGATTTGGGGCAACAGAGCTTTCCTGGAAATCATGTTAGAACGCTGCAAATTAGAGTGGAATGTGCCAGCGCAAACCCCCAAGAGCTTATATCTCCTAAATTGTTGTTTGCTTTTGAAATTTAATTTTTATGAATGATCAGAGCAAATTTGATAAAAATGTAGATTCTCCTGGGTGTACAGTTTCTGGTTCATCCTATCAATGTATCTGTCTATTCCTCTTTGGATCCTTTCCCATGTATGTTATTATAGAGTGTTGAGTAGACCTCTCTTTGTATTCCATAGGTATTTTGTGATTATATATATATATATATATATATCATATGCCTTAGTACATGTCTGTTGAACCCCATAACCTAATTCATACATTCCCTACACCTTTCCATTTGGTTATACATAATTTGGTTTTCTGAATCTATGCGTGTCCTTCTCTTGGAAATTATTGCATGGGTATCAAGTTTTAGGTAACACGTATAAGTGATGTCATAGGATATCTGTCTTTCGGTTTCTTTCTTCAAGTTGGGTGATTATCTCTAGATCCTTCTGTAGTGGTGGCAACGGCACTGTTCCATGCTTTTTCATGGCTAATATTCCATTGTGTACATGGACGACTTCTTCTTGGTACATTTTTCTGTTGGTGGACATTTTGGTTTCCTCCAGGTCTTGGCTATGGTACATGTTGCTGAATTGAAGGCCTGGCAGGCTGTGTCTTTTTGATTCTGGTCTACTCAGGTGATAGGCCCATCAGTGGGCCTACCAGATCACATGGTAGCTCAATTTTTACCTTGAAACGCACCTCCGTTCTGTTCTCACTACTGGCTCTTACCAGGTTACATCCCACCAGCAGCTAAAGGGTATGCAGTTCTCTAAAACCCCTTCAGCACTTATTTTTTGTAGAGTTTTCTTGCTGATGATCATTCTGACGGCTGTGAGGTGAACGTTTTGGTACACTGGATTTGCATGGCTTTATTAATTCCTGATGTTCAGCCTTTTTCCATTCCCGTTTTTTTAACGAAAGAAAGAAAGAAAGAAAGAAAGAAAAAGAATCATAAGACAAATGTGCATAAAATATGCCTCTTGAAACTGTCGTTTTGAAATGTGGACGTCTTTCGAATTTTTTGGTCGATATACGGCCCCAGGATTTGTTTTCAGGGCAGGTGTCATTTACACGCCTGCAATTATTTTGAATATCAACTGACCATTAGCACTGGGTTAAAAGCTGCTGTTGTGTGAAACGGCCACAAGGTGGCAGCAGCTGTCCTTTACTAAATCTGGTTACTAGGGCAACAGAACGTCAATGGAAGTCGTGTTCTAGGTTGTAATTTAGAATGGAATTTGCCAGGAAAAAGCCCCTTAAGTTTATGTCCCTACTTCTTGTTCGTTTCTTTAATTGAATTTATATTTTTTATCACAGCAAGTTTGATTACAATGCTTTGCTTGTTCTAGGTGTGCAAGATGTGGTTCTTTTACACATATACCTATGTCTATTCTTCCTGGGATCCTTTTCCCATGTACGTTATGAGAGAATGTTGAGTAGTCTTCTCTTGGTATTCCGTAGGTTTTTGGTGATTATATATTTCACCTGTGTTTGTATGAGTCTCTTAACCCCAATGACCGAATGTATCGAATCCTCACACCTTTCCATTGGTAAACCATAAGTTTGTTTAATGAATCTGTGATTGCCCTTCTCTGTGGAAATATCTTCACTGGTATCAATTTTTAGGCAACACCTATAAGTGATACCATACAATATGTGTCTTTCTCTTTCTGACTTACTACATGTTGCGTGATTACCTGTAGACTCATCTACAGTGCTGCAAATGACATTGTGTCCTTTTTTTCCTTGGCTAATATTCCGTCTGTACATGTACCAGTTCTTCTTTGTCCACTCATCTGTTGATGGACTTTTTGGTTGCTTCCATGTCTTGGCTATTGTAATACTGCAGCAATGCACATTTGCCTGCCTGTGTCTTTCCAATTCTGTCTTCTTACGTTATAGGCCCAGGAGTGGGCCTGCTGGATCTTATGGTAGCCAAATGTTTACCTTATAACGGCACCTCCATTCTGTTCTCATTAGTGGCTCTTACCAGGTTACGTCCCACTTCAAGGTGAGGGTACGCACTTCTCCACAACACCTTCAGCATTTATTGTTTGTAGTTTTTTTGCTGATGTTTATTCTGACTAGTGTGAGCTGATACCTCTTTGTGGTTGGATTTGCATGCGTCTCATAATCCCTTGAAATTGAGCTTTCTGGCATGTCCTTTTTTCCTTGAAACTGTGAGTACAGCCTAGCTCTTCAAATTGTTTTCTTGAAGTATGTGTGACATTTTGAACTATTTTGGCCATTACTTCCCTCAAGACACTTTGAGGGCAGGTTTCATTTACAGCCCTCCAGTACTGGTGCATAGGAAGTGACCCTTAACACAGGTTTTAAAGCTGCTGTTGCAGGTAACGGCCAGAGGGCGGCAGCATTTCTGCTTTTCCCAATCTGGTAACTAGGGTATCTGACCTTCCTGCCAGCGTTGGTCCTCGGTTATAAATTAGAGGGGAATGTGCCCGGATAAACCCCCAAAACCTGATGTCTCCTTACTTATCTTTGTTTTTTAAAATGAATTTTTATTTTTTTATTGGAGTCATATTCTGCTGTGTACGTGGACCACTTCTTCTTTGTGAATTCCTCTGTTGATGGACATTTTCATTGCTTCCAAGTGTTGGCTATGGTAAATATTGCTGGAGTGCAGGATTGCCGGCCTGTTTCTTTATTATTATTATTAATTTTTGTGGTACGTGGGCTTCTCACTGCCGTGGCCCCTCCCGTTGCAGAGCACAGGCTCCAGACACGCAGGCCCAGCAGCCATAGCTCATGGGACTAGCCGCTCCGCAGCATGTGGGTTCTTCCCGGACCGGGGCACGAACCCGTGTCCCCTGCATCGGCAGGCGGACTCTCAACCACTGCGCCACGAGTGAAGCCCAGCCTGTGACCTTTTGATTCACATCCTCTCAGGCGATAGGCCCAGAAGTGGGTATGCTTGATTGAATGGTAGCTCAATATTTACCTTTTCAAGGCACCTCCTTTGTGTTTTCATTACTGGCTCTTACCATGTTCCACGTTGAACCAAGGGTAGGCATTTCTCCACAACCCCTTCAGCATTTATTATTTGCAGAATTTTTGCTGATTGCCCTTCTGACTGGTGTGAGCTGATAGGTTTTCGTAATTTGGATTTGCATGTGTTTAATTATTCCTAATGTTCAGCATTTTCCACACCGTTTTAAATTTCTGTTAAACAAACAACCAAAACAAACGGTGAGTACAATAGACCGGTTGAAATTGCCTTCTTGAAAGGTGGCCCTCTTTTGAATTTCTCGGTCTATTTTCGACCCCAGGTTTCTTTTTTGAGGGCGGGTGTCATTTACAGGCCTGCAATGAGTGTGAATATTTAGTGACCATTAGCCCTGGGCTTAAAGCTGCTGTTGTGGGAAACGGCCACAAGGCGGCAGCATTTCTCCATTCCCAAATCTGGTTACTAGGGCAGCAGAGCCTTTCTGGAAGTCCTGTTCCTAGGTTGTAAATTACAATGGAATGTGCCAGGAAAAACCCCCATAAGTTTATGTCACATTAATTCATGTTTTAATTTTTTATCGCGGTAATGATTAGAATATTGTTTGTCCTAGGTGTACACAATCTGGTTCATTTGTACATTACATATACATGTTCACGTACAGATCCACTTCCCATGTAAATTATTGCAGAGTGTTCCATAGACCTCCCTTGCTATATGTTCGGTCTTTTTGATATACGTATTTAATAGGTATCTGTACACGTATGGTAAGTGTACTCTTAATTTTTCCATTCCCCCCACCTTTCTTTTTAGATAAGCATAGTTTGTTTTCTAAGTCTGTGAGTGTCTTTCTCTGTGGAAGTATGTTCATTTGTGTCAGTTCTTAGATAACGCCTATAAGTGGTATCATAAGATATGTCTTTTGCTTTCCGACTTACCTCATGTTCTGTGATTATCTCTAGGCTCATCTATGGTGCCTCAAAGAGAAGTGTTTCATTGTTTTCCATGGCTAATATTCCATTGTGTACATGGACTACTTCTTCTTTATCCATTCATTCGTTTTATGGACATTTTGGTTGCTTCCGTGCCTTGGCTATTGTGAAAGTTCCTGCAGTGCAGCTGTTGAAGCCTGTGCCTTCTCGACTCTGGACTTCTCAGGTGAGAGGCTCATCGGTGGGCCTGCTGAATGGAATGGTGGCTCAAGTTTTACTTTTAAACGCAGCTCCTTTCTGTTCTCAGTATTGGCTGTTACCACTTTACATCTCACCAGCAGCTAGAGGGTACACAGTTCTCTAAATCCCCTTCAGCATTTATTGTTTGTAAACTTTTTGCTGATGGTAGTTGACATGTGTGAGTTGAAACCGTTTTGGAGGTTAGATTTTCATGAGTCTAATGATTCCTGATGTTGAGCTTTTATCCATTTTCCTCATTGTTGAAAAAGAGTGAGTAAAACTTTCCCCTCCATACTATCTCCTTGAAAATTTTGCCAGTTTTGAATTTTTTTGGCCATTCCCTACCTCAGGACATTTTTTGACGGCAGGTGTCCTTTAGAGCCCCGAGTCCCTGTGAACGTTAAGTGACCATTAGCTGTGGGTTTAAAGCTGCCCTTGTGGGAAACGGCCACAAGGCGGCAGCGTTTCTTCATTTCCAACTCTGGGATTTGGGGCAACAGAGCTTTCCTGGAAATCATGTTAGAACGCTGCAAATTAGAGTGGAATGTGCCAGCGCAAACCCCCAAGAGCTTATATCTCCTAAATTGTTGTTTGCTTTTGAAATTTAATTTTTATGAATGATCAGAGCAAATTTGATAAAAATGTAGATTCTCCTGGGTGTACAGTTTCTGGTTCATCCTATCAATGTATCTGTCTATTCCTCTTTGGATCCTTTCCCATGTATGTTATTATAGAGTGTTGAGTAGACCTCTCTTTGTATTCCATAGGTATTTTGTGATTATATATATATATATATATATATATATCATATGCCTTAGTACATGTCTGTTGAACCCCATAACCTAATTCATACATTCCCTACACCTTTCCATTTGGTTATACATAATTTGGTTTTCTGAATCTATGCGTGTCCTTCTCTTGGAAATTATTGCATGGGTATCAAGTTTTAGGTAACACGTATAAGTGATGTCATAGGATATCTGTCTTTCGGTTTCTTTCTTCAAGTTGGGTGATTATCTCTAGATCCTTCTGTAGTGGTGGCAACGGCACTGTTCCATGCTTTTTCATGGCTAATATTCCATTGTGTACATGGACGACTTCTTCTTGGTACATTTTTCTGTTGGTGGACATTTTGGTTTCCTCCAGGTCTTGGCTATGGTACATGTTGCTGAATTGAAGGCCTGGCAGGCTGTGTCTTTTTGATTCTGGTCTACTCAGGTGATAGGCCCATCAGTGGGCCTACCAGATCACATGGTAGCTCAATTTTTACCTTGAAACGCACCTCCGTTCTGTTCTCACTACTGGCTCTTACCAGGTTACATCCCACCAGCAGCTAAAGGGTATGCAGTTCTCTAAAACCCCTTCAGCACTTATTTTTTGTAGAGTTTTCTTGCTGATGATCATTCTGACGGCTGTGAGGTGAACGTTTTGGTACACTGGATTTGCATGGCTTTATTAATTCCTGATGTTCAGCCTTTTTCCATTCCCGTTTTTTTAACGAAAGAAAGAAAGAAAGAAAGAAAGAAAAAGAATCATAAGACAAATGTGCATAAAATATGCCTCTTGAAACTGTCGTTTTGAAATGTGGACGTCTTTCGAATTTTTTGGTCGATATACGGCCCCAGGATTTGTTTTCAGGGCAGGTGTCATTTACACGCCTGCAATTATTTTGAATATCAACTGACCATTAGCACTGGGTTAAAAGCTGCTGTTGTGTGAAACGGCCACAAGGTGGCAGCAGCTGTCCTTTACTAAATCTGGTTACTAGGGCAACAGAACGTCAATGGAAGTCGTGTTCTAGGTTGTAATTTAGAATGGAATTTGCCAGGAAAAAGCCCCTTAAGTTTATGTCCCTACTTCTTGTTCGTTTCTTTAATTGAATTTATATTTTTTATCACAGCAAGTTTGATTACAATGCTTTGCTTGTTCTAGGTGTGCAAGATGTGGTTCTTTTACACATATACCTATGTCTATTCTTCCTGGGATCCTTTTCCCATGTACGTTATGAGAGAATGTTGAGTAGTCTTCTCTTGGTATTCCGTAGGTTTTTGGTGATTATATATTTCACCTGTGTTTGTATGAGTCTCTTAACCCCAATGACCGAATGTATCGAATCCTCACACCTTTCCATTGGTAAACCATAAGTTTGTTTAATGAATCTGTGATTGCCCTTCTCTGTGGAAATATCTTCACTGGTATCAATTTTTAGGCAACACCTATAAGTGATACCATACAATATGTGTCTTTCTCTTTCTGACTTACTACATGTTGCGTGATTACCTGTAGACTCATCTACAGTGCTGCAAATGACATTGTGTCCTTTTTTTCCTTGGCTAATATTCCGTCTGTACATGTACCAGTTCTTCTTTGTCCACTCATCTGTTGATGGACTTTTTGGTTGCTTCCATGTCTTGGCTATTGTAATACTGCAGCAATGCACATTTGCCTGCCTGTGTCTTTCCAATTCTGTCTTCTTACGTTATAGGCCCAGGAGTGGGCCTGCTGGATCTTATGGTAGCCAAATGTTTACCTTATAACGGCACCTCCATTCTGTTCTCATTAGTGGCTCTTACCAGGTTACGTCCCACTTCAAGGTGAGGGTACGCACTTCTCCACAACACCTTCAGCATTTATTGTTTGTAGTTTTTTTGCTGATGTTTATTCTGACTAGTGTGAGCTGATACCTCTTTGTGGTTGGATTTGCATGCGTCTCATAATCCCTTGAAATTGAGCTTTCTGGCATGTCCTTTTTTCCTTGAAACTGTGAGTACAGCCTAGCTCTTCAAATTGTTTTCTTGAAGTATGTGTGACATTTTGAACTATTTTGGCCATTACTTCCCTCAAGACACTTTGAGGGCAGGTTTCATTTACAGCCCTCCAGTACTGGTGCATAGGAAGTGACCCTTAACACAGGTTTTAAAGCTGCTGTTGCAGGTAACGGCCAGAGGGCGGCAGCATTTCTGCTTTTCCCAATCTGGTAACTAGGGTATCTGACCTTCCTGCCAGCGTTGGTCCTCGGTTATAAATTAGAGGGGAATGTGCCCGGATAAACCCCCAAAACCTGATGTCTCCTTACTTATCTTTGTTTTTTAAAATGAATTTTTATTTTTTTATTGGAGTCATATTCTGCTGTGTACGTGGACCACTTCTTCTTTGTGAATTCCTCTGTTGATGGACATTTTCATTGCTTCCAAGTGTTGGCTATGGTAAATATTGCTGGAGTGCAGGATTGCCGGCCTGTTTCTTTATTATTATTATTAATTTTTGTGGTACGTGGGCTTCTCACTGCCGTGGCCCCTCCCGTTGCAGAGCACAGGCTCCAGACACGCAGGCCCAGCAGCCATAGCTCATGGGACTAGCCGCTCCGCAGCATGTGGGTTCTTCCCGGACCGGGGCACGAACCCGTGTCCCCTGCATCGGCAGGCGGACTCTCAACCACTGCGCCACGAGTGAAGCCCAGCCTGTGACCTTTTGATTCACATCCTCTCAGGCGATAGGCCCAGAAGTGGGTATGCTTGATTGAATGGTAGCTCAATATTTACCTTTTCAAGGCACCTCCTTTGTGTTTTCATTACTGGCTCTTACCATGTTCCACGTTGAACCAAGGGTAGGCATTTCTCCACAACCCCTTCAGCATTTATTATTTGCAGAATTTTTGCTGATTGCCCTTCTGACTGGTGTGAGCTGATAGGTTTTCGTAATTTGGATTTGCATGTGTTTAATTATTCCTAATGTTCAGCATTTTCCACACCGTTTTAAATTTCTGTTAAACAAACAACCAAAACAAACGGTGAGTACAATAGACCGGTTGAAATTGCCTTCTTGAAAGGTGGCCCTCTTTTGAATTTCTCGGTCTATTTTCGACCCCAGGTTTCTTTTTTGAGGGCGGGTGTCATTTACAGGCCTGCAATGAGTGTGAATATTTAGTGACCATTAGCCCTGGGCTTAAAGCTGCTGTTGTGGGAAACGGCCACAAGGCGGCAGCATTTCTCCATTCCCAAATCTGGTTACTAGGGCAGCAGAGCCTTTCTGGAAGTCCTGTTCCTAGGTTGTAAATTACAATGGAATGCGCCAGGAAAAACCCCCATAAGTTTATGTCACATTAATTCATGTTTTAATTTTTTATCGCGGTAATGATTAGAATATTGTTTGTCCTAGGTGTACACAATCTGGTTCATTTGTACATTACATATACATGTTCACGTACAGATCCACTTCCCATGTAAATTATTGCAGAGTGTTCCATAGACCTCCCTTGCTATATGTTCGGTCTTTTTGATATACGTATTTAATAGGTATCTGTACACGTATGGTAAGTGTACTCTTAATTTTTCCATTCCCCCCACCTTTCTTTTTAGATAAGCATAGTTTGTTTTCTAAGTCTGTGAGTGTCTTTCTCTGTGGAAATATGTTCATTTGTGTCAGTTCTTAGATAACGCCTATAAGTGGTATCATAAGATATGTCTTTTGCTTTCCGACTTACCTCATGTTCTGTGATTATCTCTAGGCTCATCTATGGTGCCTCAAAGAGAAGTGTTTCATTGTTTTCCATGGCTAATATTCCATTGTGTACATGGACTACTTCTTCTTTATCCATTCATTCGTTTTATGGACATTTTGGTTGCTTCCGTGCCTTGGCTATTGTGAAAGTTCCTGCAGTGCAGCTGTTGAAGCCTGTGCCTTCTCGACTCTGGACTTCTCAGGTGAGAGGCTCATCGGTGGGCCTGCTGAATGGAATGGTGGCTCAAGTTTTACTTTTAAACGCAGCTCCTTTCTGTTCTCAGTATTGGCTGTTACCACTTTACATCTCACCAGCAGCTAGAGGGTACACAGTTCTCTAAATCCCCTTCAGCATTTATTGTTTGTAAACTTTTTGCTGATGGTAGTTGACATGTGTGAGTTGAAACCGTTTTGGAGGTTAGATTTTCATGAGTCTAATGATTCCCGATGTTGAGCTTTTATCCATTTTCCTCATTGTTGAAAAAGAGTGAGTAAAACTTTCCCCTCCATACTATCTCCTTGAAAATTTTGCCAGTTTTGAATTTTTTTGGCCATTCCCTACCTCAGGACATTTTTTGACGGCAGGTGTCCTTTAGAGCCCCGAGTCCCTGTGAACGTTAAGTGACCATTAGCTGTGGGTTTAAAGCTGCCCTTGTGGGAAACGGCCACAAGGCGGCAGCGTTTCTTCATTTCCAACTCTGGGATTTGGGGCAACAGAGCTTTCCTGGAAATCATGTTAGAACGCTGCAAATTAGAGTGGAATGTGCCAGCGCAAACCCCCAAGAGCTTATATCTCCTAAATTGTTGTTTGCTTTTGAAATTTAATTTTTATGAATGATCAGAGCAAATTTGATAAAAATGTAGATTCTCCTGGGTGTACAGTTTCTGGTTCATCCTATCAATGTATCTGTCTATTCCTCTTTGGATCCTTTCCCATGTATGTTATTATAGAGTGTTGAGTAGACCTCTCTTTGTATTCCATAGGTATTTTGTGATTATATATATATATATATATATATATATCATATGCCTTAGTACATGTCTGTTGAACCCCATAACCTAATTCATACATTCCCTACACCTTTCCATTTGGTTATACATAATTTGGTTTTCTGAATCTATGCGTGTCCTTCTCTTGGAAATTATTGCATGGGTATCAAGTTTTAGGTAACACGTATAAGTGATGTCATAGGATATCTGTCTTTCGGTTTCTTTCTTCAAGTTGGGTGATTATCTCTAGATCCTTCTGTAGTGGTGGCAACGGCACTGTTCCATGCTTTTTCATGGCTAATATTCCATTGTGTACATGGACGACTTCTTCTTGGTACATTTTTCTGTTGGTGGACATTTTGGTTTCCTCCAGGTCTTGGCTATGGTACATGTTGCTGAATTGAAGGCCTGGCAGGCTGTGTCTTTTTGATTCTGGTCTACTCAGGTGATAGGCCCATCAGTGGGCCTACCAGATCACATGGTAGCTCAATTTTTACCTTGAAACGCACCTCCGTTCTGTTCTCACTACTGGCTCTTACCAGGTTACATCCCACCAGCAGCTAAAGGGTATGCAGTTCTCTAAAACCCCTTCAGCACTTATTTTTTGTAGAGTTTTCTTGCTGATGATCATTCTGACGGCTGTGAGGTGAACGTTTTGGTACACTGGATTTGCATGGCTTTATTAATTCCTGATGTTCAGCCTTTTTCCATTCCCGTTTTTTTAACGAAAGAAAGAAAGAAAGAAAGAAAGAAAAAGAATCATAAGACAAATGTGCATAAAATATGCCTCTTGAAACTGTCGTTTTGAAATGTGGACGTCTTTCGAATTTTTTGGTCGATATACGGCCCCAGGATTTGTTTTCAGGGCAGGTGTCATTTACACGCCTGCAATTATTTTGAATATCAACTGACCATTAGCACTGGGTTAAAAGCTGCTGTTGTGTGAAACGGCCACAAGGTGGCAGCAGCTGTCCTTTACTAAATCTGGTTACTAGGGCAACAGAACGTCAATGGAAGTCGTGTTCTAGGTTGTAATTTAGAATGGAATTTGCCAGGAAAAAGCCCCTTAAGTTTATGTCCCTACTTCTTGTTCGTTTCTTTAATTGAATTTATATTTTTTATCACAGCAAGTTTGATTACAATGCTTTGCTTGTTCTAGGTGTGCAAGATGTGGTTCTTTTACACATATACCTATGTCTATTCTTCCTGGGATCCTTTTCCCATGTACGTTATGAGAGAATGTTGAGTAGTCTTCTCTTGGTATTCCGTAGGTTTTTGGTGATTATATATTTCACCTGTGTTTGTATGAGTCTCTTAACCCCAATGACCGAATGTATCGAATCCTCACACCTTTCCATTGGTAAACCATAAGTTTGTTTAATGAATCTGTGATTGCCCTTCTCTGTGGAAATATCTTCACTGGTATCAATTTTTAGGCAACACCTATAAGTGATACCATACAATATGTGTCTTTCTCTTTCTGACTTACTACATGTTGCGTGATTACCTGTAGACTCATCTACAGTGCTGCAAATGACATTGTGTCCTTTTTTTCCTTGGCTAATATTCCGTCTGTACATGTACCAGTTCTTCTTTGTCCACTCATCTGTTGATGGACTTTTTGGTTGCTTCCATGTCTTGGCTATTGTAATACTGCAGCAATGCACATTTGCCTGCCTGTGTCTTTCCAATTCTGTCTTCTTACGTTATAGGCCCAGGAGTGGGCCTGCTGGATCTTATGGTAGCCAAATGTTTACCTTATAACGGCACCTCCATTCTGTTCTCATTAGTGGCTCTTACCAGGTTACGTCCCACTTCAAGGTGAGGGTACGCACTTCTCCACAACACCTTCAGCATTTATTGTTTGTAGTTTTTTTGCTGATGTTTATTCTGACTAGTGTGAGCTGATACCTCTTTGTGGTTGGATTTGCATGCGTCTCATAATCCCTTGAAATTGAGCTTTCTGGCATGTCCTTTTTTCCTTGAAACTGTGAGTACAGCCTAGCTCTTCAAATTGTTTTCTTGAAGTATGTGTGACATTTTGAACTATTTTGGCCATTACTTCCCTCAAGACACTTTGAGGGCAGGTTTCATTTACAGCCCTCCAGTACTGGTGCATAGGAAGTGACCCTTAACACAGGTTTTAAAGCTGCTGTTGCAGGTAACGGCCAGAGGGCGGCAGCATTTCTGCTTTTCCCAATCTGGTAACTAGGGTATCTGACCTTCCTGCCAGCGTTGGTCCTCGGTTATAAATTAGAGGGGAATGTGCCCGGATAAACCCCCAAAACCTGATGTCTCCTTACTTATCTTTGTTTTTTAAAATGAATTTTTATTTTTTTATTGGAGTCATATTCTGCTGTGTACGTGGACCACTTCTTCTTTGTGAATTCCTCTGTTGATGGACATTTTCATTGCTTCCAAGTGTTGGCTATGGTAAATATTGCTGGAGTGCAGGATTGCCGGCCTGTTTCTTTATTATTATTATTAATTTTTGTGGTACGTGGGCTTCTCACTGCCGTGGCCCCTCCCGTTGCAGAGCACAGGCTCCAGACACGCAGGCCCAGCAGCCATAGCTCATGGGACTAGCCGCTCCGCAGCATGTGGGTTCTTCCCGGACCGGGGCACGAACCCGTGTCCCCTGCATCGGCAGGCGGACTCTCAACCACTGCGCCACGAGTGAAGCCCAGCCTGTGACCTTTTGATTCACATCCTCTCAGGCGATAGGCCCAGAAGTGGGTATGCTTGATTGAATGGTAGCTCAATATTTACCTTTTCAAGGCACCTCCTTTGTGTTTTCATTACTGGCTCTTACCATGTTCCACGTTGAACCAAGGGTAGGCATTTCTCCACAACCCCTTCAGCATTTATTATTTGCAGAATTTTTGCTGATTGCCCTTCTGACTGGTGTGAGCTGATAGGTTTTCGTAGTTTGGATTTGCATGTGTTTAATTATTCCTAATGTTCAGCATTTTCCACACCGTTTTAAATTTCTGTTAAACAAACAACCAAAACAAACGGTGAGTACAATAGACCGGTTGAAATTGCCTTCTTGAAAGGTGGCCCTCTTTTGAATTTCTCGGTCTATTTTCGACCCCAGGTTTCTTTTTTGAGGGCGGGTGTCATTTACAGGCCTGCAATGAGTGTGAATATTTAGTGACCATTAGCCCTGGGCTTAAAGCTGCTGTTGTGGGAAACGGCCACAAGGCGGCAGCATTTCTCCATTCCCAAATCTGGTTACTAGGGCAGCAGAGCCTTTCTGGAAGTCCTGTTCCTAGGTTGTAAATTACAATGGAATGTGCCAGGAAAAACCCCCATAAGTTTATGTCACATTAATTCATGTTTTAATTTTTTATCGCGGTAATGATTAGAATATTGTTTGTCCTAGGTGTACACAATCTGGTTCATTTGTACATTACATATACATGTTCACGTACAGATCCACTTCCCATGTAAATTATTGCAGAGTGTTCCATAGACCTCCCTTGCTATATGTTCGGTCTTTTTGATATACGTATTTAATAGGTATCTGTACACGTATGGTAAGTGTACTCTTAATTTTTCCATTCCCCCCACCTTTCTTTTTAGATAAGCATAGTTTGTTTTCTAAGTCTGTGAGTGTCTTTCTCTGTGGAAATATGTTCATTTGTGTCAGTTCTTAGATAACGCCTATAAGTGGTATCATAAGATATGTCTTTTGCTTTCCGACTTACCTCATGTTCTGTGATTATCTCTAGGCTCATCTATGGTGCCTCAAAGAGAAGTGTTTCATTGTTTTCCATGGCTAATATTCCATTGTGTACATGGACTACTTCTTCTTTATCCATTCATTCGTTTTATGGACATTTTGGTTGCTTCCGTGCCTTGGCTATTGTGAAAGTTCCTGCAGTGCAGCTGTTGAAGCCTGTGCCTTCTCGACTCTGGACTTCTCAGGTGAGAGGCTCATCGGTGGGCCTGCTGAATGGAATGGTGGCTCAAGTTTTACTTTTAAACGCAGCTCCTTTCTGTTCTCAGTATTGGCTGTTACCACTTTACATCTCACCAGCAGCTAGAGGGTACACAGTTCTCTAAATCCCCTTCAGCATTTATTGTTTGTAAACTTTTTGCTGATGGTAGTTGACATGTGTGAGTTGAAACCGTTTTGGAGGTTAGATTTTCATGAGTCTAATGATTCCTGATGTTGAGCTTTTATCCATTTTCCTCATTGTTGAAAAAGAGTGAGTAAAACTTTCCCCTCCATACTATCTCCTTGAAAATTTTGCCAGTTTTGAATTTTTTTGGCCATTCCCTACCTCAGGACATTTTTTGACGGCAGGTGTCCTTTAGAGCCCCGAGTCCCTGTGAACGTTAAGTGACCATTAGCTGTGGGTTTAAAGCTGCCCTTGTGGGAAACGGCCACAAGGCGGCAGCATTTCTTCATTTCCAACTCTGGGATTTGGGGCAACAGAGCTTTCCTGGAAATCATGTTAGAACGCTGCAAATTAGAGTGGAATGTGCCAGCGCAAACCCCCAAGAGCTTATATCTCCTAAATTGTTGTTTGCTTTTGAAATTTAATTTTTATGAATGATCAGAGCAAATTTGATAAAAATGTAGATTCTCCTGGGTGTACAGTTTCTGGTTCATCCTATCAATGTATCTGTCTATTCCTCTTTGGATCCTTTCCCATGTATGTTATTATAGAGTGTTGAGTAGACCTCTCTTTGTATTCCATAGGTATTTTGTGATTATATATATATATATATATATCATATGCCTTAGTACATGTCTGTTGAACCCCATAACCTAATTCATACATTCCCTACACCTTTCCATTTGGTTATACATAATTTGGTTTTCTGAATCTATGCGTGTCCTTCTCTTGGAAATTATTGCATGGGTATCAAGTTTTAGGTAACACGTATAAGTGATGTCATAGGATATCTGTCTTTCGGTTTCTTTCTTCAAGTTGGGTGATTATCTCTAGATCCTTCTGTAGTGGTGGCAACGGCACTGTTCCATGCTTTTTCATGGCTAATATTCCATTGTGTACATGGACGACTTCTTCTTGGTACATTTTTCTGTTGGTGGACATTTTGGTTTCCTCCAGGTCTTGGCTATGGTACATGTTGCTGAATTGAAGGCCTGGCAGGCTGTGTCTTTTTGATTCTGGTCTACTCAGGTGATAGGCCCATCAGTGGGCCTACCAGATCACATGGTAGCTCAATTTTTACCTTGAAACGCACCTCCGTTCTGTTCTCACTACTGGCTCTTACCAGGTTACATCCCACCAGCAGCTAAAGGGTATGCAGTTCTCTAAAACCCCTTCAGCACTTATTTTTTGTAGAGTTTTCTTGCTGATGATCATTCTGACGGCTGTGAGGTGAACGTTTTGGTACACTGGATTTGCATGGCTTTATTAATTCCTGATGTTCAGCCTTTTTCCATTCCCGTTTTTTTAACGAAAGAAAGAAAGAAAGAAAGAAAGAAAGAAAGAAAGAAAAAGAATCATAAGACAAATGTGCATAAAATATGCCTCTTGAAACTGTCGTTTTGAAATGTGGACGTCTTTCGAATTTTTTGGTCGATATACGGCCCCAGGATTTGTTTTCAGGGCAGGTGTCATTTACACGCCTGCAATTATTTTGAATATCAACTGACCATTAGCACTGGGTTAAAAGCTGCTGTTGTGTGAAACGGCCACAAGGTGGCAGCAGCTGTCCTTTACTAAATCTGGTTACTAGGGCAACAGAACGTCAATGGAAGTCGTGTTCTAGGTTGTAATTTAGAATGGAATTTGCCAGGAAAAAGCCCCTTAAGTTTATGTCCCTACTTCTTGTTCGTTTCTTTAATTGAATTTATATTTTTTATCACAGCAAGTTTGATTACAATGCTTTGCTTGTTCTAGGTGTGCAAGATGTGGTTCTTTTACACATATACCTATGTCTATTCTTCCTGGGATCCTTTTCCCATGTACGTTATGAGAGAATGTTGAGTAGTCTTCTCTTGGTATTCCGTAGGTTTTTGGTGATTATATATTTCACCTGTGTTTGTATGAGTCTCTTAACCCCAATGACCGAATGTATCGAATCCTCACACCTTTCCATTGGTAAACCATAAGTTTGTTTAATGAATCTGTGATTGCCCTTCTCTGTGGAAATATCTTCACTGGTATCAATTTTTAGGCAACACCTATAAGTGATACCATACAATATGTGTCTTTCTCTTTCTGACTTACTACATGTTGCGTGATTACCTGTAGACTCATCTACAGTGCTGCAAATGACATTGTGTCCTTTTTTTCCTTGGCTAATATTCCGTCTGTACATGTACCAGTTCTTCTTTGTCCACTCATCTGTTGATGGACTTTTTGGTTGCTTCCATGTCTTGGCTATTGTAATACTGCAGCAATGCACATTTGCCTGCCTGTGTCTTTCCAATTCTGTCTTCTTACGTTATAGGCCCAGGAGTGGGCCTGCTGGATCTTATGGTAGCCAAATGTTTACCTTATAACGGCACCTCCATTCTGTTCTCATTAGTGGCTCTTACCAGGTTACGTCCCACTTCAAGGTGAGGGTACGCACTTCTCCACAACACCTTCAGCATTTATTGTTTGTAGTTTTTTTGCTGATGTTTATTCTGACTAGTGTGAGCTGATACCTCTTTGTGGTTGGATTTGCATGCGTCTCATAATCCCTTGAAATTGAGCTTTCTGGCATGTCCTTTTTTCCTTGAAACTGTGAGTACAGCCTAGCTCTTCAAATTGTTTTCTTGAAGTATGTGTGACATTTTGAACTATTTTGGCCATTACTTCCCTCAAGACACTTTGAGGGCAGGTTTCATTTACAGCCCTCCAGTACTGGTGCATAGGAAGTGACCCTTAACACAGGTTTTAAAGCTGCTGTTGCAGGTAACGGCCAGAGGGCGGCAGCATTTCTGCTTTTCCCAATCTGGTAACTAGGGTATCTGACCTTCCTGCCAGCGTTGGTCCTCGGTTATAAATTAGAGGGGAATGTGCCCGGATAAACCCCCAAAACCTGATGTCTCCTTACTTATCTTTGTTTTTTAAAATGAATTTTTATTTTTTTATTGGAGTCATATTCTGCTGTGTACGTGGACCACTTCTTCTTTGTGAATTCCTCTGTTGATGGACATTTTCATTGCTTCCAAGTGTTGGCTATGGTAAATATTGCTGGAGTGCAGGATTGCCGGCCTGTTTCTTTATTATTATTATTAATTTTTGTGGTACGTGGGCTTCTCACTGCCGTGGCCCCTCCCGTTGCAGAGCACAGGCTCCAGACACGCAGGCCCAGCAGCCATAGCTCATGGGACTAGCCGCTCCGCAGCATGTGGGTTCTTCCCGGACCGGGGCACGAACCCGTGTCCCCTGCATCGGCAGGCGGACTCTCAACCACTGCGCCACCAGTGAAGCCCAGCCTGTGACCTTTTGATTCACATCCTCTCAGGCGATAGGCCCAGAAGTGGGTATGCTTGATTGAATGGTAGCTCAATATTTACCTTTTCAAGGCACCTCCTTTGTGTTTTCATTACTGGCTCTTACCATGTTCCACGTTGAACCAAGGGTAGGCATTTCTCCACAACCCCTTCAGCATTTATTATTTGCAGAATTTTTGCTGATTGCCCTTCTGACTGGTGTGAGCTGATAGGTTTTCGTAATTTGGATTTGCATGTGTTTAATTATTCCTAATGTTCAGCATTTTCCACACCGTTTTAAATTTCTGTTAAACAAACAACCAAAACAAACGGTGAGTACAATAGACCGGTTGAAATTGCCTTCTTGAAAGGTGGCCCTCTTTTGAATTTCTCGGTCTATTTTCGACCCCAGGTTTCTTTTTTGAGGGCGGGTGTCATTTACAGGCCTGCAATGAGTGTGAATATTTAGTGACCATTAGCCCTGGGCTTAAAGCTGCTGTTGTGGGAAACGGCCACAAGGCGGCAGCATTTCTCCATTCCCAAATCTGGTTACTAGGGCAGCAGAGCCTTTCTGGAAGTCCTGTTCCTAGGTTGTAAATTACAATGGAATGCGCCAGGAAAAACCCCCATAAGTTTATGTCACATTAATTCATGTTTTAATTTTTTATCGCGGTAATGATTAGAATATTGTTTGTCCTAGGTGTACACAATCTGGTTCATTTGTACATTACATATACATGTTCACGTACAGATCCACTTCCCATGTAAATTATTGCAGAGTGTTCCATAGACCTCCCTTGCTATATGTTCGGTCTTTTTGATATACGTATTTAATAGGTATCTGTACACGTATGGTAAGTGTACTCTTAATTTTTCCATTCCCCCCACCTTTCTTTTTAGATAAGCATAGTTTGTTTTCTAAGTCTGTGAGTGTCTTTCTCTGTGGAAATATGTTCATTTGTGTCAGTTCTTAGATAACGCCTATAAGTGGTATCATAAGATATGTCTTTTGCTTTCCGACTTACCTCATGTTCTGTGATTATCTCTAGGCTCATCTATGGTGCCTCAAAGAGAAGTGTTTCATTGTTTTCCATGGCTAATATTCCATTGTGTACATGGACTACTTCTTCTTTATCCATTCATTCGTTTTATGGACATTTTGGTTGCTTCCGTGCCTTGGCTATTGTGAAAGTTCCTGCAGTGCAGCTGTTGAAGCCTGTGCCTTCTCGACTCTGGACTTCTCAGGTGAGAGGCTCATCGGTGGGCCTGCTGAATGGAATGGTGGCTCAAGTTTTACTTTTAAACGCAGCTCCTTTCTGTTCTCAGTATTGGCTGTTACCACTTTACATCTCACCAGCAGCTAGAGGGTACACAGTTCTCTAAATCCCCTTCAGCATTTATTGTTTGTAAACTTTTTGCTGATGGTAGTTGACATGTGTGAGTTGAAACCGTTTTGGAGGTTAGATTTTCATGAGTCTAATGATTCCTGATGTTGAGCTTTTATCCATTTTCCTCATTGTTGAAAAAGAGTGAGTAAAACTTTCCCCTCCATACTATCTCCTTGAAAATTTTGCCAGTTTTGAATTTTTTTGGCCATTCCCTACCTCAGGACATTTTTTGACGGCAGGTGTCCTTTAGAGCCCCGAGTCCCTGTGAACGTTAAGTGACCATTAGCTGTGGGTTTAAAGCCGCCCTTGCGGGAAACGGCCACAAGGCGGCAGCATTTCTTCATTTCCAACTCTGGGATTTGGGGCAACAGAGCTTTCCTGGAAATCATGTTAGAACGCTGCAAATTAGAGTGGAATGTGCCAGCGCAAACCCCCAAGAGCTTATATCTCCTAAATTGTTGTTTGCTTTTGAAATTTAATTTTTATGAATGATCAGAGCAAATTTGATAAAAATGTAGATTCTCCTGGGTGTACAGTTTCTGGTTCATCCTATCAATGTATCTGTCTATTCCTCTTTGGATCCTTTCCCATGTATGTTATTATAGAGTGTTGAGTAGACCTCTCTTTGTATTCCATAGGTATTTTGTGATTATATATATATATATATCATATGCCTTAGTACATGTCTGTTGAACCCCATAACCTAATTCATACATTCCCTACACCTTTCCATTTGGTTATACATAATTTGGTTTTCTGAATCTATGCGTGTCCTTCTCTTGGAAATTATTGCATGGGTATCAAGTTTTAGGTAACACGTATAAGTGATGTCATAGGATATCTGTCTTTCGGTTTCTTTCTTCAAGTTGGGTGATTATCTCTAGATCCTTCTGTAGTGGTGGCAACGGCACTGTTCCATGCTTTTTCATGGCTAATATTCCATTGTGTACATGGACGACTTCTTCTTGGTACATTTTTCTGTTGGTGGACATTTTAGTTTCCTCCAGGTCTTGGCTATGGTACATGTTGCTGAATTGAAGGCCTGGCAGGCTGTGTCTTTTTGATTCTGGTCTACTCAGGTGATAGGCCCATCAGTGGGCCTACCAGATCACATGGTAGCTCAATTTTTACCTTGAAACGCACCTCCGTTCTGTTCTCACTACTGGCTCTTACCAGGTTACATCCCACCAGCAGCTAAAGGGTATGCAGTTCTCTAAAACCCCTTCAGCACTTATTTTTTGTAGAGTTTTCTTGCTGATGATCATTCTGACGGCTGTGAGGTGAACGTTTTGGTACACTGGATTTGCATGGCTTTATTAATTCCTGATGTTCAGCCTTTTTCCATTCCCGTTTTTTTAACGAAAGAAAGAAAGAAAGAAAGAAAGAAAGAAAAAGAATCATAAGACAAATGTGCATAAAATATGCCTCTTGAAACTGTCGTTTTGAAATGTGGACGTCTTTCGAATTTTTTGGTCGATATACGGCCCCAGGATTTGTTTTCAGGGCAGGTGTCATTTACACGCCTGCAATTATTTTGAATATCAACTGACCATTAGCACTGGGTTAAAAGCTGCTGTTGTGTGAAACGGCCACAAGGTGGCAGCAGCTGTCCTTTACTAAATCTGGTTACTAGGGCAACAGAACGTCAATGGAAGTCGTGTTCTAGGTTGTAATTTAGAATGGAATTTGCCAGGAAAAAGCCCCTTAAGTTTATGTCCCTACTTCTTGTTCGTTTCTTTAAATGAATTTATATTTTTTATCACAGCAAGTTTGATTACAATGCTTTGCTTGTTCTAGGTGTGCAAGATGTGGTTCTTTTACACATATACCTATGTCTATTCTTCCTGGGATCCTTTTCCCATGTACGTTATGAGAGAATGTTGAGTAGTCTTCTCTTGGTATTCCGTAGGTTTTTGGTGATTATATATTTCACCTGTGTTTGTATGAGTCTCTTAACCCCAATGACCGAATGTATCGAATCCTCACACCTTTCCATTGGTAAACCATAAGTTTGTTTAATGAATCTGTGATTGCCCTTCTCTGTGGAAATATCTTCACTGGTATCAATTTTTAGGCAACACCTATAAGTGATACCATACAATATGTGTCTTTCTCTTTCTGACTTACTACATGTTGCGTGATTACCTGTAGACTCATCTACAGTGCTGCAAATGACATTGTGTCCTTTTTTTCCTTGGCTAATATTCCGTCTGTACATGTACCAGTTCTTCTTTGTCCACTCATCTGTTGATGGACTTTTTGGTTGCTTCCATGTCTTGGCTATTGTAATACTGCAGCAATGCACATTTGCCTGCCTGTGTCTTTCCAATTCTGTCTTCTTACGTTATAGGCCCAGGAGTGGGCCTGCTGGATCTTATGGTAGCCAAATGTTTACCTTATAACGGCACCTCCATTCTGTTCTCATTAGTGGCTCTTACCAGGTTACGTCCCACTTCAAGGTGAGGGTACGCACTTCTCCACAACACCTTCAGCATTTATTGTTTGTAGTTTTTTTGCTGATGTTTATTCTGACTAGTGTGAGCTGATACCTCTTTGTGGTTGGATTTGCATGCGTCTCATAATCCCTTGAAATTGAGCTTTCTGGCATGTCCTTTTTTCCTTGAAACTGTGAGTACAGCCTAGCTCTTCAAATTGTTTTCTTGAAGTATGTGTGACATTTTGAACTATTTTGGCCATTACTTCCCTCAAGACACTTTGAGGGCAGGTTTCATTTACAGCCCTCCAGTACTGGTGCATAGGAAGTGACCCTTAACACAGGTTTTAAAGCTGCTGTTGCAGGTAACGGCCAGAGGGCGGCAGCATTTCTGCTCTTCCCAATCTGGTAACTAGGGAATCCGACCTTCCTGCCAGTGTTGGTCCTCGGTTATAAATTAGAGAAAAATGTGCCCGGATAAACCCCCCAAACCTGATGTCTCCTTACTTATCTTTGTTTTTTAAAATGAATTTATATTTTTTTATTGGAGTCATATTCCGGTGTGTACATGGACCACTTCTTCTTTGTGAATTCCTCTGTTGATGGACATTTTCATTGCTTCCAAGTGTTGGCTATGGTAAATATTGCTGGAGTGCAGGATTGCCGGCCTGTTTCTTTATTATTATTCTTATTTTTTGCGGTACGTGGGCCTCTCACTGCCAGGGCCCCTCCCGTTGCAGAGCACAGGCTCCCGACACGCAGGCCCAGCAGCCATAGCTCATGGGACTAGCCGCTCCGCAGCATGTGGGTTCTTCCCGCACCAGGGCACGAACCCGTGTCGCCTGCATCGGCAGGCGGACTCTCAACCACTGCGCCACGAGTGAAGCCCAGGCTGTGACCTTTTGATTCACATCCTCTCAGGCGATAGGCCCAGAAGTGGGTATGCTTGATTGAATGGTAGCTCAATATTTACCTTTTCAAGGCACCTCCTTTGTGTTTTCATTACTGGCTCTTACCATGTTCCACGTTGAACCAAGGGTAGGCGTTTCTCCACAACCCCTTCAGCATTTATTGTTTGCAGAATTTTTGCTGATTGCCCTTCTGACTGGTGTGAGCTGATAGGTTTTTGTAATTTGGATTTGCATGTGTTTAATTATTCCTAATGTTCAGCATTTTCCACACCGTTTTAAATTTCTGTTAAACAAACAAACAAAACAAACGGTGAGTACAATAGACCGGTTGAAATTGCCTTCTTGGAAGGTGGCCCTATTATGAATTTTGTGGTCTATTTTCGACCCAATGTTTTTTTTTTTTTGGGGGGGCCGGTGTCATTTACAGGCCTGCAATGAGTGTGAATATTTAGTGACCATTAGCCCTGGGCTTAAAGCTGCTGTTGTGGGAAACGGCCACAAGGCGACAGCATTTCTCCATTCCCAAATCTGGTTACTAGGGCAGCAGAGCCTTTCTGGAAGTCCTGTTCCTAGGTTGTAAATTACAATGGAATGTGCCAGGAAAAACCCCCATAAGTTTATGTCACATTAATTCATGTTTTAATTTTTTATCGCGGTAATGATTAGAATATTGTTTGTCCTAGGTGTACACAATCTGGTTCATTTGTACATTACATATACATGTTCACGTACAGATCCACTTCCCATGTAAATTATTGCAGAGTGTTCCATAGACCTCCCTTGCTATATGTTCGGTCTTTTTGATATACGTATTTAATAGGTATCTGTACACGTATGGTAAGTGTACTCTTAATTTTTCCATTCCCCCCACCTTTCTTTTTAGATAAGCATAGTTTGTTTTCTAAGTCTGTGAGTGTCTTTCTCTGTGGAAATATGTTCATTTGTGTCAGTTCTTAGATAACGCCTATAAGTGGTATCATAAGATATGTCTTTTGCTTTCCGACTTACCTCATGTTCTGTGATTATCTCTAGGCTCATCTATGGTGCCTCAAAGAGAAGTGTTTCATTGTTTTCCATGGCTAATATTCCATTGTGTACATGGACTACTTCTTCTTTATCCATTCATTCGTTTTATGGACATTTTGGTTGCTTCCGTGCCTTGGCTATTGTGAAAGTTCCTGCAGTGCAGCTGTTGAAGCCTGTGCCTTCTCGACTCTGGACTTCTCAGGTGAGAGGCTCATCGGTGGGCCTGCTGAATGGAATGGTGGCTCAAGTTTTACTTTTAAACGCAGCTCCTTTCTGTTCTCAGTATTGGCTGTTACCACTTTACATCTCACCAGCAGCTAGAGGGTACACAGTTCTCTAAATCCCCTTCAGCATTTATTGTTTGTAAACTTTTTGCTGATGGTAGTTGACATGTGTGAGTTGAAACCGTTTTGGAGGTTAGATTTTCATGAGTCTAATGATTCCTGATGTTGAGCTTTTATCCATTTTCCTCATTGTTGAAAAAGAGTGAGTAAAACTTTCCCCTCCATACTATCTCCTTGAAAATTTTGCCAGTTTTGAATTTTTTTGGCCATTCCCTACCTCAGGACATTTTTTGACGGCAGGTGTCCTTTAGAGCCCCGAGTCCCTGTGAACGTTAAGTGACCATTAGCTGTGGGTTTAAAGCTGCCCTTGTGGGAAACGGCCACAAGGCGGCAGCGTTTCTTCATTTCCAACTCTGGGATTTGGGGCAACAGAGCTTTCCTGGAAATCATGTTAGAACGCTGCAAATTAGAGTGGAATGTGCCAGCGCAAACCCCCAAGAGCTTATATCTCCTAAATTGTTGTTTGCTTTTGAAATTTAATTTTTATGAATGATCAGAGCAAATTTGATAAAAATGTAGATTCTCCTGGGTGTACAGTTTCTGGTTCATCCTATCAATGTATCTGTCTATTCCTCTTTGGATCCTTTCCCATGTATGTTATTATAGAGTGTTGAGTAGACCTCTCTTTGTATTCCATAGGTATTTTGTGATTATATATATATATATATATATATCATATGCCTTAGTACATGTCTGTTGAACCCCATAACCTAATTCATACATTCCCTACACCTTTCCATTTGGTTATACATAATTTGGTTTTCTGAATCTATGCGTGTCCTTCTCTTGGAAATTATTGCATGGGTATCAAGTTTTAGGTAACACGTATAAGTGATGTCATAGGATATCTGTCTTTCGGTTTCTTTCTTCAAGTTGGGTGATTATCTCTAGATCCTTCTGTAGTGGTGGCAACGGCACTGTTCCATGCTTTTTCATGGCTAATATTCCATTGTGTACATGGACGACTTCTTCTTGGTACATTTTTCTGTTGGTGGACATTTTGGTTTCCTCCAGGTCTTGGCTATGGTACATGTTGCTGAATTGAAGGCCTGGCAGGCTGTGTCTTTTTGATTCTGGTCTACTCAGGTGATAGGCCCATCAGTGGGCCTACCAGATCACATGGTAGCTCAATTTTTACCTTGAAACGCACCTCCGTTCTGTTCTCACTACTGGCTCTTACCAGGTTACATCCCACCAGCAGCTAAAGGGTATGCAGTTCTCTAAAACCCCTTCAGCACTTATTTTTTGTAGAGTTTTCTTGCTGATGATCATTCTGACGGCTGTGAGGTGAACGTTTTGGTACACTGGATTTGCATGGCTTTATTAATTCCTGATGTTCAGCCTTTTTCCATTCCCGTTTTTTTAACGAAAGAAAGAAAGAAAGAAAGAAAGAAAAAGAATCATAAGACAAATGTGCATAAAATATGCCTCTTGAAACTGTCGTTTTGAAATGTGGACGTCTTTCGAATTTTTTGGTCGATATACGGCCCCAGGATTTGTTTTCAGGGCAGGTGTCATTTACACGCCTGCAATTATTTTGAATATCAACTGACCATTAGCACTGGGTTAAAAGCTGCTGTTGTGTGAAACGGCCACAAGGTGGCAGCAGCTGTCCTTTACTAAATCTGGTTACTAGGGCAACAGAACGTCAATGGAAGTCGTGTTCTAGGTTGTAATTTAGAATGGAATTTGCCAGGAAAAAGCCCCTTAAGTTTATGTCCCTACTTCTTGTTCGTTTCTTTAATTGAATTTATATTTTTTATCACAGCAAGTTTGATTACAATGCTTTGCTTGTTCTAGGTGTGCAAGATGTGGTTCTTTTACACATATACCTATGTCTATTCTTCCTGGGATCCTTTTCCCATGTACGTTATGAGAGAATGTTGAGTAGTCTTCTCTTGGTATTCCGTAGGTTTTTGGTGATTATATATTTCACCTGTGTTTGTATGAGTCTCTTAACCCCAATGACCGAATGTATCGAATCCTCACACCTTTCCATTGGTAAACCATAAGTTTGTTTAATGAATCTGTGATTGCCCTTCTCTGTGGAAATATCTTCACTGGTATCAATTTTTAGGCAACACCTATAAGTGATACCATACAATATGTGTCTTTCTCTTTCTGACTTACTACATGTTGCGTGATTACCTGTAGACTCATCTACAGTGCTGCAAATGACATTGTGTCCTTTTTTTCCTTGGCTAATATTCCGTCTGTACATGTACCAGTTCTTCTTTGTCCACTCATCTGTTGATGGACTTTTTGGTTGCTTCCATGTCTTGGCTATTGTAATACTGCAGCAATGCACATTTGCCTGCCTGTGTCTTTCCAATTCTGTCTTCTTACGTTATAGGCCCAGGAGTGGGCCTGCTGGATCTTATGGTAGCCAAATGTTTACCTTATAACGGCACCTCCATTCTGTTCTCATTAGTGGCTCTTACCAGGTTACGTCCCACTTCAAGGTGAGGGTACGCACTTCTCCACAACACCTTCAGCATTTATTGTTTGTAGTTTTTTTGCTGATGTTTATTCTGACTAGTGTGAGCTGATACCTCTTTGTGGTTGGATTTGCATGCGTCTCATAATCCCTTGAAATTGAGCTTTCTGGCATGTCCTTTTTTCCTTGAAACTGTGAGTACAGCCTAGCTCTTCAAATTGTTTTCTTGAAGTATGTGTGACATTTTGAACTATTTTGGCCATTACTTCCCTCAAGACACTTTGAGGGCAGGTTTCATTTACAGCCCTCCAGTACTGGTGCATAGGAAGTGACCCTTAACACAGGTTTTAAAGCTGCTGTTGCAGGTAACGGCCAGAGGGCGGCAGCATTTCTGCTTTTCCCAATCTGGTAACTAGGGTATCTGACCTTCCTGCCAGCGTTGGTCCTCGGTTATAAATTAGAGGGGAATGTGCCCGGATAAACCCCCAAAACCTGATGTCTCCTTACTTATCTTTGTTTTTTAAAATGAATTTTTATTTTTTTATTGGAGTCATATTCTGCTGTGTACGTGGACCACTTCTTCTTTGTGAATTCCTCTGTTGATGGACATTTTCATTGCTTCCAAGTGTTGGCTATGGTAAATATTGCTGGAGTGCAGGATTGCCGGCCTGTTTCTTTATTATTATTATTAATTTTTGTGGTACGTGGGCTTCTCACTGCCGTGGCCCCTCCCGTTGCAGAGCACAGGCTCCAGACACGCAGGCCCAGCAGCCATAGCTCATGGGACTAGCCGCTCCGCAGCATGTGGGTTCTTCCCGGACCGGGGCACGAACCCGTGTCCCCTGCATCGGCAGGCGGACTCTCAACCACTGCGCCACGAGTGAAGCCCAGCCTGTGACCTTTTGATTCACATCCTCTCAGGCGATAGGCCCAGAAGTGGGTATGCTTGATTGAATGGTAGCTCAATATTTACCTTTTCAAGGCACCTCCTTTGTGTTTTCATTACTGGCTCTTACCATGTTCCACGTTGAACCAAGGGTAGGCATTTCTCCACAACCCCTTCAGCATTTATTATTTGCAGAATTTTTGCTGATTGCCCTTCTGACTGGTGTGAGCTGATAGGTTTTCGTAATTTGGATTTGCATGTGTTTAATTATTCCTAATGTTCAGCATTTTCCACACCGTTTTAAATTTCTGTTAAACAAACAACCAAAACAAACGGTGAGTACAATAGACCGGTTGAAATTGCCTTCTTGAAAGGTGGCCCTCTTTTGAATTTCTCGGTCTATTTTCGACCCCAGGTTTCTTTTTTGAGGGCGGGTGTCATTTACAGGCCTGCAATGAGTGTGAATATTTAGTGACCATTAGCCCTGGGCTTAAAGCTGCTGTTGTGGGAAACGGCCACAAGGCGGCAGCATTTCTCCATTCCCAAATCTGGTTACTAGGGCAGCAGAGCCTTTCTGGAAGTCCTGTTCCTAGGTTGTAAATTACAATGGAATGTGCCAGGAAAAACCCCCATAAGTTTATGTCACATTAATTCATGTTTTAATTTTTTATCGCGGTAATGATTAGAATATTGTTTGTCCTAGGTGTACACAATCTGGTTCATTTGTACATTACATATACATGTTCACGTACAGATCCACTTCCCATGTAAATTATTGCAGAGTGTTCCATAGACCTCCCTTGCTATATGTTCGGTCTTTTTGATATACGTATTTAATAGGTATCTGTACACGTATGGTAAGTGTACTCTTAATTTTTCCATTCCCCCCACCTTTCTTTTTAGATAAGCATAGTTTGTTTTCTAAGTCTGTGAGTGTCTTTCTCTGTGGAAGTATGTTCATTTGTGTCAGTTCTTAGATAACGCCTATAAGTGGTATCATAAGATATGTCTTTTGCTTTCCGACTTACCTCATGTTCTGTGATTATCTCTAGGCTCATCTATGGTGCCTCAAAGAGAAGTGTTTCATTGTTTTCCATGGCTAATATTCCATTGTGTACATGGACTACTTCTTCTTTATCCATTCATTCGTTTTATGGACATTTTGGTTGCTTCCGTGCCTTGGCTATTGTGAAAGTTCCTGCAGTGCAGCTGTTGAAGCCTGTGCCTTCTCGACTCTGGACTTCTCAGGTGAGAGGCTCATCGGTGGGCCTGCTGAATGGAATGGTGGCTCAAGTTTTACTTTTAAACGCAGCTCCTTTCTGTTCTCAGTATTGGCTGTTACCACTTTACATCTCACCAGCAGCTAGAGGGTACACAGTTCTCTAAATCCCCTTCAGCATTTATTGTTTGTAAACTTTTTGCTGATGGTAGTTGACATGTGTGAGTTGAAACCGTTTTGGAGGTTAGATTTTCATGAGTCTAATGATTCCTGATGTTGAGCTTTTATCCATTTTCCTCATTGTTGAAAAAGAGTGAGTAAAACTTTCCCCTCCATACTATCTCCTTGAAAATTTTGCCAGTTTTGAATTTTTTTGGCCATTCCCTACCTCAGGACATTTTTTGACGGCAGGTGTCCTTTAGAGCCCCGAGTCCCTGTGAACGTTAAGTGACCATTAGCTGTGGGTTTAAAGCTGCCCTTGTGGGAAACGGCCACAAGGCGGCAGCGTTTCTTCATTTCCAACTCTGGGATTTGGGGCAACAGAGCTTTCCTGGAAATCATGTTAGAACGCTGCAAATTAGAGTGGAATGTGCCAGCGCAAACCCCCAAGAGCTTATATCTCCTAAATTGTTGTTTGCTTTTGAAATTTAATTTTTATGAATGATCAGAGCAAATTTGATAAAAATGTAGATTCTCCTGGGTGTACAGTTTCTGGTTCATCCTATCAATGTATCTGTCTATTCCTCTTTGGATCCTTTCCCATGTATGTTATTATAGAGTGTTGAGTAGACCTCTCTTTGTATTCCATAGGTATTTTGTGATTATATATATATATATATATATATATATCATATGCCTTAGTACATGTCTGTTGAACCCCATAACCTAATTCATACATTCCCTACACCTTTCCATTTGGTTATACATAATTTGGTTTTCTGAATCTATGCGTGTCCTTCTCTTGGAAATTATTGCATGGGTATCAAGTTTTAGGTAACACGTATAAGTGATGTCATAGGATATCTGTCTTTCGGTTTCTTTCTTCAAGTTGGGTGATTATCTCTAGATCCTTCTGTAGTGGTGGCAACGGCACTGTTCCATGCTTTTTCATGGCTAATATTCCATTGTGTACATGGACGACTTCTTCTTGGTACATTTTTCTGTTGGTGGACATTTTGGTTTCCTCCAGGTCTTGGCTATGGTACATGTTGCTGAATTGAAGGCCTGGCAGGCTGTGTCTTTTTGATTCTGGTCTACTCAGGTGATAGGCCCATCAGTGGGCCTACCAGATCACATGGTAGCTCAATTTTTACCTTGAAACGCACCTCCGTTCTGTTCTCACTACTGGCTCTTACCAGGTTACATCCCACCAGCAGCTAAAGGGTATGCAGTTCTCTAAAACCCCTTCAGCACTTATTTTTTGTAGAGTTTTCTTGCTGATGATCATTCTGACGGCTGTGAGGTGAACGTTTTGGTACACTGGATTTGCATGGCTTTATTAATTCCTGATGTTCAGCCTTTTTCCATTCCCGTTTTTTTAACGAAAGAAAGAAAGAAAGAAAGAAAGAAAAAGAATCATAAGACAAATGTGCATAAAATATGCCTCTTGAAACTGTCGTTTTGAAATGTGGACGTCTTTCGAATTTTTTGGTCGATATACGGCCCCAGGATTTGTTTTCAGGGCAGGTGTCATTTACACGCCTGCAATTATTTTGAATATCAACTGACCATTAGCACTGGGTTAAAAGCTGCTGTTGTGTGAAACGGCCACAAGGTGGCAGCAGCTGTCCTTTACTAAATCTGGTTACTAGGGCAACAGAACGTCAATGGAAGTCGTGTTCTAGGTTGTAATTTAGAATGGAATTTGCCAGGAAAAAGCCCCTTAAGTTTATGTCCCTACTTCTTGTTCGTTTCTTTAATTGAATTTATATTTTTTATCACAGCAAGTTTGATTACAATGCTTTGCTTGTTCTAGGTGTGCAAGATGTGGTTCTTTTACACATATACCTATGTCTATTCTTCCTGGGATCCTTTTCCCATGTACGTTATGAGAGAATGTTGAGTAGTCTTCTCTTGGTATTCCGTAGGTTTTTGGTGATTATATATTTCACCTGTGTTTGTATGAGTCTCTTAACCCCAATGACCGAATGTATCGAATCCTCACACCTTTCCATTGGTAAACCATAAGTTTGTTTAATGAATCTGTGATTGCCCTTCTCTGTGGAAATATCTTCACTGGTATCAATTTTTAGGCAACACCTATAAGTGATACCATACAATATGTGTCTTTCTCTTTCTGACTTACTACATGTTGCGTGATTACCTGTAGACTCATCTACAGTGCTGCAAATGACATTGTGTCCTTTTTTTCCTTGGCTAATATTCCGTCTGTACATGTACCAGTTCTTCTTTGTCCACTCATCTGTTGATGGACTTTTTGGTTGCTTCCATGTCTTGGCTATTGTAATACTGCAGCAATGCACATTTGCCTGCCTGTGTCTTTCCAATTCTGTCTTCTTACGTTATAGGCCCAGGAGTGGGCCTGCTGGATCTTATGGTAGCCAAATGTTTACCTTATAACGGCACCTCCATTCTGTTCTCATTAGTGGCTCTTACCAGGTTACGTCCCACTTCAAGGTGAGGGTACGCACTTCTCCACAACACCTTCAGCATTTATTGTTTGTAGTTTTTTTGCTGATGTTTATTCTGACTAGTGTGAGCTGATACCTCTTTGTGGTTGGATTTGCATGCGTCTCATAATCCCTTGAAATTGAGCTTTCTGGCATGTCCTTTTTTCCTTGAAACTGTGAGTACAGCCTAGCTCTTCAAATTGTTTTCTTGAAGTATGTGTGACATTTTGAACTATTTTGGCCATTACTTCCCTCAAGACACTTTGAGGGCAGGTTTCATTTACAGCCCTCCAGTACTGGTGCATAGGAAGTGACCCTTAACACAGGTTTTAAAGCTGCTGTTGCAGGTAACGGCCAGAGGGCGGCAGCATTTCTGCTTTTCCCAATCTGGTAACTAGGGTATCTGACCTTCCTGCCAGCGTTGGTCCTCGGTTATAAATTAGAGGGGAATGTGCCCGGATAAACCCCCAAAACCTGATGTCTCCTTACTTATCTTTGTTTTTTAAAATGAATTTTTATTTTTTTATTGGAGTCATATTCTGCTGTGTACGTGGACCACTTCTTCTTTGTGAATTCCTCTGTTGATGGACATTTTCATTGCTTCCAAGTGTTGGCTATGGTAAATATTGCTGGAGTGCAGGATTGCCGGCCTGTTTCTTTATTATTATTATTAATTTTTGTGGTACGTGGGCTTCTCACTGCCGTGGCCCCTCCCGTTGCAGAGCACAGGCTCCAGACACGCAGGCCCAGCAGCCATAGCTCATGGGACTAGCCGCTCCGCAGCATGTGGGTTCTTCCCGGACCGGGGCACGAACCCGTGTCCCCTGCATCGGCAGGCGGACTCTCAACCACTGCGCCACGAGTGAAGCCCAGCCTGTGACCTTTTGATTCACATCCTCTCAGGCGATAGGCCCAGAAGTGGGTATGCTTGATTGAATGGTAGCTCAATATTTACCTTTTCAAGGCACCTCCTTTGTGTTTTCATTACTGGCTCTTACCATGTTCCACGTTGAACCAAGGGTAGGCATTTCTCCACAACCCCTTCAGCATTTATTATTTGCAGAATTTTTGCTGATTGCCCTTCTGACTGGTGTGAGCTGATAGGTTTTCGTAATTTGGATTTGCATGTGTTTAATTATTCCTAATGTTCAGCATTTTCCACACCGTTTTAAATTTCTGTTAAACAAACAACCAAAACAAACGGTGAGTACAATAGACCGGTTGAAATTGCCTTCTTGAAAGGTGGCCCTCTTTTGAATTTCTCGGTCTATTTTCGACCCCAGGTTTCTTTTTTGAGGGCGGGTGTCATTTACAGGCCTGCAATGAGTGTGAATATTTAGTGACCATTAGCCCTGGGCTTAAAGCTGCTGTTGTGGGAAACGGCCACAAGGCGGCAGCATTTCTCCATTCCCAAATCTGGTTACTAGGGCAGCAGAGCCTTTCTGGAAGTCCTGTTCCTAGGTTGTAAATTACAATGGAATGCGCCAGGAAAAACCCCCATAAGTTTATGTCACATTAATTCATGTTTTAATTTTTTATCGCGGTAATGATTAGAATATTGTTTGTCCTAGGTGTACACAATCTGGTTCATTTGTACATTACATATACATGTTCACGTACAGATCCACTTCCCATGTAAATTATTGCAGAGTGTTCCATAGACCTCCCTTGCTATATGTTCGGTCTTTTTGATATACGTATTTAATAGGTATCTGTACACGTATGGTAAGTGTACTCTTAATTTTTCCATTCCCCCCACCTTTCTTTTTAGATAAGCATAGTTTGTTTTCTAAGTCTGTGAGTGTCTTTCTCTGTGGAAATATGTTCATTTGTGTCAGTTCTTAGATAACGCCTATAAGTGGTATCATAAGATATGTCTTTTGCTTTCCGACTTACCTCATGTTCTGTGATTATCTCTAGGCTCATCTATGGTGCCTCAAAGAGAAGTGTTTCATTGTTTTCCATGGCTAATATTCCATTGTGTACATGGACTACTTCTTCTTTATCCATTCATTCGTTTTATGGACATTTTGGTTGCTTCCGTGCCTTGGCTATTGTGAAAGTTCCTGCAGTGCAGCTGTTGAAGCCTGTGCCTTCTCGACTCTGGACTTCTCAGGTGAGAGGCTCATCGGTGGGCCTGCTGAATGGAATGGTGGCTCAAGTTTTACTTTTAAACGCAGCTCCTTTCTGTTCTCAGTATTGGCTGTTACCACTTTACATCTCACCAGCAGCTAGAGGGTACACAGTTCTCTAAATCCCCTTCAGCATTTATTGTTTGTAAACTTTTTGCTGATGGTAGTTGACATGTGTGAGTTGAAACCGTTTTGGAGGTTAGATTTTCATGAGTCTAATGATTCCCGATGTTGAGCTTTTATCCATTTTCCTCATTGTTGAAAAAGAGTGAGTAAAACTTTCCCCTCCATACTATCTCCTTGAAAATTTTGCCAGTTTTGAATTTTTTTGGCCATTCCCTACCTCAGGACATTTTTTGACGGCAGGTGTCCTTTAGAGCCCCGAGTCCCTGTGAACGTTAAGTGACCATTAGCTGTGGGTTTAAAGCTGCCCTTGTGGGAAACGGCCACAAGGCGGCAGCGTTTCTTCATTTCCAACTCTGGGATTTGGGGCAACAGAGCTTTCCTGGAAATCATGTTAGAACGCTGCAAATTAGAGTGGAATGTGCCAGCGCAAACCCCCAAGAGCTTATATCTCCTAAATTGTTGTTTGCTTTTGAAATTTAATTTTTATGAATGATCAGAGCAAATTTGATAAAAATGTAGATTCTCCTGGGTGTACAGTTTCTGGTTCATCCTATCAATGTATCTGTCTATTCCTCTTTGGATCCTTTCCCATGTATGTTATTATAGAGTGTTGAGTAGACCTCTCTTTGTATTCCATAGGTATTTTGTGATTATATATATATATATATATATATATATCATATGCCTTAGTACATGTCTGTTGAACCCCATAACCTAATTCATACATTCCCTACACCTTTCCATTTGGTTATACATAATTTGGTTTTCTGAATCTATGCGTGTCCTTCTCTTGGAAATTATTGCATGGGTATCAAGTTTTAGGTAACACGTATAAGTGATGTCATAGGATATCTGTCTTTCGGTTTCTTTCTTCAAGTTGGGTGATTATCTCTAGATCCTTCTGTAGTGGTGGCAACGGCACTGTTCCATGCTTTTTCATGGCTAATATTCCATTGTGTACATGGACGACTTCTTCTTGGTACATTTTTCTGTTGGTGGACATTTTGGTTTCCTCCAGGTCTTGGCTATGGTACATGTTGCTGAATTGAAGGCCTGGCAGGCTGTGTCTTTTTGATTCTGGTCTACTCAGGTGATAGGCCCATCAGTGGGCCTACCAGATCACATGGTAGCTCAATTTTTACCTTGAAACGCACCTCCGTTCTGTTCTCACTACTGGCTCTTACCAGGTTACATCCCACCAGCAGCTAAAGGGTATGCAGTTCTCTAAAACCCCTTCAGCACTTATTTTTTGTAGAGTTTTCTTGCTGATGATCATTCTGACGGCTGTGAGGTGAACGTTTTGGTACACTGGATTTGCATGGCTTTATTAATTCCTGATGTTCAGCCTTTTTCCATTCCCGTTTTTTTAACGAAAGAAAGAAAGAAAGAAAGAAAGAAAAAGAATCATAAGACAAATGTGCATAAAATATGCCTCTTGAAACTGTCGTTTTGAAATGTGGACGTCTTTCGAATTTTTTGGTCGATATACGGCCCCAGGATTTGTTTTCAGGGCAGGTGTCATTTACACGCCTGCAATTATTTTGAATATCAACTGACCATTAGCACTGGGTTAAAAGCTGCTGTTGTGTGAAACGGCCACAAGGTGGCAGCAGCTGTCCTTTACTAAATCTGGTTACTAGGGCAACAGAACGTCAATGGAAGTCGTGTTCTAGGTTGTAATTTAGAATGGAATTTGCCAGGAAAAAGCCCCTTAAGTTTATGTCCCTACTTCTTGTTCGTTTCTTTAATTGAATTTATATTTTTTATCACAGCAAGTTTGATTACAATGCTTTGCTTGTTCTAGGTGTGCAAGATGTGGTTCTTTTACACATATACCTATGTCTATTCTTCCTGGGATCCTTTTCCCATGTACGTTATGAGAGAATGTTGAGTAGTCTTCTCTTGGTATTCCGTAGGTTTTTGGTGATTATATATTTCACCTGTGTTTGTATGAGTCTCTTAACCCCAATGACCGAATGTATCGAATCCTCACACCTTTCCATTGGTAAACCATAAGTTTGTTTAATGAATCTGTGATTGCCCTTCTCTGTGGAAATATCTTCACTGGTATCAATTTTTAGGCAACACCTATAAGTGATACCATACAATATGTGTCTTTCTCTTTCTGACTTACTACATGTTGCGTGATTACCTGTAGACTCATCTACAGTGCTGCAAATGACATTGTGTCCTTTTTTTCCTTGGCTAATATTCCGTCTGTACATGTACCAGTTCTTCTTTGTCCACTCATCTGTTGATGGACTTTTTGGTTGCTTCCATGTCTTGGCTATTGTAATACTGCAGCAATGCACATTTGCCTGCCTGTGTCTTTCCAATTCTGTCTTCTTACGTTATAGGCCCAGGAGTGGGCCTGCTGGATCTTATGGTAGCCAAATGTTTACCTTATAACGGCACCTCCATTCTGTTCTCATTAGTGGCTCTTACCAGGTTACGTCCCACTTCAAGGTGAGGGTACGCACTTCTCCACAACACCTTCAGCATTTATTGTTTGTAGTTTTTTTGCTGATGTTTATTCTGACTAGTGTGAGCTGATACCTCTTTGTGGTTGGATTTGCATGCGTCTCATAATCCCTTGAAATTGAGCTTTCTGGCATGTCCTTTTTTCCTTGAAACTGTGAGTACAGCCTAGCTCTTCAAATTGTTTTCTTGAAGTATGTGTGACATTTTGAACTATTTTGGCCATTACTTCCCTCAAGACACTTTGAGGGCAGGTTTCATTTACAGCCCTCCAGTACTGGTGCATAGGAAGTGACCCTTAACACAGGTTTTAAAGCTGCTGTTGCAGGTAACGGCCAGAGGGCGGCAGCATTTCTGCTTTTCCCAATCTGGTAACTAGGGTATCTGACCTTCCTGCCAGCGTTGGTCCTCGGTTATAAATTAGAGGGGAATGTGCCCGGATAAACCCCCAAAACCTGATGTCTCCTTACTTATCTTTGTTTTTTAAAATGAATTTTTATTTTTTTATTGGAGTCATATTCTGCTGTGTACGTGGACCACTTCTTCTTTGTGAATTCCTCTGTTGATGGACATTTTCATTGCTTCCAAGTGTTGGCTATGGTAAATATTGCTGGAGTGCAGGATTGCCGGCCTGTTTCTTTATTATTATTATTAATTTTTGTGGTACGTGGGCTTCTCACTGCCGTGGCCCCTCCCGTTGCAGAGCACAGGCTCCAGACACGCAGGCCCAGCAGCCATAGCTCATGGGACTAGCCGCTCCGCAGCATGTGGGTTCTTCCCGGACCGGGGCACGAACCCGTGTCCCCTGCATCGGCAGGCGGACTCTCAACCACTGCGCCACGAGTGAAGCCCAGCCTGTGACCTTTTGATTCACATCCTCTCAGGCGATAGGCCCAGAAGTGGGTATGCTTGATTGAATGGTAGCTCAATATTTACCTTTTCAAGGCACCTCCTTTGTGTTTTCATTACTGGCTCTTACCATGTTCCACGTTGAACCAAGGGTAGGCATTTCTCCACAACCCCTTCAGCATTTATTATTTGCAGAATTTTTGCTGATTGCCCTTCTGACTGGTGTGAGCTGATAGGTTTTCGTAATTTGGATTTGCATGTGTTTAATTATTCCTAATGTTCAGCATTTTCCACACCGTTTTAAATTTCTGTTAAACAAACAACCAAAACAAACGGTGAGTACAATAGACCGGTTGAAATTGCCTTCTTGAAAGGTGGCCCTCTTTTGAATTTCTCGGTCTATTTTCGACCCCAGGTTTCTTTTTTGAGGGCGGGTGTCATTTACAGGCCTGCAATGAGTGTGAATATTTAGTGACCATTAGCCCTGGGCTTAAAGCTGCTGTTGTGGGAAACGGCCACAAGGCGGCAGCATTTCTCCATTCCCAAATCTGGTTACTAGGGCAGCAGAGCCTTTCTGGAAGTCCTGTTCCTAGGTTGTAAATTACAATGGAATGCGCCAGGAAAAACCCCCATAAGTTTATGTCACATTAATTCATGTTTTAATTTTTTATCGCGGTAATGATTAGAATATTGTTTGTCCTAGGTGTACACAATCTGGTTCATTTGTACATTACATATACATGTTCACGTACAGATCCACTTCCCATGTAAATTATTGCAGAGTGTTCCATAGACCTCCCTTGCTATATGTTCGGTCTTTTTGATATACGTATTTAATAGGTATCTGTACACGTATGGTAAGTGTACTCTTAATTTTTCCATTCCCCCCACCTTTCTTTTTAGATAAGCATAGTTTGTTTTCTAAGTCTGTGAGTGTCTTTCTCTGTGGAAATATGTTCATTTGTGTCAGTTCTTAGATAACGCCTATAAGTGGTATCATAAGATATGTCTTTTGCTTTCCGACTTACCTCATGTTCTGTGATTATCTCTAGGCTCATCTATGGTGCCTCAAAGAGAAGTGTTTCATTGTTTTCCATGGCTAATATTCCATTGTGTACATGGACTACTTCTTCTTTATCCATTCATTCGTTTTATGGACATTTTGGTTGCTTCCGTGCCTTGGCTATTGTGAAAGTTCCTGCAGTGCAGCTGTTGAAGCCTGTGCCTTCTCGACTCTGGACTTCTCAGGTGAGAGGCTCATCGGTGGGCCTGCTGAATGGAATGGTGGCTCAAGTTTTACTTTTAAACGCAGCTCCTTTCTGTTCTCAGTATTGGCTGTTACCACTTTACATCTCACCAGCAGCTAGAGGGTACACAGTTCTCTAAATCCCCTTCAGCATTTATTGTTTGTAAACTTTTTGCTGATGGTAGTTGACATGTGTGAGTTGAAACCGTTTTGGAGGTTAGATTTTCATGAGTCTAATGATTCCTGATGTTGAGCTTTTATCCATTTTCCTCATTGTTGAAAAAGAGTGAGTAAAACTTTCCCCTCCATACTATCTCCTTGAAAATTTTGCCAGTTTTGAATTTTTTTGGCCATTCCCTACCTCAGGACATTTTTTGACGGCAGGTGTCCTTTAGAGCCCCGAGTCCCTGTGAACGTTAAGTGACCATTAGCTGTGGGTTTAAAGCTGCCCTTGTGGGAAACGGCCACAAGGCGGCAGCATTTCTTCATTTCCAACTCTGGGATTTGGGGCAACAGAGCTTTCCTGGAAATCATGTTAGAACGCTGCAAATTAGAGTGGAATGTGCCAGCGCAAACCCCCAAGAGCTTATATCTCCTAAATTGTTGTTTGCTTTTGAAATTTAATTTTTATGAATGATCAGAGCAAATTTGATAAAAATGTAGATTCTCCTGGGTGTACAGTTTCTGGTTCATCCTATCAATGTATCTGTCTATTCCTCTTTGGATCCTTTCCCATGTATGTTATTATAGAGTGTTGAGTAGACCTCTCTTTGTATTCCATAGGTATTTTGTGATTATATATATATATATATATATCATATGCCTTAGTACATGTCTGTTGAACCCCATAACCTAATTCATACATTCCCTACACCTTTCCATTTGGTTATACATAATTTGGTTTTCTGAATCTATGCGTGTCCTTCTCTTGGAAATTATTGCATGGGTATCAAGTTTTAGGTAACACGTATAAGTGATGTCATAGGATATCTGTCTTTCGGTTTCTTTCTTCAAGTTGGGTGATTATCTCTAGATCCTTCTGTAGTGGTGGCAACGGCACTGTTCCATGCTTTTTCATGGCTAATATTCCATTGTGTACATGGACGACTTCTTCTTGGTACATTTTTCTGTTGGTGGACATTTTGGTTTCCTCCAGGTCTTGGCTATGGTACATGTTGCTGAATTGAAGGCCTGGCAGGCTGTGTCTTTTTGATTCTGGTCTACTCAGGTGATAGGCCCATCAGTGGGCCTACCAGATCACATGGTAGCTCAATTTTTACCTTGAAACGCACCTCCGTTCTGTTCTCACTACTGGCTCTTACCAGGTTACATCCCACCAGCAGCTAAAGGGTATGCAGTTCTCTAAAACCCCTTCAGCACTTATTTTTTGTAGAGTTTTCTTGCTGATGATCATTCTGACGGCTGTGAGGTGAACGTTTTGGTACACTGGATTTGCATGGCTTTATTAATTCCTGATGTTCAGCCTTTTTCCATTCCCGTTTTTTTAACGAAAGAAAGAAAGAAAGAAAGAAAGAAAAAGAATCATAAGACAAATGTGCATAAAATATGCCTCTTGAAACTGTCGTTTTGAAATGTGGACGTCTTTCGAATTTTTTGGTCGATATACGGCCCCAGGATTTGTTTTCAGGGCAGGTGTCATTTACACGCCTGCAATTATTTTGAATATCAACTGACCATTAGCACTGGGTTAAAAGCTGCTGTTGTGTGAAACGGCCACAAGGTGGCAGCAGCTGTCCTTTACTAAATCTGGTTACTAGGGCAACAGAACGTCAATGGAAGTCGTGTTCTAGGTTGTAATTTAGAATGGAATTTGCCAGGAAAAAGCCCCTTAAGTTTATGTCCCTACTTCTTGTTCGTTTCTTTAATTGAATTTATATTTTTTATCACAGCAAGTTTGATTACAATGCTTTGCTTGTTCTAGGTGTGCAAGATGTGGTTCTTTTACACATATACCTATGTCTATTCTTCCTGGGATCCTTTTCCCATGTACGTTATGAGAGAATGTTGAGTAGTCTTCTCTTGGTATTCCGTAGGTTTTTGGTGATTATATATTTCACCTGTGTTTGTATGAGTCTCTTAACCCCAATGACCGAATGTATCGAATCCTCACACCTTTCCATTGGTAAACCATAAGTTTGTTTAATGAATCTGTGATTGCCCTTCTCTGTGGAAATATCTTCACTGGTATCAATTTTTAGGCAACACCTATAAGTGATACCATACAATATGTGTCTTTCTCTTTCTGACTTACTACATGTTGCGTGATTACCTGTAGACTCATCTACAGTGCTGCAAATGACATTGTGTCCTTTTTTTCCTTGGCTAATATTCCGTCTGTACATGTACCAGTTCTTCTTTGTCCACTCATCTGTTGATGGACTTTTTGGTTGCTTCCATGTCTTGGCTATTGTAATACTGCAGCAATGCACATTTGCCTGCCTGTGTCTTTCCAATTCTGTCTTCTTACGTTATAGGCCCAGGAGTGGGCCTGCTGGATCTTATGGTAGCCAAATGTTTACCTTATAACGGCACCTCCATTCTGTTCTCATTAGTGGCTCTTACCAGGTTACGTCCCACTTCAAGGTGAGGGTACGCACTTCTCCACAACACCTTCAGCATTTATTGTTTGTAGTTTTTTTGCTGATGTTTATTCTGACTAGTGTGAGCTGATACCTCTTTGTGGTTGGATTTGCATGCGTCTCATAATCCCTTGAAATTGAGCTTTCTGGCATGTCCTTTTTTCCTTGAAACTGTGAGTACAGCCTAGCTCTTCAAATTGTTTTCTTGAAGTATGTGTGACATTTTGAACTATTTTGGCCATTACTTCCCTCAAGACACTTTGAGGGCAGGTTTCATTTACAGCCCTCCAGTACTGGTGCATAGGAAGTGACCCTTAACACAGGTTTTAAAGCTGCTGTTGCAGGTAACGGCCAGAGGGCGGCAGCATTTCTGCTTTTCCCAATCTGGTAACTAGGGTATCTGACCTTCCTGCCAGCGTTGGTCCTCGGTTATAAATTAGAGGGGAATGTGCCCGGATAAACCCCCAAAACCTGATGTCTCCTTACTTATCTTTGTATTTTAAAATGAATTTTTATTTTTTTATTGGAGTCATATTCTGCTGTGTACGTGGACCACTTCTTCTTTGTGAATTCCTCTGTTGATGGACATTTTCATTGCTTCCAAGTGTTGGCTATGGTAAATATTGCTGGAGTGCAGGATTGCCGGCCTGTTTCTTTATTATTATTATTAATTTTTGTGGTACGTGGGCTTCTCACTGCCGTGGCCCCTCCCGTTGCAGAGCACAGGCTCCAGACACGCAGGCCCAGCAGCCATAGCTCATGGGACTAGCCGCTCCGCAGCATGTGGGTTCTTCCCGGACCGGGGCACGAACCCGTGTCCCCTGCATCGGCAGGCGGACTCTCAACCACTGCGCCACGAGTGAAGCCCAGCCTGTGACCTTTTGATTCACATCCTCTCAGGCGATAGGCCCAGAAGTGGGTATGCTTGATTGAATGGTAGCTCAATATTTACCTTTTCAAGGCACCTCCTTTGTGTTTTCATTACTGGCTCTTACCATGTTCCACGTTGAACCAAGGGTAGGCATTTCTCCACAACCCCTTCAGCATTTATTATTTGCAGAATTTTTGCTGATTGCCCTTCTGACTGGTGTGAGCTGATAGGTTTTCGTAATTTGGATTTGCATGTGTTTAATTATTCCTAATGTTCAGCATTTTCCACACCGTTTTAAATTTCTGTTAAACAAACAACCAAAACAAACGGTGAGTACAATAGACCGGTTGAAATTGCCTTCTTGAAAGGTGGCCCTCTTTTGAATTTCTCGGTCTATTTTCGACCCCAGGTTTCTTTTTTGAGGGCGGGTGTCATTTACAGGCCTGCAATGAGTGTGAATATTTAGTGACCATTAGCCCTGGGCTTAAAGCTGCTGTTGTGGGAAACGGCCACAAGGCGGCAGCATTTCTCCATTCCCAAATCTGGTTACTAGGGCAGCAGAGCCTTTCTGGAAGTCCTGTTCCTAGGTTGTAAATTACAATGGAATGCGCCAGGAAAAACCCCCATAAGTTTATGTCACATTAATTCATGTTTTAATTTTTTATCGCGGTAATGATTAGAATATTGTTTGTCCTAGGTGTACACAATCTGGTTCATTTGTACATTACATATACATGTTCACGTACAGATCCACTTCCCATGTAAATTATTGCAGAGTGTTCCATAGACCTCCCTTGCTATATGTTCGGTCTTTTTGATATACGTATTTAATAGGTATCTGTACACGTATGGTAAGTGTACTCTTAATTTTTCCATTCCCCCCACCTTTCTTTTTAGATAAGCATAGTTTGTTTTCTAAGTCTGTGAGTGTCTTTCTCTGTGGAAATATGTTCATTTGTGTCAGTTCTTAGATAACGCCTATAAGTGGTATCATAAGATATGTCTTTTGCTTTCCGACTTACCTCATGTTCTGTGATTATCTCTAGGCTCATCTATGGTGCCTCAAAGAGAAGTGTTTCATTGTTTTCCATGGCTAATATTCCATTGTGTACATGGACTACTTCTTCTTTATCCATTCATTCGTTTTATGGACATTTTGGTTGCTTCCGTGCCTTGGCTATTGTGAAAGTTCCTGCAGTGCAGCTGTTGAAGCCTGTGCCTTCTCGACTCTGGACTTCTCAGGTGAGAGGCTCATCGGTGGGCCTGCTGAATGGAATGGTGGCTCAAGTTTTACTTTTAAACGCAGCTCCTTTCTGTTCTCAGTATTGGCTGTTACCACTTTACATCTCACCAGCAGCTAGAGGGTACACAGTTCTCTAAATCCCCTTCAGCATTTATTGTTTGTAAACTTTTTGCTGATGGTAGTTGACATGTGTGAGTTGAAACCGTTTTGGAGGTTAGATTTTCATGAGTCTAATGATTCCTGATGTTGAGCTTTTATCCATTTTCCTCATTGTTGAAAAAGAGTGAGTAAAACTTTCCCCTCCATACTATCTCCTTGAAAATTTTGCCAGTTTTGAATTTTTTTGGCCATTCCCTACCTCAGGACATTTTTTGACGGCAGGTGTCCTTTAGAGCCCCGAGTCCCTGTGAACGTTAAGTGACCATTAGCTGTGGGTTTAAAGCTGCCCTTGTGGGAAACGGCCACAAGGCGGCAGCATTTCCTCATTTCCAACTCTGGGATTTGGGGCAACAGAGCTTTCCTGGAAATCATGTTAGAATGCTGCAAATTAGAGTGGAATGTGCCAGCGCAAACCCCCAAGAGCTTATATCTCCTAAATTGTTGTTTGCTTTTGAAATTTAATTTTTATGAATGATCAGAGCAAATTTGATAAAAATGTAGATTCTCCTGGGTGTACAGTTTCTGGTTCATCCTATCAATGTATCTGTCTATTCCTCTTTGGATCCTTTCCCATGTATGTTATTATAGAGTGTTGAGTAGACCTCTCTTTGTATTCCATAGGTATTTTGTGATTATATATATATATATATCATATGCATTAGTACATGTCTGTTGAACCCCATAACCTAATTCATACATTCCCTACACCTTTCCATTTGGTTATACATAATTTGGTTTTCTGAATCTATGCGTGTCCTTCTCTTGGAAATTATTGCATGGGTATCAAGTTTTAGGTAACACGTATAAGTGATGTCATAGGATATCTGTCTTTCGGTTTCTTTCTTCAAGTTGGGTGATTATCTCTAGATCCTTCTGTAGTGGTGGCAACGGCACTGTTCCATGCTTTTTCATGGCTAATATTCCATTGTGTACATGGACGACTTCTTCTTGGTACATTTTTCTGTTGGTGGACATTTTAGTTTCCTCCAGGTCTTGGCTATGGTACATGTTGCTGAATTGAAGGCCTGGCAGGCTGTGTCTTTTTGATTCTGGTCTACTCAGGTGATAGGCCCATCAGTGGGCCTACCAGATCACATGGTAGCTCAATTTTTACCTTGAAACGCACCTCCGTTCTGTTCTCACTACTGGCTCTTACCAGGTTACATCCCACCAGCAGCTAAAGGGTATGCAGTTCTCTAAAACCCCTTCAGCACTTATTTTTTGTAGAGTTTTCTTGCTGATGATCATTCTGACGGCTGTGAGGTGAACGTTTTGGTACACTGGATTTGCATGGCTTTATTAATTCCTGATGTTCAGCCTTTTTCCATTCCCGTTTTTTTAACGAAAGAAAGAAAGAAAGAAAGAAAGAAAGAAAGAAAAAGAATCATAAGACAAATGTGCATAAAATATGCCTCTTGAAACTGTCGTTTTGAAATGTGGACGTCTTTCGAATTTTTTGGTCGATATACGGCCCCAGGATTTGTTTTCAGGGCAGGTGTCATTTACACGCCTGCAATTATTTTGAATATCAACTGACCATTAGCACTGGGTTAAAAGCTGCTGTTGTGTGAAACGGCCACAAGGTGGCAGCAGCTGTCCTTTACTAAATCTGGTTACTAGGGCAACAGAACGTCAATGGAAGTCGTGTTCTAGGTTGTAATTTAGAATGGAATTTGCCAGGAAAAAGCCCCTTAAGTTTATGTCCCTACTTCTTGTTCGTTTCTTTAAATGAATTTATATTTTTTATCACAGCAAGTTTGATTACAATGCTTTGCTTGTTCTAGGTGTGCAAGATGTGGTTCTTTTACACATATACCTATGTCTATTCTTCCTGGGATCCTTTTCCCATGTACGTTATGAGAGAATGTTGAGTAGTCTTCTCTTGGTATTCCGTAGGTTTTTGGTGATTATATATTTCACCTGTGTTTGTATGAGTCTCTTAACCCCAATGACCGAATGTATCGAATCCTCACACCTTTCCATTGGTAAACCATAAGTTTGTTTAATGAATCTGTGATTGCCCTTCTCTGTGGAAATATCTTCACTGGTATCAATTTTTAGGCAACACCTATAAGTGATACCATACAATATGTGTCTTTCTCTTTCTGACTTACTACATGTTGCGTGATTACCTGTAGACTCATCTACAGTGCTGCAAATGACATTGTGTCCTTTTTTTCCTTGGCTAATATTCCGTCTGTACATGTACCAGTTCTTCTTTGTCCACTCATCTGTTGATGGACTTTTTGGTTGCTTCCATGTCTTGGCTATTGTAATACTGCAGCAATGCACATTTGCCTGCCTGTGTCTTTCCAATTCTGTCTTCTTACGTTATAGGCCCAGGAGTGGGCCTGCTGGATCTTATGGTAGCCAAATGTTTACCTTATAACGGCACCTCCATTCTGTTCTCATTAGTGGCTCTTACCAGGTTACGTCCCACTTCAAGGTGAGGGTACGCACTTCTCCACAACACCTTCAGCATTTATTGTTTGTAGTTTTTTTGCTGATGTTTATTCTGACTAGTGTGAGCTGATACCTCTTTGTGGTTGGATTTGCATGCGTCTCATAATCCCTTGAAATTGAGCTTTCTGGCATGTCCTTTTTTCCTTGAAACTGTGAGTACAGCCTAGCTCTTCAAATTGTTTTCTTGAAGTATGTGTGACATTTTGAACTATTTTGGCCATTACTTCCCTCAAGACACTTTGAGGGCAGGTTTCATTTACAGCCCTCCAGTACTGGTGCATAGGAAGTGACCCTTAACACAGGTTTTAAAGCTGCTGTTGCAGGTAACGGCCAGAGGGCGGCAGCATTTCTGCTCTTCCCAATCTGGTAACTAGGGAATCCGACCTTCCTGCCAGTGTTGGTCCTCGGTTATAAATTAGAGGGGAATGTGCCCGGATAAACCCCCCAAACCTGATGTCTCCTTACTTATCTTTGTTTTTTAAAATGAATTTATATTTTTTTATTGGAGTCATATTCCGGTGTGCACATGGACCACTACTTCTTTGTGAATTCCTCTGTTGATGGACATTTTCATTGCTTCCAAGTGTTGGCTATGGTAAATATTGCTGGAGTGCAGGATTGCCGGCCTGTTTCTTTATTATTATTCTTATTTTTGCGGTACGTGGGCCTCTCACTGCCAGGGCCCCTCCCGTTGCAGAGCACAGGCTCCAGACACGCAGGCCCAGCAGCCATAGCTCATGGGAGTAGCCGCTCCGCAGCATGTGGGTTCTTCCCGGACCGGGGCACGAACCCGTGTCGCCTGCATCGGCAGGCGGACTCTCAACCACTGCGCCACGAGTGAAGCCCAGGCTGTGACCTTTTGATTCACATCCTCTCACGCGATAGGCCCAGAAGTGGGTATGCTTGATTGAATGGTAGCTCAATATTTACCTTTTCAAGGCACCTCCTTTGTGTTTTCATTACTGGCTCTTACCATGTTCCACGTTGAACCAAGGGTAGGCATTTCTCCACAACCCCTTCAGCATTTATTGTTTGCAGAATTTTTGCTGATTGCCCTTCTGACTGGTGTGAGCTGATAGGTTTTCGTAATTTGGATTTGCATGTGTTTAATTATTCCTAATGTTCAGCATTTTCCACACCGTTTTAAATTTCTGTTAAACAAACAACCAAAACAAATGGTGAGTACAATAGACCGGTTGAAATTGCCTTCTTGAAAGGTGGCCCTCTTTTGAATTTCTCGGTCTATTTTCGACCCCAGGTTTCTTTTTTGAGGGCGGGTGTCATTTACAGGCCTGCAATGAGTGTGAATATTTAGTGACCATTAGCCCTGGGCTTAAAGCTGCTGTTGTGGGAAACGGCCACAAGGCGGCAGCATTTCTCCATTCCCAAATCTGGTTACTAGGGCAGCAGAGCCTTTCTGGAAGTCCTGTTCCTAGGTTGTAAATTACAATGGAATGTGCCAGGAAAAACCCCCATAAGTTTATGTCACATTAATTCATGTTTTAATTTTTTATCGCGGTAATGATTAGAATATTGTTTGTCCTAGGTGTACACAATCTGGTTCATTTGTACATTACATATACATGTTCACGTACAGATCCACTTCCCATGTAAATTATTGCAGAGTGTTCCATAGACCTCCCTTGCTATATGTTCGGTCTTTTTGATATACGTATTTAATAGGTATCTGTACACGTATGGTAAGTGTACTCTTAATTTTTCCATTCCCCCCACCTTTCTTTTTAGATAAGCATAGTTTGTTTTCTAAGTCTGTGAGTGTCTTTCTCTGTGGAAATATGTTCATTTGTGTCAGTTCTTAGATAACGCCTATAAGTGGTATCATAAGATATGTCTTTTGCTTTCCGACTTACCTCATGTTCTGTGATTATCTCTAGGCTCATCTATGGTGCCTCAAAGAGAAGTGTTTCATTGTTTTCCATGGCTAATATTCCATTGTGTACATGGACTACTTCTTCTTTATCCATTCATTCGTTTATGGACATTTTGGTTGCTTCCGTGCCTTGGCTATTGTGAAAGTTCCTGCAGTGCAGCTGTTGAAGCCTGTGCCTTCTCGACTCTGGACTTCTCAGGTGAGAGGCTCATCGGTGGGCCTGCTGAATGGAATGGTGGCTCAAGTTTTACTTTTAAACGCAGCTCCTTTCTGTTCTCAGTATTGGCTGTTACCACTTTACATCTCACCAGCAGCTAGAGGGTACACAGTTCTCTAAATCCCCTTCAGCATTTATTGTTTGTAAACTTTTTGCTGATGGTAGTTGACATGTGTGAGTTGAAACCGTTTTGGAGGTTAGATTTTCATGAGTCTAATGATTCCCGATGTTGAGCTTTTATCCATTTTCCTCATTGTTGAAAAAGAGTGAGTAAAACTTTCCCCTCCATACTATCTCCTTGAAAATTTTGCCAGTTTTGAATTTTTTTGGCCATTCCCTACCTCAGGACATTTTTTGACGGCAGGTGTCCTTTAGAGCCCCGAGTCCTTGTGAACGTTAAGTGACCATTAGCTGTGGGTTTAAAGCCGCCCTTGCGGGAAACGGCCACAAGGCGGCAGCGTTTCTTCATTTCCAACTCTGGGATTTGGGGCAACAGAGCTTTCCTGGAAATCATGTTAGAACGCTGCAAATTAGAGTGGAATGTGCCAGCGCAAACCCCCAAGAGCTTATATCTCCTAAATTGTTGTTTGCTTTTGAAATTTAATTTTTATGAATGATCAGAGCAAATTTGATAAAAATGTAGATTCTCCTGGGTGTACAGTTTCTGGTTCATCCTATCAATGTATCTGTCTATTCCTCTTTGGATCCTTTCCCATGTATGTTATTATAGAGTGTTGAGTAGACCTCTCTTTGTATTCCATAGGTATTTTGTGATTATATATATATATATCATATGCATTAGTACATGTCTGTTGAACCCCATAACCTAATTCATACATTCCCTACACCTTTCCATTTGGTTATACATAATTTGGTTTTCTGAGTCTATGCGTGTCCTTCTCTTGGAAATTATTGCATGGGTATCAAGTTTTAGGTAACACGTATAAGTGATGTCATAGGATATCTGTCTTTCGGTTTCTTTCTTCAAGTTGGGTGATTATCTCTAGATCCTTCTGTAGTGGTGGCAACGGCACTGTTCCATGCTTTTTCATGGCTAATATTCCATTGTGTACATGGACGACTTCTTCTTGGTACATTTTTCTGTTGGTGGACATTTTGGTTTCCTCCAGGTCTTGGCTATGGTACATGTTGCTGAATTGAAGGCCTGGCAGGCTGTGTCTTTTTGATTCTGGTCTACTCAGGTGATAGGCCCATCAGTGGGCCTACCAGATCACATGGTAGCTCAATTTTTACCTTGAAACGCACCTCCGTTCTGTTCTCACTACTGGCTCTTACCAGGTTACATCCCACCAGCAGCTAAAGGGTATGCAGTTCTCTAAAACCCCTTCAGCACTTATTTTTTGTAGAGTTTTCTTGCTGATGATCATTCTGACGGCTGTGAGGTGAACGTTTTGGTACACTGGATTTGCATGGCTTTATTAATTCCTGATGTTCAGCCTTTTTCCATTCCCGTTTTTTTAACGAAAGAAAGAAAGAAAGAAAGAAAGAAAAAGAATCATAAGACAAATGTGCATAAAATATGCCTCTTGAAACTGTCGTTTTGAAATGTGGACGTCTTTCGAATTTTTTGGTCGATATACGGCCCCAGGATTTGTTTTCAGGGCAGGTGTCATTTACACGCCTGCAATTATTTTGAATATCAACTGACCATTAGCACTGGGTTAAAAGCTGCTGTTGTGTGAAACGGCCACAAGGTGGCAGCAGCTGTCCTTTACTAAATCTGGTTACTAGGGCAACAGAACGTCAATGGAAGTCGTGTTCTAGGTTGTAATTTAGAATGGAATTTGCCAGGAAAAAGCCCCTTAAGTTTATGTCCCTACTTCTTGTTCGTTTCTTTAATTGAATTTATATTTTTTATCACAGCAAGTTTGATTACAATGCTTTGCTTGTTCTAGGTGTGCAAGATGTGGTTCTTTTACACATATACCTATGTCTATTCTTCCTGGGATCCTTTTCCCATGTACGTTATGAGAGAATGTTGAGTAGTCTTCTCTTGGTATTCCGTAGGTTTTTGGTGATTATATATTTCACCTGTGTTTGTATGAGTCTCTTAACCCCAATGACCGAATGTATCGAATCCTCACACCTTTCCATTGGTAAACCATAAGTTTGTTTAATGAATCTGTGATTGCCCTTCTCTGTGGAAATATCTTCACTGGTATCAATTTTTAGGCAACACCTATAAGTGATACCATACAATATGTGTCTTTCTCTTTCTGACTTACTACATGTTGCGTGATTACCTGTAGACTCATCTACAGTGCTGCAAATGACATTGTGTCCTTTTTTTCCTTGGCTAATATTCCGTCTGTACATGTACCAGTTCTTCTTTGTCCACTCATCTGTTGATGGACTTTTTGGTTGCTTCCATGTCTTGGCTATTGTAATACTGCAGCAATGCACATTTGCCTGCCTGTGTCTTTCCAATTCTGTCTTCTTACGTTATAGGCCCAGGAGTGGGCCTGCTGGATCTTATGGTAGCCAAATGTTTACCTTATAACGGCACCTCCATTCTGTTCTCATTAGTGGCTCTTACCAGGTTACGTCCCACTTCAAGGTGAGGGTACGCACTTCTCCACAACACCTTCAGCATTTATTGTTTGTAGTTTTTTTGCTGATGTTTATTCTGACTAGTGTGAGCTGATACCTCTTTGTGGTTGGATTTGCATGCGTCTCATAATCCCTTGAAATTGAGCTTTCTGGCATGTCCTTTTTTCCTTGAAACTGTGAGTACAGCCTAGCTCTTCAAATTGTTTTCTTGAAGTATGTGTGACATTTTGAACTATTTTGGCCATTACTTCCCTCAAGACACTTTGAGGGCAGGTTTCATTTACAGCCCTCCAGTACTGGTGCATAGGAAGTGACCCTTAACACAGGTTTTAAAGCTGCTGTTGCAGGTAATGGCCAGAGGGCGGCAGCATTTCTGCTCTTCCCAATCTGGTAACTAGGGAATCCGACCTTCCTGCCAGTGTTGGTCCTCGGTTATAAATTAGAGGGGAATGTGCCCGGATAAACCCCCCAAACCTGATGTCTCCTTACTTATCTTTGTTTTTTAAAATGAATTTATATTTTTTTATTGGAGTCATATTCCGGTGTGTACATGGACCACTTCTTCTTTGTGAATTCCTCTGTTGATGGACATTTTCATTGCTTCCAAGTGTTGGCTATGGTAAATATTGCTGGAGTGCAGGATTGCCGGCCTGTTTCTTTATTATTATTCTTATTTTTTGCGGTACGTGGGCCTCTCACTGCCGTGGCCACTCCCGTTGCAGAGCACAGGCTCCCGACACGCAGGCCCAGCAGCCATAGCTCATGGGACTAGCCGCTCCGCAGCATGTGGGTTCTTCCCGCACCAGGGCACGAACCCGTGTCGCCTGCATCGGCAGGCGGACTCTCAACCACTGCGCCACGAGTGAAGCCCAGGCTGTGACCTTTTGATTCACATCCTCTCAGGCGATAGGCCCAGAAGTGGGTATGCTTGATTGAATGGTAGCTCAATATTTACCTTTTCAAGGCACCTCCTTTGTGTTTTCATTACTGGCTCTTACCATGTTCCACGTTGAACCAAGGGTAGGCGTTTCTCCACAACCCCTTCAGCATTTATTGTTTGCAGAATTTTTGCTGATTGCCCTTCTGACTGGTGTGAGCTGATAGGTTTTTGTAATTTGGATTTGCATGTGTTTAATTATTCCTAATGTTCAGCATTTTCCACACCGTTTTAAATTTCTGTTAAACAAACAAACAAAACAAACGGTGAGTACAATAGACCGGTTGAAATTGCCTTCTTGGAAGGTGGCCCTATTATGAATTTTTTGGTCTATTTTCGACCCAATGTTTTTTTTTTTTTGGGGGGGCCGGTGTCATTTACAGGCCTGCAATGAGTGTGAATATTTAGTGACCATTAGCCCTGGGCTTAAAGCTGCTGTTGTGGGAAACGGCCACAAGGCGACAGCATTTCTCCATTCCCAAATCTGGTTACTAGGGCAGCAGAGCCTTTCTGGAAGTCCTGTTCCTAGGTTGTAAATTACAATGGAATGTGCCAGGAAAAACCCCCATAAGTTTATGTCACATTAATTCATGTTTTAATTTTTTATCGCGGTAATGATTAGAATATTGTTTGTCCTAGGTGTACACAATCTGGTTCATTTGTACATTACATATACATGTTCACGTACAGATCCACTTCCCATGTAAATTATTGCAGAGTGTTCCATAGACCTCCCTTGCTATATGTTCGGTCTTTTTGATATACGTATTTAATAGGTATCTGTACACGTATGGTAAGTGTACTCTTAATTTTTCCATTCCCCCCACCTTTCTTTTTAGATAAGCATAGTTTGTTTTCTAAGTCTGTGAGTGTCTTTCTCTGTGGAAATATGTTCATTTGTGTCAGTTCTTAGATAACGCCTATAAGTGGTATCATAAGATATGTCTTTTGCTTTCCGACTTACCTCATGTTCTGTGATTATCTCTAGGCTCATCTATGGTGCCTCAAAGAGAAGTGTTTCATTGTTTTCCATGGCTAATATTCCATTGTGTACATGGACTACTTCTTCTTTATCCATTCATTCGTTTTATGGACATTTTGGTTGCTTCCGTGCCTTGGCTATTGTGAAAGTTCCTGCAGTGCAGCTGTTGAAGCCTGTGCCTTCTCGACTCTGGACTTCTCAGGTGAGAGGCTCATCGGTGGGCCTGCTGAATGGAATGGTGGCTCAAGTTTTACTTTTAAACGCAGCTCCTTTCTGTTCTCAGTATTGGCTGTTACCACTTTACATCTCACCAGCAGCTAGAGGGTACACAGTTCTCTAAATCCCCTTCAGCATTTATTGTTTGTAAACTTTTTGCTGATGGTAGTTGACATGTGTGAGTTGAAACCGTTTTGGAGGTTAGATTTTCATGAGTCTAATGATTCCCGATGTTGAGCTTTTATCCATTTTCCTCATTGTTGAAAAAGAGTGAGTAAAACTTTCCCCTCCATACTATCTCCTTGAAAATTTTGCCAGTTTTGAATTTTTTTGGCCATTCCCTACCTCAGGACATTTTTTGACGGCAGGTGTCCTTTAGAGCCCCGAGTCCTTGTGAACGTTAAGTGACCATTAGCTGTGGGTTTAAAGCCGCCCTTGCGGGAAACGGCCACAAGGCGGCAGCGTTTCTTCATTTCCAACTCTGGGATTTGGGGCAACAGAGCTTTCCTGGAAATCATGTTAGAACGCTGCAAATTAGAGTGGAATGTGCCAGCGCAAACCCCCAAGAGCTTATATCTCCTAAATTGTTGTTTGCTTTTGAAATTTAATTTTTATGAATGATCAGAGCAAATTTGATAAAAATGTAGATTCTCCTGGGTGTACAGTTTCTGGTTCATCCTATCAATGTATCTGTCTATTCCTCTTTGGATCCTTTCCCATGTATGTTATTATAGAGTGTTGAGTAGACCTCTCTTTGTATTCCATAGGTATTTTGTGATTATATATATATATATCATATGCATTAGTACATGTCTGTTGAACCCCATAACCTAATTCATACATTCCCTACACCTTTCCATTTGGTTATACATAATTTGGTTTTCTGAGTCTATGCGTGTCCTTCTCTTGGAAATTATTGCATGGGTATCAAGTTTTAGGTAACACGTATAAGTGATGTCATAGGATATCTGTCTTTCGGTTTCTTTCTTCAAGTTGGGTGATTATCTCTAGATCCTTCTGTAGTGGTGGCAACGGCACTGTTCCATGCTTTTTCATGGCTAATATTCCATTGTGTACATGGACGACTTCTTCTTGGTACATTTTTCTGTTGGTGGACATTTTGGTTTCCTCCAGGTCTTGGCTATGGTACATGTTGCTGAATTGAAGGCCTGGCAGGCTGTGTCTTTTTGATTCTGGTCTACTCAGGTGATAGGCCCATCAGTGGGCCTACCAGATCACATGGTAGCTCAATTTTTACCTTGAAACGCACCTCCGTTCTGTTCTCACTACTGGCTCTTACCAGGTTACATCCCACCAGCAGCTAAAGGGTATGCAGTTCTCTAAAACCCCTTCAGCACTTATTTTTTGTAGAGTTTTCTTGCTGATGATCATTCTGACGGCTGTGAGGTGAACGTTTTGGTACACTGGATTTGCATGGCTTTATTAATTCCTGATGTTCAGCCTTTTTCCATTCCCGTTTTTTTAACGAAAGAAAGAAAGAAAGAAAGAAAGAAAAAGAATCATAAGACAAATGTGCATAAAATATGCCTCTTGAAACTGTCGTTTTGAAATGTGGACGTCTTTCGAATTTTTTGGTCGATATACGGCCCCAGGATTTGTTTTCAGGGCAGGTGTCATTTACACGCCTGCAATTATTTTGAATATCAACTGACCATTAGCACTGGGTTAAAAGCTGCTGTTGTGTGAAACGGCCACAAGGTGGCAGCAGCTGTCCTTTACTAAATCTGGTTACTAGGGCAACAGAACGTCAATGGAAGTCGTGTTCTAGGTTGTAATTTAGAATGAAATTTGCCAGGAAAAAGCCCCTTAAGTTTATGTCCCTACTTCTTGTTCGTTTCTTTAATTGAATTTATATTTTTTATCACAGCAAGTTTGATTACAATGCTTTGCTTGTTCTAGGTGTGCAAGATGTGGTTCTTTTACACATATACCTATGTCTATTCTTCCTGGGATCCTTTTCCCATGTACGTTATGAGAGAATGTTGAGTAGTCTTCTCTTGGTATTCCGTAGGTTTTTGGTGATTATATATTTCACCTGTGTTTGTATGAGTCTCTTAACCCCAATGACCGAATGTATCGAATCCTCACACCTTTCCATTGGTAAACCATAAGTTTGTTTAATGAATCTGTGATTGCCCTTCTCTGTGGAAATATCTTCACTGGTATCAATTTTTAGGCAACACCTATAAGTGATACCATACAATATGTGTCTTTCTCTTTCTGACTTACTACATGTTGCGTGATTACCTGTAGACTCATCTACAGTGCTGCAAATGACATTGTGTCCTTTTTTTCCTTGGCTAATATTCCGTCTGTACATGTACCAGTTCTTCTTTGTCCACTCATCTGTTGATGGACTTTTTGGTTGCTTCCATGTCTTGGCTATTGTAATACTGCAGCAATGCACATTTGCCTGCCTGTGTCTTTCCAATTCTGTCTTCTTACGTTATAGGCCCAGGAGTGGGCCTGCGGGATCTTATGGTAGCCAAATGTTTACCTTATAACGGCACCTCCATTCTGTTCTCATTAGTGGCTCTTACCAGGTTACGTCCCACTTCAAGGTGAGGGTACGCACTTCTCCACAACACCTTCAGCATTTATTGTTTGTAGTTTTTTTGCTGATGTTTATTCTGACTAGTGTGAGCTGATACCTCTTTGTGGTTGGATTTGCATGCGTCTCATAATCCCTTGAAATTGAGCTTTCTGGCATGTCCTTTTTTCCTTGAAACTGTGAGTACAGCCTAGCTCTTCAAATTGTTTTCTTGAAGTATGTGTGACATTTTGAACTCTTTTGGCCATTACTTCCCTCAAGACACTTTGAGGGCAGGTTTCATTTACAGCCCTCCAGTACTGGTGCATAGGAAGTGACCCTTAACACAGGTTTTAAAGCTGCTGTTGCAGGTAACGGCCAGAGGGCGGCAGCATTTCTGCTTTTCCCAATCTGGTAACTAGGGTATCTGACCTTCCTGCCAGCGTTGGTCCTCGGTTATAAATTAGAGGGGAATGTGCCCGGATAAACCCCCAAAACCTGATGTCTCCTTACTTATCTTTGTTTTTTTAAATGAATTTTTATTTTTTTATTGGAGTCATATTCTGCTGTGTACGTGGACCACTTCTTCTTTGTGAATTCCTCTGTTGATGGACATTTTCATTGCTTCCAAGTGTTGGCTATGGTAAATATTGCTGGAGTGCAGGATTGCCGGCCTGTTTCTTTATTATTATTATTAATTTTTGTGGTACGTGGGCTTCTCACTGCCGTGGCCCCTCCCGTTGCAGAGCACAGGCTCCAGACACGCAGGCCCAGCAGCCATAGCTCATGGGACTAGCCGCTCCGCAGCATGTGGGTTCTTCCCGGACCGGGGCACGAACCCGTGTCCCCTGCATCGGCAGGCGGACTCTCAACCACTGCGCCACCAGTGAAGCCCAGCCTGTGACCTTTTGATTCACTTCCTCTCAGGCGATAGGCCCAGAAGTGGGTATGCTTGATTGAATGGTAGCTCAATATTTACCTTTTCAAGGCACCTCCTTTGTGTTTTCATTACTGGCTCTTACCATGTTCCACGTTGAACCAAGGGTAGGCATTTCTCCACAACCCCTTCAGCATTTATTGTTTGCAGAATTTTTGCTGATTGCCCTTCTGACTGGTGTGAGCTGATAGGTTTTTGTAATTTGGATTTGCATGTGTTTAATTATTCCTAATGTTCAGCATTTTCCACACCGTTTTAAATTTCTGTTAAACAAACAAACAAAACAAACGGTGAGTACAATAGACCGGTTGAAATTGCCTTCTTGGAAGGTGGCCCTCTTTTGAATTTCTCGGTCTATTTTCGACCCCAGGTTTCTTTTTTGAGGGCGGGTGTCATTTACAGGCCTGCAATGAGTGTGAATATTTAGTGACCATTAGCCCTGGGCTTAAAGCTGCTGTTGTGGGAAACGGCCACAAGGCGGCAGCATTTCTCCATTCGCAAATCTGGTTACTAGGGCAGCAGAGCCTTTCTGGAAGTCCTGTTCCTAGGTTGTAAATTACAATGGAATGTGCCAGGAAAAACCCCCATAAGTTTATGTCACATTAATTCATGTTTTAATTTTTTATCGCGGTAATGATTAGAATATTGTTTGTCCTAGGTGTACACAATCTGGTTCATTTGTACATTACATATACATGTTCACGTACAGATCCACTTCCCATGTAAATTATTGCAGAGTGTTCCATAGACCTCCCTTGCTATATGTTCGGTCTTTTTGATATACGTATTTAATAGGTATCTGTACACGTATGGTAAGTGTACTCTTAATTTTTCCATTCCCCCCACCTTTCTTTTTAGATAAGCATAGTTTGTTTTCTAAGTCTGTGAGTGTCTTTCTCTGTGGAAATATGTTCATTTGTGTCAGTTCTTAGATAACGCCTATAAGTGGTATCATAAGATATGTCTTTTGCTTTCCGACTTACCTCATGTTCTGTGATTATCTCTAGGCTCATCTATGGTGCCTCAAAGAGAAGTGTTTCATTGTTTTCCATGGCTAATATTCCATTGTGTACATGGACTACTTCTTCTTTATCCATTCATTCGTTTATGGACATTTTGGTTGCTTCCGTGCCTTGGCTATTGTGAAAGTTCCTGCAGTGCAGCTGTTGAAGCCTGTGCCTTCTCGACTCTGGACTTCTCAGGTGAGAGGCTCATCGGTGGGCCTGCTGAATGGAATGGTGGCTCAAGTTTTACTTTTAAACGCAGCTCCTTTCTGTTCTCAGTATTGGCTGTTACCACTTTACATCTCACCAGCAGCTAGAGGGTACACAGTTCTCTAAATCCCCTTCAGCATTTATTGTTTGTAAACTTTTTGCTGATGGTAGTTGACATGTGTGAGTTGAAACCGTTTTGGAGGTTAGATTTTCATGAGTCTAATGATTCCCGATGTTGAGCTTTTATCCATTTTCCTCATTGTTGAAAAAGAGTGAGTAAAACTTTCCCCTCCATACTATCTCCTTGAAAATTTTGCCAGTTTTGAATTTTTTTGGCCATTCCCTACCTCAGGACATTTTTTGACGGCAGGTGTCCTTTAGAGCCCCGAGTCCCTGTGAACGTTAAGTGACCATTAGCTGTGGGTTTAAAGCTGCCCTTGTGGGAAACGGCCACAAGGCGGCAGCATTTCTTCATTTCCAACTCTGGGATTTGGGGCAACAGAGCTTTCCTGGAAATCATGTTAGAACGCTGCAAATTAGAGTGGAATGTGCCAGCGCAAACCCCCAAGAGCTTATATCTCCTAAATTGTTGTTTGCTTTTGAAATTTAATTTTTATGAATGATCAGAGCAAATTTGATAAAAATGTAGATTCTCCTGGGTGTACAGTTTCTGGTTCATCCTATCAATGTATCTGTCTATTCCTCTTTGGATCCTTTCCCATGTATGTTATTATAGAGTGTTGAGTAGACCTCTCTTTGTATTCCATAGGTATTTTGTGATTATATATATATATATATCATATGCATTAGTACATGTCTGTTGAACCCCATAACCTAATTCATACATTCCCTACACCTTTCCATTTGGTTATACATAATTTGGTTTTCTGAATCTATGCGTGTCCTTCTCTTGGAAATTATTGCATGGGTATCAAGTTTTAGGTAACACGTATAAGTGATGTCATAGGATATCTGTCTTTCGGTTTCTTTCTTCAAGTTGGGTGATTATCTCTAGATCCTTCTGTAGTGGTGGCAACGGCACTGTTCCATGCTTTTTCATGGCTAATATTCCATTGTGTACATGGACGACTTCTTCTTGGTACATTTTTCTGTTGGTGGACATTTTGGTTTCCTCCAGGTCTTGGCTATGGTACATGTTGCTGAATTGAAGGCCTGGCAGGCTGTGTCTTTTTGATTCTGGTCTACTCAGGTGATAGGCCCATCAGTGGGCCTACCAGATCACATGGTAGCTCAATTTTTACCTTGAAACGCACCTCCGTTCTGTTCTCACTACTGGCTCTTACCAGGTTACATCCCACCAGCAGCTAAAGGGTATGCAGTTCTCTAAAACCCCTTCAGCACTTATTTTTTGTAGAGTTTTCTTGCTGATGATCATTCTGACGGCTGTGAGGTGAACGTTTTGGTACACTGGATTTGCATGGCTTTATTAATTCCTGATGTTCAGCCTTTTTCCATTCCCGTTTTTTTAACGAAAGAAAGAAAGAAAGAAAGAAAGAAAAAGAATCATAAGACAAATGTGCATAAAATATGCCTCTTGAAACTGTCGTTTTGAAATGTGGACGTCTTTCGAATTTTTTGGTCGATATACGGCCCCAGGATTTGTTTTCAGGGCAGGTGTCATTTACACGCCTGCAATTATTTTGAATATCAACTGACCATTAGCACTGGGTTAAAAGCTGCTGTTGTGTGAAACGGCCACAAGGTGGCAGCAGCTGTCCTTTACTAAATCTGGTTACTAGGGCAACAGAACGTCAATGGAAGTCGTGTTCTAGGTTGTAATTTAGAATGGAATTTGCCAGGAAAAAGCCCCTTAAGTTTATGTCCCTACTTCTTGTTCGTTTCTTTAATTGAATTTATATTTTTTATCACAGCAAGTTTGATTACAATGCTTTGCTTGTTCTAGGTGTGCAAGATGTGGTTCTTTTACACATATACCTATGTCTATTCTTCCTGGGATCCTTTTCCCATGTACGTTATGAGAGAATGTTGAGTAGTCTTCTCTTGGTATTCCGTAGGTTTTTGGTGATTATATATTTCACCTGTGTTTGTATGAGTCTCTTAACCCCAATGACCGAATGTATCGAATCCTCACACCTTTCCATTGGTAAACCATAAGTTTGTTTAATGAATCTGTGATTGCCCTTCTCTGTGGAAATATCTTCACTGGTATCAATTTTTAGGCAACACCTATAAGTGATACCATACAATATGTGTCTTTCTCTTTCTGACTTACTACATGTTGCGTGATTACCTGTAGACTCATCTACAGTGCTGCAAATGACATTGTGTCCTTTTTTTCCTTGGCTAATATTCCGTCTGTACATGTACCAGTTCTTCTTTGTCCACTCATCTGTTGATGGACTTTTTGGTTGCTTCCATGTCTTGGCTATTGTAATACTGCAGCAATGCACATTTGCCTGCCTGTGTCTTTCCAATTCTGTCTTCTTACGTTATAGGCCCAGGAGTGGGCCTGCGGGATCTTATGGTAGCCAAATGTTTACCTTATAACGGCACCTCCATTCTGTTCTCATTAGTGGCTCTTACCAGGTTACGTCCCACTTCAAGGTGAGGGTACGCACTTCTCCACAACACCTTCAGCATTTATTGTTTGTAGTTTTTTTGCTGATGTTTATTCTGACTAGTGTGAGCTGATACCTCTTTGTGGTTGGATTTGCATGCGTCTCATAATCCCTTGAAATTGAGCTTTCTGGCATGTCCTTTTTTCCTTGAAACTGTGAGTACAGCCTAGCTCTTCAAATTGTTTTCTTGAAGTATGTGTGACATTTTGAACTATTTTGGCCATTACTTCCCTCAAGACACTTTGAGGGCAGGTTTCATTTACAGCCCTCCAGTACTGGTGCATAGGAAGTGACCCTTAACACAGGTTTTAAAGCTGCTGTTGCAGGTAACGGCCAGAGGGCGGCAGCATTTCTGCTTTTCCCAATCTGGTAACTAGGGTATCTGACCTTCCTGCCAGCGTTGGTCCTCGGTTATAAATTAGAGGGGAATGTGCCCGGATAAACCCCCAAAACCTGATGTCTCCTTACTTATCTTTGTTTTTTAAAATGAATTTTTATTTTTTTATTGGAGTCATATTCTGCTGTGTACGTGGACCACTTCTTCTTTGTGAATTCCTCTGTTGATGGACATTTTCATTGCTTCCAAGTGTTGGCTATGGTAAATATTGCTGGAGTGCAGGATTGCCGGCCTGTTTCTTTATTATTATTATTAATTTTTGTGGTACGTGGGCTTCTCACTGCCGTGGCCCCTCCCGTTGCAGAGCACAGGCTCCAGACACGCAGGCCCAGCAGCCATAGCTCATGGGACTAGCCGCTCCGCAGCATGTGGGTTCTTCCCGGACCGGGGCACGAACCCGTGTCCCCTGCATCGGCAGGCGGACTCTCAACCACTGCGCCACCAGTGAAGCCCAGCCTGTGACCTTTTGATTCACTTCCTCTCAGGCGATAGGCCCAGAAGTGGGTATGCTTGATTGAATGGTAGCTCAATATTTACCTTTTCAAGGCACCTCCTTTGTGTTTTCATTACTGGCTCTTACCATGTTCCACGTTGAACCAAGGGTAGGCATTTCTCCACAACCCCTTCAGCATTTATTGTTTGCAGAATTTTTGCTGATTGCCCTTCTGACTGGTGTGAGCTGATAGGTTTTTGTAATTTGGATTTGCATGTGTTTAATTATTCCTAATGTTCAGCATTTTCCACACCGTTTTAAATTTCTGTTAAACAAACAAACAAAACAAACGGTGAGTACAATAGACCGGTTGAAATTGCCTTCTTGGAAGGTGGCCCTCTTTTGAATTTCTCGGTCTATTTTCGACCCCAGGTTTCTTTTTTGAGGGCGGGTGTCATTTACAGGCCTGCAATGAGTGTGAATATTTAGTGACCATTAGCCCTGGGCTTAAAGCTGCTGTTGTGGGAAACGGCCACAAGGCGGCAGCATTTCTCCATTCGCAAATCTGGTTACTAGGGCAGCAGAGCCTTTCTGGAAGTCCTGTTCCTAGGTTGTAAATTACAATGGAATGTGCCAGGAAAAACCCCCATAAGTTTATGTCACATTAATTCATGTTTTAATTTTTTATCGCGGTAATGATTAGAATATTGTTTGTCCTAGGTGTACACAATCTGGTTCATTTGTACATTACATATACATGTTCACGTACAGATCCACTTCCCATGTAAATTATTGCAGAGTGTTCCATAGACCTCCCTTGCTATATGTTCGGTCTTTTTGATATACGTATTTAATAGGTATCTGTACACGTATGGTAAGTGTACTCTTAATTTTTCCATTCCCCCCACCTTTCTTTTTAGATAAGCATAGTTTGTTTTCTAAGTCTGTGAGTGTCTTTCTCTGTGGAAATATGTTCATTTGTGTCAGTTCTTAGATAACGCCTATAAGTGGTATCATAAGATATGTCTTTTGCTTTCCGACTTACCTCATGTTCTGTGATTATCTCTAGGCTCATCTATGGTGCCTCAAAGAGAAGTGTTTCATTGTTTTCCATGGCTAATATTCCATTGTGTACATGGACTACTTCTTCTTTATCCATTCATTCGTTTTATGGACATTTTGGTTGCTTCCGTGCCTTGGCTATTGTGAAAGTTCCTGCAGTGCAGCTGTTGAAGCCTGTGCCTTCTCGACTCTGGACTTCTCAGGTGAGAGGCTCATCGGTGGGCCTGCTGAATGGAATGGTGGCTCAAGTTTTACTTTTAAACGCAGCTCCTTTCTGTTCTCAGTATTGGCTGTTACCACTTTACATCTCACCAGCAGCTAGAGGGTACACAGTTCTCTAAATCCCCTTCAGCATTTATTGTTTGTAAACTTTTTGCTGATGGTAGTTGACATGTGTGAGTTGAAACCGTTTTGGAGGTTAGATTTTCATGAGTCTAATGATTCCCGATGTTGAGCTTTTATCCATTTTCCTCATTGTTGAAAAAGAGTGAGTAAAACTTTCCCCTCCATACTATCTCCTTGAAAATTTTGCCAGTTTTGAATTTTTTTGGCCATTCCCTACCTCAGGACATTTTTTGACGGCAGGTGTCCTTTAGAGCCCCGAGTCCCTGTGAACGTTAAGTGACCATTAGCTGTGGGTTTAAAGCTGCCCTTGTGGGAAACGGCCACAAGGCGGCAGCATTTCTTCATTTCCAACTCTGGGATTTGGGGCAACAGAGCTTTCCTGGAAATCATGTTAGAACGCTGCAAATTAGAGTGGAATGTGCCAGCGCAAACCCCCAAGAGCTTATATCTCCTAAATTGTTGTTTGCTTTTGAAATTTAATTTTTATGAATGATCAGAGCAAATTTGATAAAAATGTAGATTCTCCTGGGTGTACAGTTTCTGGTTCATCCTATCAATGTATCTGTCTATTCCTCTTTGGATCCTTTCCCATGTATGTTATTATAGAGTGTTGAGTAGACCTCTCTTTGTATTCCATAGGTATTTTGTGATTATATATATATATATATATATCATATGCCTTAGTACATGTCTGTTGAACCCCATAACCTAATTCATACATTCCCTACACCTTTCCATTTGGTTATACATAATTTGGTTTTCTGAATCTATGCGTGTCCTTCTCTTGGAAATTATTGCATGGGTATCAAGTTTTAGGTAACACGTATAAGTGATGTCATAGGATATCTGTCTTTCGGTTTCTTTCTTCAAGTTGGGTGATTATCTCTAGATCCTTCTGTAGTGGTGGCAACGGCACTGTTCCATGCTTTTTCATGGCTAATATTCCATTGTGTACATGGACGACTTCTTCTTGGTACATTTTTCTGTTGGTGGACATTTTGGTTTCCTCCAGGTCTTGGCTATGGTACATGTTGCTGAATTGAAGGCCTGGCAGGCTGTGTCTTTTTGATTCTGGTCTACTCAGGTGATAGGCCCATCAGTGGGCCTACCAGATCACATGGTAGCTCAATTTTTACCTTGAAACGCACCTCCGTTCTGTTCTCACTACTGGCTCTTACCAGGTTACATCCCACCAGCAGCTAAAGGGTATGCAGTTCTCTAAAACCCCTTCAGCACTTATTTTTTGTAGAGTTTTCTTGCTGATGATCATTCTGACGGCTGTGAGGTGAACGTTTTGGTACACTGGATTTGCATGGCTTTATTAATTCCTGATGTTCAGCCTTTTTCCATTCCCGTTTTTTTAACGAAAGAAAGAAAGAAAGAAAGAAAGAAAAAGAATCATAAGACAAATGTGCATAAAATATGCCTCTTGAAACTGTCGTTTTGAAATGTGGACGTCTTTCGAATTTTTTGGTCGATATACGGCCCCAGGATTTGTTTTCAGGGCAGGTGTCATTTACACGCCTGCAATTATTTTGAATATCAACTGACCATTAGCACTGGGTTAAAAGCTGCTGTTGTGTGAAACGGCCACAAGGTGGCAGCAGCTGTCCTTTACTAAATCTGGTTACTAGGGCAACAGAACGTCAATGGAAGTCGTGTTCTAGGTTGTAATTTAGAATGGAATTTGCCAGGAAAAAGCCCCTTAAGTTTATGTCCCTACTTCTTGTTCGTTTCTTTAATTGAATTTATATTTTTTATCACAGCAAGTTTGATTACAATGCTTTGCTTGTTCTAGGTGTGCAAGATGTGGTTCTTTTACACATATACCTATGTCTATTCTTCCTGGGATCCTTTTCCCATGTACGTTATGAGAGAATGTTGAGTAGTCTTCTCTTGGTATTCCGTAGGTTTTTGGTGATTATATATTTCACCTGTGTTTGTATGAGTCTCTTAACCCCAATGACCGAATGTATCGAATCCTCACACCTTTCCATTGGTAAACCATAAGTTTGTTTAATGAATCTGTGATTGCCCTTCTCTGTGGAAATATCTTCACTGGTATCAATTTTTAGGCAACACCTATAAGTGATACCATACAATATGTGTCTTTCTCTTTCTGACTTACTACATGTTGCGTGATTACCTGTAGACTCATCTACAGTGCTGCAAATGACATTGTGTCCTTTTTTTCCTTGGCTAATATTCCGTCTGTACATGTACCAGTTCTTCTTTGTCCACTCATCTGTTGATGGACTTTTTGGTTGCTTCCATGTCTTGGCTATTGTAATACTGCAGCAATGCACATTTGCCTGCCTGTGTCTTTCCAATTCTGTCTTCTTACGTTATAGGCCCAGGAGTGGGCCTGCTGGATCTTATGGTAGCCAAATGTTTACCTTATAACGGCACCTCCATTCTGTTCTCATTAGTGGCTCTTACCAGGTTACGTCCCACTTCAAGGTGAGGGTACGCACTTCTCCACAACACCTTCAGCATTTATTGTTTGTAGTTTTTTTGCTGATGTTTATTCTGACTAGTGTGAGCTGATACCTCTTTGTGGTTGGATTTGCATGCGTCTCATAATCCCTTGAAATTGAGCTTTCTGGCATGTCCTTTTTTCCTTGAAACTGTGAGTACAGCCTAGCTCTTCAAATTGTTTTCTTGAAGTATGTGTGACATTTTGAACTATTTTGGCCATTACTTCCCTCAAGACACTTTGAGGGCAGGTTTCATTTACAGCCCTCCAGTACTGGTGCATAGGAAGTGACCCTTAACACAGGTTTTAAAGCTGCTGTTGCAGGTAACGGCCAGAGGGCGGCAGCATTTCTGCTTTTCCCAATCTGGTAACTAGGGTATCTGACCTTCCTGCCAGCGTTGGTCCTCGGTTATAAATTAGAGGGGAATGTGCCCGGATAAACCCCCAAAACCTGATGTCTCCTTACTTATCTTTGTTTTTTAAAATGAATTTTTATTTTTTTATTGGAGTCATATTCTGCTGTGTACGTGGACCACTTCTTCTTTGTGAATTCCTCTGTTGATGGACATTTTCATTGCTTCCAAGTGTTGGCTATGGTAAATATTGCTGGAGTGCAGGATTGCCGGCCTGTTTCTTTATTATTATTATTAATTTTTGTGGTACGTGGGCTTCTCACTGCCGTGGCCCCTCCCGTTGCAGAGCACAGGCTCCAGACACGCAGGCCCAGCAGCCATAGCTCATGGGACTAGCCGCTCCGCAGCATGTGGGTTCTTCCCGGACCGGGGCACGAACCCGTGTCCCCTGCATCGGCAGGCGGACTCTCAACCACTGCGCCACCAGTGAAGCCCAGCCTGTGACCTTTTGATTCACTTCCTCTCAGGCGATAGGCCCAGAAGTGGGTATGCTTGATTGAATGGTAGCTCAATATTTACCTTTTCAAGGCACCTCCTTTGTGTTTTCATTACTGGCTCTTACCATGTTCCACGTTGAACCAAGGGTAGGCATTTCTCCACAACCCCTTCAGCATTTATTGTTTGCAGAATTTTTGCTGATTGCCCTTCTGACTGGTGTGAGCTGATAGGTTTTTGTAATTTGGATTTGCATGTGTTTAATTATTCCTAATGTTCAGCATTTTCCACACCGTTTTAAATTTCTGTTAAACAAACAAACAAAACAAACGGTGAGTACAATAGACCGGTTGAAATTGCCTTCTTGGAAGGTGGCCCTCTTTTGAATTTCTCGGTCTATTTTCGACCCCAGGTTTTTTTTTTGAGGGCGGGTGTCATTTACAGGCCTGCAATGAGTGTGAATATTTAGTGACCATTAGCCCTGGGCTTAAAGCTGCTGTTGTGGGAAACGGCCACAAGGCGGCAGCATTTCTCCATTCGCAAATCTGGTTACTAGGGCAGCAGAGCCTTTCTGGAAGTCCTGTTCCTAGGTTGTAAATTACAATGGAATGTGCCAGGAAAAACCCCCATAAGTTTATGTCACATTAATTCATGTTTTAATTTTTTATCGCGGTAATGATTAGAATATTGTTTGTCCTAGGTGTACACAATCTGGTTCATTTGTACATTACATATACATGTTCACGTACAGATCCACTTCCCATGTAAATTATTGCAGAGTGTTCCATAGACCTCCCTTGCTATATGTTCGGTCTTTTTGATATACGTATTTAATAGGTATCTGTACACGTATGGTAAGTGTACTCTTAATTTTTCCATTCCCCCCACCTTTCTTTTTAGATAAGCATAGTTTGTTTTCTAAGTCTGTGAGTGTCTTTCTCTGTGGAAATATGTTCATTTGTGTCAGTTCTTAGATAACGCCTATAAGTGGTATCATAAGATATGTCTTTTGCTTTCCGACTTACCTCATGTTCTGTGATTATCTCTAGGCTCATCTATGGTGCCTCAAAGAGAAGTGTTTCATTGTTTTCCATGGCTAATATTCCATTGTGTACATGGACTACTTCTTCTTTATCCATTCATTCGTTTTATGGACATTTTGGTTGCTTCCGTGCCTTGGCTATTGTGAAAGTTCCTGCAGTGCAGCTGTTGAAGCCTGTGCCTTCTCGACTCTGGACTTCTCAGGTGAGAGGCTCATCGGTGGGCCTGCTGAATGGAATGGTGGCTCAAGTTTTACTTTTAAACGCAGCTCCTTTCTGTTCTCAGTATTGGCTGTTACCACTTTACATCTCACCAGCAGCTAGAGGGTACACAGTTCTCTAAATCCCCTTCAGCATTTATTGTTTGTAAACTTTTTGCTGATGGTAGTTGACATGTGTGAGTTGAAACCGTTTTGGAGGTTAGATTTTCATGAGTCTAATGATTCCTGATGTTGAGCTTTTATCCATTTTCCTCATTGTTGAAAAAGAGTGAGTAAAACTTTCCCCTCCATACTATCTCCTTGAAAATTTTGCCAGTTTTGAATTTTTTTGGCCATTCCCTACCTCAGGACATTTTTTGACGGCAGGTGTCCTTTAGAGCCCCGAGTCCCTGTGAACGTTAAGTGACCATTAGCTGTGGGTTTAAAGCTGCCCTTGTGGGAAACGGCCACAAGGCGGCAGCGTTTCTTCATTTCCAACTCTGGGATTTGGGGCAACAGAGCTTTCCTGGAAATCATGTTAGAACGCTGCAAATTAGAGTGGAATGTGCCAGCGCAAACCCCCAAGAGCTTATATCTCCTAAATTGTTGTTTGCTTTTGAAATTTAATTTTTATGAATGATCAGAGCAAATTTGATAAAAATGTAGATTCTCCTGGGTGTACAGTTTCTGGTTCATCCTATCAATGTATCTGTCTATTCCTCTTTGGATCCTTTCCCATGTATGTTATTATAGAGTGTTGAGTAGACCTCTCTTTGTATTCCATAGGTATTTTGTGATTATATATATATATATATATATCATATGCCTTAGTACATGTCTGTTGAACCCCATAACCTAATTCATACATTCCCTACACCTTTCCATTTGGTTATACATAATTTGGTTTTCTGAATCTATGCGTGTCCTTCTCTTGGAAATTATTGCATGGGTATCAAGTTTTAGGTAACACGTATAAGTGATGTCATAGGATATCTGTCTTTCGGTTTCTTTCTTCAAGTTGGGTGATTATCTCTAGATCCTTCTGTAGTGGTGGCAACGGCACTGTTCCATGCTTTTTCATGGCTAATATTCCATTGTGTACATGGACGACTTCTTCTTGGTACATTTTTCTGTTGGTGGACATTTTGGTTTCCTCCAGGTCTTGGCTATGGTACATGTTGCTGAATTGAAGGCCTGGCAGGCTGTGTCTTTTTGATTCTGGTCTACTCAGGTGATAGGCCCATCAGTGGGCCTACCAGATCACATGGTAGCTCAATTTTTACCTTGAAACGCACCTCCGTTCTGTTCTCACTACTGGCTCTTACCAGGTTACATCCCACCAGCAGCTAAAGGGTATGCAGTTCTCTAAAACCCCTTCAGCACTTATTTTTTGTAGAGTTTTCTTGCTGATGATCATTCTGACGGCTGTGAGGTGAACGTTTTGGTACACTGGATTTGCATGGCTTTATTAATTCCTGATGTTCAGCCTTTTTCCATTCCCGTTTTTTTAACGAAAGAAAGAAAGAAAGAAAGAAAGAAAAAGAATCATAAGACAAATGTGCATAAAATATGCCTCTTGAAACTGTCGTTTTGAAATGTGGACGTCTTTCGAATTTTTTGGTCGATATACGGCCCCAGGATTTGTTTTCAGGGCAGGTGTCATTTACACGCCTGCAATTATTTTGAATATCAACTGACCATTAGCACTGGGTTAAAAGCTGCTGTTGTGTGAAACGGCCACAAGGTGGCAGCAGCTGTCCTTTACTAAATCTGGTTACTAGGGCAACAGAACGTCAATGGAAGTCGTGTTCTAGGTTGTAATTTAGAATGGAATTTGCCAGGAAAAAGCCCCTTAAGTTTATGTCCCTACTTCTTGTTCGTTTCTTTAATTGAATTTATATTTTTTATCACAGCAAGTTTGATTACAATGCTTTGCTTGTTCTAGGTGTGCAAGATGTGGTTCTTTTACACATATACCTATGTCTATTCTTCCTGGGATCCTTTTCCCATGTACGTTATGAGAGAATGTTGAGTAGTCTTCTCTTGGTATTCCGTAGGTTTTTGGTGATTATATATTTCACCTGTGTTTGTATGAGTCTCTTAACCCCAATGACCGAATGTATCGAATCCTCACACCTTTCCATTGGTAAACCATAAGTTTGTTTAATGAATCTGTGATTGCCCTTCTCTGTGGAAATATCTTCACTGGTATCAATTTTTAGGCAACACCTATAAGTGATACCATACAATATGTGTCTTTCTCTTTCTGACTTACTACATGTTGCGTGATTACCTGTAGACTCATCTACAGTGCTGCAAATGACATTGTGTCCTTTTTTTCCTTGGCTAATATTCCGTCTGTACATGTACCAGTTCTTCTTTGTCCACTCATCTGTTGATGGACTTTTTGGTTGCTTCCATGTCTTGGCTATTGTAATACTGCAGCAATGCACATTTGCCTGCCTGTGTCTTTCCAATTCTGTCTTCTTACGTTATAGGCCCAGGAGTGGGCCTGCTGGATCTTATGGTAGCCAAATGTTTACCTTATAACGGCACCTCCATTCTGTTCTCATTAGTGGCTCTTACCAGGTTACGTCCCACTTCAAGGTGAGGGTACGCACTTCTCCACAACACCTTCAGCATTTATTGTTTGTAGTTTTTTTGCTGATGTTTATTCTGACTAGTGTGAGCTGATACCTCTTTGTGGTTGGATTTGCATGCGTCTCATAATCCCTTGAAATTGAGCTTTCTGGCATGTCCTTTTTTCCTTGAAACTGTGAGTACAGCCTAGCTCTTCAAATTGTTTTCTTGAAGTATGTGTGACATTTTGAACTATTTTGGCCATTACTTCCCTCAAGACACTTTGAGGGCAGGTTTCATTTACAGCCCTCCAGTACTGGTGCATAGGAAGTGACCCTTAACACAGGTTTTAAAGCTGCTGTTGCAGGTAACGGCCAGAGGGCGGCAGCATTTCTGCTTTTCCCAATCTGGTAACTAGGGTATCTGACCTTCCTGCCAGCGTTGGTCCTCGGTTATAAATTAGAGGGGAATGTGCCCGGATAAACCCCCAAAACCTGATGTCTCCTTACTTATCTTTGTTTTTTAAAATGAATTTTTATTTTTTTATTGGAGTCATATTCTGCTGTGTACGTGGACCACTTCTTCTTTGTGAATTCCTCTGTTGATGGACATTTTCATTGCTTCCAAGTGTTGGCTATGGTAAATATTGCTGGAGTGCAGGATTGCCGGCCTGTTTCTTTATTATTATTATTAATTTTTGTGGTACGTGGGCTTCTCACTGCCGTGGCCCCTCCCGTTGCAGAGCACAGGCTCCAGACACGCAGGCCCAGCAGCCATAGCTCATGGGACTAGCCGCTCCGCAGCATGTGGGTTCTTCCCGGACCGGGGCACGAACCCGTGTCCCCTGCATCGGCAGGCGGACTCTCAACCACTGCGCCACGAGTGAAGCCCAGCCTGTGACCTTTTGATTCACATCCTCTCAGGCGATAGGCCCAGAAGTGGGTATGCTTGATTGAATGGTAGCTCAATATTTACCTTTTCAAGGCACCTCCTTTGTGTTTTCATTACTGGCTCTTACCATGTTCCACGTTGAACCAAGGGTAGGCATTTCTCCACAACCCCTTCAGCATTTATTATTTGCAGAATTTTTGCTGATTGCCCTTCTGACTGGTGTGAGCTGATAGGTTTTCGTAATTTGGATTTGCATGTGTTTAATTATTCCTAATGTTCAGCATTTTCCACACCGTTTTAAATTTCTGTTAAACAAACAACCAAAACAAACGGTGAGTACAATAGACCGGTTGAAATTGCCTTCTTGAAAGGTGGCCCTCTTTTGAATTTCTCGGTCTATTTTCGACCCCAGGTTTCTTTTTTGAGGGCGGGTGTCATTTACAGGCCTGCAATGAGTGTGAATATTTAGTGACCATTAGCCCTGGGCTTAAAGCTGCTGTTGTGGGAAACGGCCACAAGGCGGCAGCATTTCTCCATTCCCAAATCTGGTTACTAGGGCAGCAGAGCCTTTCTGGAAGTCCTGTTCCTAGGTTGTAAATTACAATGGAATGTGCCAGGAAAAACCCCCATAAGTTTATGTCACATTAATTCATGTTTTAATTTTTTATCGCGGTAATGATTAGAATATTGTTTGTCCTAGGTGTACACAATCTGGTTCATTTGTACATTACATATACATGTTCACGTACAGATCCACTTCCCATGTAAATTATTGCAGAGTGTTCCATAGACCTCCCTTGCTATATGTTCGGTCTTTTTGATATACGTATTTAATAGGTATCTGTACACGTATGGTAAGTGTACTCTTAATTTTTCCATTCCCCCCACCTTTCTTTTTAGATAAGCATAGTTTGTTTTCTAAGTCTGTGAGTGTCTTTCTCTGTGGAAGTATGTTCATTTGTGTCAGTTCTTAGATAACGCCTATAAGTGGTATCATAAGATATGTCTTTTGCTTTCCGACTTACCTCATGTTCTGTGATTATCTCTAGGCTCATCTATGGTGCCTCAAAGAGAAGTGTTTCATTGTTTTCCATGGCTAATATTCCATTGTGTACATGGACTACTTCTTCTTTATCCATTCATTCGTTTTATGGACATTTTGGTTGCTTCCGTGCCTTGGCTATTGTGAAAGTTCCTGCAGTGCAGCTGTTGAAGCCTGTGCCTTCTCGACTCTGGACTTCTCAGGTGAGAGGCTCATCGGTGGGCCTGCTGAATGGAATGGTGGCTCAAGTTTTACTTTTAAACGCAGCTCCTTTCTGTTCTCAGTATTGGCTGTTACCACTTTACATCTCACCAGCAGCTAGAGGGTACACAGTTCTCTAAATCCCCTTCAGCATTTATTGTTTGTAAACTTTTTGCTGATGGTAGTTGACATGTGTGAGTTGAAACCGTTTTGGAGGTTAGATTTTCATGAGTCTAATGATTCCTGATGTTGAGCTTTTATCCATTTTCCTCATTGTTGAAAAAGAGTGAGTAAAACTTTCCCCTCCATACTATCTCCTTGAAAATTTTGCCAGTTTTGAATTTTTTTGGCCATTCCCTACCTCAGGACATTTTTTGACGGCAGGTGTCCTTTAGAGCCCCGAGTCCCTGTGAACGTTAAGTGACCATTAGCTGTGGGTTTAAAGCTGCCCTTGTGGGAAACGGCCACAAGGCGGCAGCGTTTCTTCATTTCCAACTCTGGGATTTGGGGCAACAGAGCTTTCCTGGAAATCATGTTAGAACGCTGCAAATTAGAGTGGAATGTGCCAGCGCAAACCCCCAAGAGCTTATATCTCCTAAATTGTTGTTTGCTTTTGAAATTTAATTTTTATGAATGATCAGAGCAAATTTGATAAAAATGTAGATTCTCCTGGGTGTACAGTTTCTGGTTCATCCTATCAATGTATCTGTCTATTCCTCTTTGGATCCTTTCCCATGTATGTTATTATAGAGTGTTGAGTAGACCTCTCTTTGTATTCCATAGGTATTTTGTGATTATATATATATATATATATATATATATCATATGCCTTAGTACATGTCTGTTGAACCCCATAACCTAATTCATACATTCCCTACACCTTTCCATTTGGTTATACATAATTTGGTTTTCTGAATCTATGCGTGTCCTTCTCTTGGAAATTATTGCATGGGTATCAAGTTTTAGGTAACACGTATAAGTGATGTCATAGGATATCTGTCTTTCGGTTTCTTTCTTCAAGTTGGGTGATTATCTCTAGATCCTTCTGTAGTGGTGGCAACGGCACTGTTCCATGCTTTTTCATGGCTAATATTCCATTGTGTACATGGACGACTTCTTCTTGGTACATTTTTCTGTTGGTGGACATTTTGGTTTCCTCCAGGTCTTGGCTATGGTACATGTTGCTGAATTGAAGGCCTGGCAGGCTGTGTCTTTTTGATTCTGGTCTACTCAGGTGATAGGCCCATCAGTGGGCCTACCAGATCACATGGTAGCTCAATTTTTACCTTGAAACGCACCTCCGTTCTGTTCTCACTACTGGCTCTTACCAGGTTACATCCCACCAGCAGCTAAAGGGTATGCAGTTCTCTAAAACCCCTTCAGCACTTATTTTTTGTAGAGTTTTCTTGCTGATGATCATTCTGACGGCTGTGAGGTGAACGTTTTGGTACACTGGATTTGCATGGCTTTATTAATTCCTGATGTTCAGCCTTTTTCCATTCCCGTTTTTTTAACGAAAGAAAGAAAGAAAGAAAGAAAGAAAAAGAATCATAAGACAAATGTGCATAAAATATGCCTCTTGAAACTGTCGTTTTGAAATGTGGACGTCTTTCGAATTTTTTGGTCGATATACGGCCCCAGGATTTGTTTTCAGGGCAGGTGTCATTTACACGCCTGCAATTATTTTGAATATCAACTGACCATTAGCACTGGGTTAAAAGCTGCTGTTGTGTGAAACGGCCACAAGGTGGCAGCAGCTGTCCTTTACTAAATCTGGTTACTAGGGCAACAGAACGTCAATGGAAGTCGTGTTCTAGGTTGTAATTTAGAATGGAATTTGCCAGGAAAAAGCCCCTTAAGTTTATGTCCCTACTTCTTGTTCGTTTCTTTAATTGAATTTATATTTTTTATCACAGCAAGTTTGATTACAATGCTTTGCTTGTTCTAGGTGTGCAAGATGTGGTTCTTTTACACATATACCTATGTCTATTCTTCCTGGGATCCTTTTCCCATGTACGTTATGAGAGAATGTTGAGTAGTCTTCTCTTGGTATTCCGTAGGTTTTTGGTGATTATATATTTCACCTGTGTTTGTATGAGTCTCTTAACCCCAATGACCGAATGTATCGAATCCTCACACCTTTCCATTGGTAAACCATAAGTTTGTTTAATGAATCTGTGATTGCCCTTCTCTGTGGAAATATCTTCACTGGTATCAATTTTTAGGCAACACCTATAAGTGATACCATACAATATGTGTCTTTCTCTTTCTGACTTACTACATGTTGCGTGATTACCTGTAGACTCATCTACAGTGCTGCAAATGACATTGTGTCCTTTTTTTCCTTGGCTAATATTCCGTCTGTACATGTACCAGTTCTTCTTTGTCCACTCATCTGTTGATGGACTTTTTGGTTGCTTCCATGTCTTGGCTATTGTAATACTGCAGCAATGCACATTTGCCTGCCTGTGTCTTTCCAATTCTGTCTTCTTACGTTATAGGCCCAGGAGTGGGCCTGCTGGATCTTATGGTAGCCAAATGTTTACCTTATAACGGCACCTCCATTCTGTTCTCATTAGTGGCTCTTACCAGGTTACGTCCCACTTCAAGGTGAGGGTACGCACTTCTCCACAACACCTTCAGCATTTATTGTTTGTAGTTTTTTTGCTGATGTTTATTCTGACTAGTGTGAGCTGATACCTCTTTGTGGTTGGATTTGCATGCGTCTCATAATCCCTTGAAATTGAGCTTTCTGGCATGTCCTTTTTTCCTTGAAACTGTGAGTACAGCCTAGCTCTTCAAATTGTTTTCTTGAAGTATGTGTGACATTTTGAACTATTTTGGCCATTACTTCCCTCAAGACACTTTGAGGGCAGGTTTCATTTACAGCCCTCCAGTACTGGTGCATAGGAAGTGACCCTTAACACAGGTTTTAAAGCTGCTGTTGCAGGTAACGGCCAGAGGGCGGCAGCATTTCTGCTTTTCCCAATCTGGTAACTAGGGTATCTGACCTTCCTGCCAGCGTTGGTCCTCGGTTATAAATTAGAGGGGAATGTGCCCGGATAAACCCCCAAAACCTGATGTCTCCTTACTTATCTTTGTTTTTTAAAATGAATTTTTATTTTTTTATTGGAGTCATATTCTGCTGTGTACGTGGACCACTTCTTCTTTGTGAATTCCTCTGTTGATGGACATTTTCATTGCTTCCAAGTGTTGGCTATGGTAAATATTGCTGGAGTGCAGGATTGCCGGCCTGTTTCTTTATTATTATTATTAATTTTTGTGGTACGTGGGCTTCTCACTGCCGTGGCCCCTCCCGTTGCAGAGCACAGGCTCCAGACACGCAGGCCCAGCAGCCATAGCTCATGGGACTAGCCGCTCCGCAGCATGTGGGTTCTTCCCGGACCGGGGCACGAACCCGTGTCCCCTGCATCGGCAGGCGGACTCTCAACCACTGCGCCACGAGTGAAGCCCAGCCTGTGACCTTTTGATTCACATCCTCTCAGGCGATAGGCCCAGAAGTGGGTATGCTTGATTGAATGGTAGCTCAATATTTACCTTTTCAAGGCACCTCCTTTGTGTTTTCATTACTGGCTCTTACCATGTTCCACGTTGAACCAAGGGTAGGCATTTCTCCACAACCCCTTCAGCATTTATTATTTGCAGAATTTTTGCTGATTGCCCTTCTGACTGGTGTGAGCTGATAGGTTTTCGTAATTTGGATTTGCATGTGTTTAATTATTCCTAATGTTCAGCATTTTCCACACCGTTTTAAATTTCTGTTAAACAAACAACCAAAACAAACGGTGAGTACAATAGACCGGTTGAAATTGCCTTCTTGAAAGGTGGCCCTCTTTTGAATTTCTCGGTCTATTTTCGACCCCAGGTTTCTTTTTTGAGGGCGGGTGTCATTTACAGGCCTGCAATGAGTGTGAATATTTAGTGACCATTAGCCCTGGGCTTAAAGCTGCTGTTGTGGGAAACGGCCACAAGGCGGCAGCATTTCTCCATTCCCAAATCTGGTTACTAGGGCAGCAGAGCCTTTCTGGAAGTCCTGTTCCTAGGTTGTAAATTACAATGGAATGCGCCAGGAAAAACCCCCATAAGTTTATGTCACATTAATTCATGTTTTAATTTTTTATCGCGGTAATGATTAGAATATTGTTTGTCCTAGGTGTACACAATCTGGTTCATTTGTACATTACATATACATGTTCACGTACAGATCCACTTCCCATGTAAATTATTGCAGAGTGTTCCATAGACCTCCCTTGCTATATGTTCGGTCTTTTTGATATACGTATTTAATAGGTATCTGTACACGTATGGTAAGTGTACTCTTAATTTTTCCATTCCCCCCACCTTTCTTTTTAGATAAGCATAGTTTGTTTTCTAAGTCTGTGAGTGTCTTTCTCTGTGGAAATATGTTCATTTGTGTCAGTTCTTAGATAACGCCTATAAGTGGTATCATAAGATATGTCTTTTGCTTTCCGACTTACCTCATGTTCTGTGATTATCTCTAGGCTCATCTATGGTGCCTCAAAGAGAAGTGTTTCATTGTTTTCCATGGCTAATATTCCATTGTGTACATGGACTACTTCTTCTTTATCCATTCATTCGTTTTATGGACATTTTGGTTGCTTCCGTGCCTTGGCTATTGTGAAAGTTCCTGCAGTGCAGCTGTTGAAGCCTGTGCCTTCTCGACTCTGGACTTCTCAGGTGAGAGGCTCATCGGTGGGCCTGCTGAATGGAATGGTGGCTCAAGTTTTACTTTTAAACGCAGCTCCTTTCTGTTCTCAGTATTGGCTGTTACCACTTTACATCTCACCAGCAGCTAGAGGGTACACAGTTCTCTAAATCCCCTTCAGCATTTATTGTTTGTAAACTTTTTGCTGATGGTAGTTGACATGTGTGAGTTGAAACCGTTTTGGAGGTTAGATTTTCATGAGTCTAATGATTCCTGATGTTGAGCTTTTATCCATTTTCCTCATTGTTGAAAAAGAGTGAGTAAAACTTTCCCCTCCATACTATCTCCTTGAAAATTTTGCCAGTTTTGAATTTTTTTGGCCATTCCCTACCTCAGGACATTTTTTGACGGCAGGTGTCCTTTAGAGCCCCGAGTCCCTGTGAACGTTAAGTGACCATTAGCTGTGGGTTTAAAGCTGCCCTTGTGGGAAACGGCCACAAGGCGGCAGCGTTTCTTCATTTCCAACTCTGGGATTTGGGGCAACAGAGCTTTCCTGGAAATCATGTTAGAACGCTGCAAATTAGAGTGGAATGTGCCAGCGCAAACCCCCAAGAGCTTATATCTCCTAAATTGTTGTTTGCTTTTGAAATTTAATTTTTATGAATGATCAGAGCAAATTTGATAAAAATGTAGATTCTCCTGGGTGTACAGTTTCTGGTTCATCCTATCAATGTATCTGTCTATTCCTCTTTGGATCCTTTCCCATGTATGTTATTATAGAGTGTTGAGTAGACCTCTCTTTGTATTCCATAGGTATTTTGTGATTATATATATATATATATATATATATATCATATGCCTTAGTACATGTCTGTTGAACCCCATAACCTAATTCATACATTCCCTACACCTTTCCATTTGGTTATACATAATTTGGTTTTCTGAATCTATGCGTGTCCTTCTCTTGGAAATTATTGCATGGGTATCAAGTTTTAGGTAACACGTATAAGTGATGTCATAGGATATCTGTCTTTCGGTTTCTTTCTTCAAGTTGGGTGATTATCTCTAGATCCTTCTGTAGTGGTGGCAACGGCACTGTTCCATGCTTTTTCATGGCTAATATTCCATTGTGTACATGGACGACTTCTTCTTGGTACATTTTTCTGTTGGTGGACATTTTGGTTTCCTCCAGGTCTTGGCTATGGTACATGTTGCTGAATTGAAGGCCTGGCAGGCTGTGTCTTTTTGATTCTGGTCTACTCAGGTGATAGGCCCATCAGTGGGCCTACCAGATCACATGGTAGCTCAATTTTTACCTTGAAACGCACCTCCGTTCTGTTCTCACTACTGGCTCTTACCAGGTTACATCCCACCAGCAGCTAAAGGGTATGCAGTTCTCTAAAACCCCTTCAGCACTTATTTTTTGTAGAGTTTTCTTGCTGATGATCATTCTGACGGCTGTGAGGTGAACGTTTTGGTACACTGGATTTGCATGGCTTTATTAATTCCTGATGTTCAGCCTTTTTCCATTCCCGTTTTTTTAACGAAAGAAAGAAAGAAAGAAAGAAAGAAAAAGAATCATAAGACAAATGTGCATAAAATATGCCTCTTGAAACTGTCGTTTTGAAATGTGGACGTCTTTCGAATTTTTTGGTCGATATACGGCCCCAGGATTTGTTTTCAGGGCAGGTGTCATTTACACGCCTGCAATTATTTTGAATATCAACTGACCATTAGCACTGGGTTAAAAGCTGCTGTTGTGTGAAACGGCCACAAGGTGGCAGCAGCTGTCCTTTACTAAATCTGGTTACTAGGGCAACAGAACGTCAATGGAAGTCGTGTTCTAGGTTGTAATTTAGAATGGAATTTGCCAGGAAAAAGCCCCTTAAGTTTATGTCCCTACTTCTTGTTCGTTTCTTTAATTGAATTTATATTTTTTATCACAGCAAGTTTGATTACAATGCTTTGCTTGTTCTAGGTGTGCAAGATGTGGTTCTTTTACACATATACCTATGTCTATTCTTCCTGGGATCCTTTTCCCATGTACGTTATGAGAGAATGTTGAGTAGTCTTCTCTTGGTATTCCGTAGGTTTTTGGTGATTATATATTTCACCTGTGTTTGTATGAGTCTCTTAACCCCAATGACCGAATGTATCGAATCCTCACACCTTTCCATTGGTAAACCATAAGTTTGTTTAATGAATCTGTGATTGCCCTTCTCTGTGGAAATATCTTCACTGGTATCAATTTTTAGGCAACACCTATAAGTGATACCATACAATATGTGTCTTTCTCTTTCTGACTTACTACATGTTGCGTGATTACCTGTAGACTCATCTACAGTGCTGCAAATGACATTGTGTCCTTTTTTTCCTTGGCTAATATTCCGTCTGTACATGTACCAGTTCTTCTTTGTCCACTCATCTGTTGATGGACTTTTTGGTTGCTTCCATGTCTTGGCTATTGTAATACTGCAGCAATGCACATTTGCCTGCCTGTGTCTTTCCAATTCTGTCTTCTTACGTTATAGGCCCAGGAGTGGGCCTGCTGGATCTTATGGTAGCCAAATGTTTACCTTATAACGGCACCTCCATTCTGTTCTCATTAGTGGCTCTTACCAGGTTACGTCCCACTTCAAGGTGAGGGTACGCACTTCTCCACAACACCTTCAGCATTTATTGTTTGTAGTTTTTTTGCTGATGTTTATTCTGACTAGTGTGAGCTGATACCTCTTTGTGGTTGGATTTGCATGCGTCTCATAATCCCTTGAAATTGAGCTTTCTGGCATGTCCTTTTTTCCTTGAAACTGTGAGTACAGCCTAGCTCTTCAAATTGTTTTCTTGAAGTATGTGTGACATTTTGAACTATTTTGGCCATTACTTCCCTCAAGACACTTTGAGGGCAGGTTTCATTTACAGCCCTCCAGTACTGGTGCATAGGAAGTGACCCTTAACACAGGTTTTAAAGCTGCTGTTGCAGGTAACGGCCAGAGGGCGGCAGCATTTCTGCTTTTCCCAATCTGGTAACTAGGGTATCTGACCTTCCTGCCAGCGTTGGTCCTCGGTTATAAATTAGAGGGGAATGTGCCCGGATAAACCCCCAAAACCTGATGTCTCCTTACTTATCTTTGTTTTTTAAAATGAATTTTTATTTTTTTATTGGAGTCATATTCTGCTGTGTACGTGGACCACTTCTTCTTTGTGAATTCCTCTGTTGATGGACATTTTCATTGCTTCCAAGTGTTGGCTATGGTAAATATTGCTGGAGTGCAGGATTGCCGGCCTGTTTCTTTATTATTATTATTAATTTTTGTGGTACGTGGGCTTCTCACTGCCGTGGCCCCTCCCGTTGCAGAGCACAGGCTCCAGACACGCAGGCCCAGCAGCCATAGCTCATGGGACTAGCCGCTCCGCAGCATGTGGGTTCTTCCCGGACCGGGGCACGAACCCGTGTCCCCTGCATCGGCAGGCGGACTCTCAACCACTGCGCCACGAGTGAAGCCCAGCCTGTGACCTTTTGATTCACATCCTCTCAGGCGATAGGCCCAGAAGTGGGTATGCTTGATTGAATGGTAGCTCAATATTTACCTTTTCAAGGCACCTCCTTTGTGTTTTCATTACTGGCTCTTACCATGTTCCACGTTGAACCAAGGGTAGGCATTTCTCCACAACCCCTTCAGCATTTATTATTTGCAGAATTTTTGCTGATTGCCCTTCTGACTGGTGTGAGCTGATAGGTTTTCGTAATTTGGATTTGCATGTGTTTAATTATTCCTAATGTTCAGCATTTTCCACACCGTTTTAAATTTCTGTTAAACAAACAACCAAAACAAACGGTGAGTACAATAGACCGGTTGAAATTGCCTTCTTGAAAGGTGGCCCTCTTTTGAATTTCTCGGTCTATTTTCGACCCCAGGTTTCTTTTTTGAGGGCGGGTGTCATTTACAGGCCTGCAATGAGTGTGAATATTTAGTGACCATTAGCCCTGGGCTTAAAGCTGCTGTTGTGGGAAACGGCCACAAGGCGGCAGCATTTCTCCATTCCCAAATCTGGTTACTAGGGCAGCAGAGCCTTTCTGGAAGTCCTGTTCCTAGGTTGTAAATTACAATGGAATGTGCCAGGAAAAACCCCCATAAGTTTATGTCACATTAATTCATGTTTTAATTTTTTATCGCGGTAATGATTAGAATATTGTTTGTCCTAGGTGTACACAATCTGGTTCATTTGTACATTACATATACATGTTCACGTACAGATCCACTTCCCATGTAAATTATTGCAGAGTGTTCCATAGACCTCCCTTGCTATATGTTCGGTCTTTTTGATATACGTATTTAATAGGTATCTGTACACGTATGGTAAGTGTACTCTTAATTTTTCCATTCCCCCCACCTTTCTTTTTAGATAAGCATAGTTTGTTTTCTAAGTCTGTGAGTGTCTTTCTCTGTGGAAATATGTTCATTTGTGTCAGTTCTTAGATAACGCCTATAAGTGGTATCATAAGATATGTCTTTTGCTTTCCGACTTACCTCATGTTCTGTGATTATCTCTAGGCTCATCTATGGTGCCTCAAAGAGAAGTGTTTCATTGTTTTCCATGGCTAATATTCCATTGTGTACATGGACTACTTCTTCTTTATCCATTCATTCGTTTTATGGACATTTTGGTTGCTTCCGTGCCTTGGCTATTGTGAAAGTTCCTGCAGTGCAGCTGTTGAAGCCTGTGCCTTCTCGACTCTGGACTTCTCAGGTGAGAGGCTCATCGGTGGGCCTGCTGAATGGAATGGTGGCTCAAGTTTTACTTTTAAACGCAGCTCCTTTCTGTTCTCAGTATTGGCTGTTACCACTTTACATCTCACCAGCAGCTAGAGGGTACACAGTTCTCTAAATCCCCTTCAGCATTTATTGTTTGTAAACTTTTTGCTGATGGTAGTTGACATGTGTGAGTTGAAACCGTTTTGGAGGTTAGATTTTCATGAGTCTAATGATTCCTGATGTTGAGCTTTTATCCATTTTCCTCATTGTTGAAAAAGAGTGAGTAAAACTTTCCCCTCCATACTATCTCCTTGAAAATTTTGCCAGTTTTGAATTTTTTTGGCCATTCCCTACCTCAGGACATTTTTTGACGGCAGGTGTCCTTTAGAGCCCCGAGTCCCTGTGAACGTTAAGTGACCATTAGCTGTGGGTTTAAAGCTGCCCTTGTGGGAAACGGCCACAAGGCGGCAGCATTTCTTCATTTCCAACTCTGGGATTTGGGGCAACAGAGCTTTCCTGGAAATCATGTTAGAACGCTGCAAATTAGAGTGGAATGTGCCAGCGCAAACCCCCAAGAGCTTATATCTCCTAAATTGTTGTTTGCTTTTGAAATTTAATTTTTATGAATGATCAGAGCAAATTTGATAAAAATGTAGATTCTCCTGGGTGTACAGTTTCTGGTTCATCCTATCAATGTATCTGTCTATTCCTCTTTGGATCCTTTCCCATGTATGTTATTATAGAGTGTTGAGTAGACCTCTCTTTGTATTCCATAGGTATTTTGTGATTATATATATATATATATATATATCATATGCCTTAGTACATGTCTGTTGAACCCCATAACCTAATTCATACATTCCCTACACCTTTCCATTTGGTTATACATAATTTGGTTTTCTGAATCTATGCGTGTCCTTCTCTTGGAAATTATTGCATGGGTATCAAGTTTTAGGTAACACGTATAAGTGATGTCATAGGATATCTGTCTTTCGGTTTCTTTCTTCAAGTTGGGTGATTATCTCTAGATCCTTCTGTAGTGGTGGCAACGGCACTGTTCCATGCTTTTTCATGGCTAATATTCCATTGTGTACATGGACGACTTCTTCTTGGTACATTTTTCTGTTGGTGGACATTTTGGTTTCCTCCAGGTCTTGGCTATGGTACATGTTGCTGAATTGAAGGCCTGGCAGGCTGTGTCTTTTTGATTCTGGTCTACTCAGGTGATAGGCCCATCAGTGGGCCTACCAGATCACATGGTAGCTCAATTTTTACCTTGAAACGCACCTCCGTTCTGTTCTCACTACTGGCTCTTACCAGGTTACATCCCACCAGCAGCTAAAGGGTATGCAGTTCTCTAAAACCCCTTCAGCACTTATTTTTTGTAGAGTTTTCTTGCTGATGATCATTCTGACGGCTGTGAGGTGAACGTTTTGGTACACTGGATTTGCATGGCTTTATTAATTCCTGATGTTCAGCCTTTTTCCATTCCCGTTTTTTTAACGAAAGAAAGAAAGAAAGAAAGAAAGAAAAAGAATCATAAGACAAATGTGCATAAAATATGCCTCTTGAAACTGTCGTTTTGAAATGTGGACGTCTTTCGAATTTTTTGGTCGATATACGGCCCCAGGATTTGTTTTCAGGGCAGGTGTCATTTACACGCCTGCAATTATTTTGAATATCAACTGACCATTAGCACTGGGTTAAAAGCTGCTGTTGTGTGAAACGGCCACAAGGTGGCAGCAGCTGTCCTTTACTAAATCTGGTTACTAGGGCAACAGAACGTCAATGGAAGTCGTGTTCTAGGTTGTAATTTAGAATGGAATTTGCCAGGAAAAAGCCCCTTAAGTTTATGTCCCTACTTCTTGTTCGTTTCTTTAATTGAATTTATATTTTTTATCACAGCAAGTTTGATTACAATGCTTTGCTTGTTCTAGGTGTGCAAGATGTGGTTCTTTTACACATATACCTATGTCTATTCTTCCTGGGATCCTTTTCCCATGTACGTTATGAGAGAATGTTGAGTAGTCTTCTCTTGGTATTCCGTAGGTTTTTGGTGATTATATATTTCACCTGTGTTTGTATGAGTCTCTTAACCCCAATGACCGAATGTATCGAATCCTCACACCTTTCCATTGGTAAACCATAAGTTTGTTTAATGAATCTGTGATTGCCCTTCTCTGTGGAAATATCTTCACTGGTATCAATTTTTAGGCAACACCTATAAGTGATACCATACAATATGTGTCTTTCTCTTTCTGACTTACTACATGTTGCGTGATTACCTGTAGACTCATCTACAGTGCTGCAAATGACATTGTGTCCTTTTTTTCCTTGGCTAATATTCCGTCTGTACATGTACCAGTTCTTCTTTGTCCACTCATCTGTTGATGGACTTTTTGGTTGCTTCCATGTCTTGGCTATTGTAATACTGCAGCAATGCACATTTGCCTGCCTGTGTCTTTCCAATTCTGTCTTCTTACGTTATAGGCCCAGGAGTGGGCCTGCTGGATCTTATGGTAGCCAAATGTTTACCTTATAACGGCACCTCCATTCTGTTCTCATTAGTGGCTCTTACCAGGTTACGTCCCACTTCAAGGTGAGGGTACGCACTTCTCCACAACACCTTCAGCATTTATTGTTTGTAGTTTTTTTGCTGATGTTTATTCTGACTAGTGTGAGCTGATACCTCTTTGTGGTTGGATTTGCATGCGTCTCATAATCCCTTGAAATTGAGCTTTCTGGCATGTCCTTTTTTCCTTGAAACTGTGAGTACAGCCTAGCTCTTCAAATTGTTTTCTTGAAGTATGTGTGACATTTTGAACTATTTTGGCCATTACTTCCCTCAAGACACTTTGAGGGCAGGTTTCATTTACAGCCCTCCAGTACTGGTGCATAGGAAGTGACCCTTAACACAGGTTTTAAAGCTGCTGTTGCAGGTAACGGCCAGAGGGCGGCAGCATTTCTGCTTTTCCCAATCTGGTAACTAGGGTATCTGACCTTCCTGCCAGCGTTGGTCCTCGGTTATAAATTAGAGGGGAATGTGCCCGGATAAACCCCCAAAACCTGATGTCTCCTTACTTATCTTTGTTTTTTAAAATGAATTTTTATTTTTTTATTGGAGTCATATTCTGCTGTGTACGTGGACCACTTCTTCTTTGTGAATTCCTCTGTTGATGGACATTTTCATTGCTTCCAAGTGTTGGCTATGGTAAATATTGCTGGAGTGCAGGATTGCCGGCCTGTTTCTTTATTATTATTATTAATTTTTGTGGTACGTGGGCTTCTCACTGCCGTGGCCCCTCCCGTTGCAGAGCACAGGCTCCAGACACGCAGGCCCAGCAGCCATAGCTCATGGGACTAGCCGCTCCGCAGCATGTGGGTTCTTCCCGGACCGGGGCACGAACCCGTGTCCCCTGCATCGGCAGGCGGACTCTCAACCACTGCGCCACGAGTGAAGCCCAGCCTGTGACCTTTTGATTCACATCCTCTCAGGCGATAGGCCCAGAAGTGGGTATGCTTGATTGAATGGTAGCTCAATATTTACCTTTTCAAGGCACCTCCTTTGTGTTTTCATTACTGGCTCTTACCATGTTCCACGTTGAACCAAGGGTAGGCATTTCTCCACAACCCCTTCAGCATTTATTATTTGCAGAATTTTTGCTGATTGCCCTTCTGACTGGTGTGAGCTGATAGGTTTTCGTAATTTGGATTTGCATGTGTTTAATTATTCCTAATGTTCAGCATTTTCCACACCGTTTTAAATTTCTGTTAAACAAACAACCAAAACAAACGGTGAGTACAATAGACCGGTTGAAATTGCCTTCTTGAAAGGTGGCCCTCTTTTGAATTTCTCGGTCTATTTTCGACCCCAGGTTTCTTTTTTGAGGGCGGGTGTCATTTACAGGCCTGCAATGAGTGTGAATATTTAGTGACCATTAGCCCTGGGCTTAAAGCTGCTGTTGTGGGAAACGGCCACAAGGCGGCAGCATTTCTCCATTCCCAAATCTGGTTACTAGGGCAGCAGAGCCTTTCTGGAAGTCCTGTTCCTAGGTTGTAAATTACAATGGAATGCGCCAGGAAAAACCCCCATAAGTTTATGTCACATTAATTCATGTTTTAATTTTTTATCGCGGTAATGATTAGAATATTGTTTGTCCTAGGTGTACACAATCTGGTTCATTTGTACATTACATATACATGTTCACGTACAGATCCACTTCCCATGTAAATTATTGCAGAGTGTTCCATAGACCTCCCTTGCTATATGTTCGGTCTTTTTGATATACGTATTTAATAGGTATCTGTACACGTATGGTAAGTGTACTCTTAATTTTTCCATTCCCCCCACCTTTCTTTTTAGATAAGCATAGTTTGTTTTCTAAGTCTGTGAGTGTCTTTCTCTGTGGAAATATGTTCATTTGTGTCAGTTCTTAGATAACGCCTATAAGTGGTATCATAAGATATGTCTTTTGCTTTCCGACTTACCTCATGTTCTGTGATTATCTCTAGGCTCATCTATGGTGCCTCAAAGAGAAGTGTTTCATTGTTTTCCATGGCTAATATTCCATTGTGTACATGGACTACTTCTTCTTTATCCATTCATTCGTTTTATGGACATTTTGGTTGCTTCCGTGCCTTGGCTATTGTGAAAGTTCCTGCAGTGCAGCTGTTGAAGCCTGTGCCTTCTCGACTCTGGACTTCTCAGGTGAGAGGCTCATCGGTGGGCCTGCTGAATGGAATGGTGGCTCAAGTTTTACTTTTAAACGCAGCTCCTTTCTGTTCTCAGTATTGGCTGTTACCACTTTACATCTCACCAGCAGCTAGAGGGTACACAGTTCTCTAAATCCCCTTCAGCATTTATTGTTTGTAAACTTTTTGCTGATGGTAGTTGACATGTGTGAGTTGAAACCGTTTTGGAGGTTAGATTTTCATGAGTCTAATGATTCCTGATGTTGAGCTTTTATCCATTTTCCTCATTGTTGAAAAAGAGTGAGTAAAACTTTCCCCTCCATACTATCTCCTTGAAAATTTTGCCAGTTTTGAATTTTTTTGGCCATTCCCTACCTCAGGACATTTTTTGACGGCAGGTGTCCTTTAGAGCCCCGAGTCCCTGTGAACGTTAAGTGACCATTAGCTGTGGGTTTAAAGCTGCCCTTGTGGGAAACGGCCACAAGGCGGCAGCATTTCCTCATTTCCAACTCTGGGATTTGGGGCAACAGAGCTTTCCTGGAAATCATGTTAGAATGCTGCAAATTAGAGTGGAATGTGCCAGCGCAAACCCCCAAGAGCTTATATCTCCTAAATTGTTGTTTGCTTTTGAAATTTAATTTTTATGAATGATCAGAGCAAATTTGATAAAAATGTAGATTCTCCTGGGTGTACAGTTTCTGGTTCATCCTATCAATGTATCTGTCTATTCCTCTTTGGATCCTTTCCCATGTATGTTATTATAGAGTGTTGAGTAGACCTCTCTTTGTATTCCATAGGTATTTTGTGATTATATATATATATATATCATATGCATTAGTACATGTCTGTTGAACCCCATAACCTAATTCATACATTCCCTACACCTTTCCATTTGGTTATACATAATTTGGTTTTCTGAATCTATGCGTGTCCTTCTCTTGGAAATTATTGCATGGGTATCAAGTTTTAGGTAACACGTATAAGTGATGTCATAGGATATCTGTCTTTCGGTTTCTTTCTTCAAGTTGGGTGATTATCTCTAGATCCTTCTGTAGTGGTGGCAACGGCACTGTTCCATGCTTTTTCATGGCTAATATTCCATTGTGTACATGGACGACTTCTTCTTGGTACATTTTTCTGTTGGTGGACATTTTAGTTTCCTCCAGGTCTTGGCTATGGTACATGTTGCTGAATTGAAGGCCTGGCAGGCTGTGTCTTTTTGATTCTGGTCTACTCAGGTGATAGGCCCATCAGTGGGCCTACCAGATCACATGGTAGCTCAATTTTTACCTTGAAACGCACCTCCGTTCTGTTCTCACTACTGGCTCTTACCAGGTTACATCCCACCAGCAGCTAAAGGGTATGCAGTTCTCTAAAACCCCTTCAGCACTTATTTTTTGTAGAGTTTTCTTGCTGATGATCATTCTGACGGCTGTGAGGTGAACGTTTTGGTACACTGGATTTGCATGGCTTTATTAATTCCTGATGTTCAGCCTTTTTCCATTCCCGTTTTTTTAACGAAAGAAAGAAAGAAAGAAAGAAAGAAAGAAAGAAAAAGAATCATAAGACAAATGTGCATAAAATATGCCTCTTGAAACTGTCGTTTTGAAATGTGGACGTCTTTCGAATTTTTTGGTCGATATACGGCCCCAGGATTTGTTTTCAGGGCAGGTGTCATTTACACGCCTGCAATTATTTTGAATATCAACTGACCATTAGCACTGGGTTAAAAGCTGCTGTTGTGTGAAACGGCCACAAGGTGGCAGCAGCTGTCCTTTACTAAATCTGGTTACTAGGGCAACAGAACGTCAATGGAAGTCGTGTTCTAGGTTGTAATTTAGAATGGAATTTGCCAGGAAAAAGCCCCTTAAGTTTATGTCCCTACTTCTTGTTCGTTTCTTTAATTGAATTTATATTTTTTATCACAGCAAGTTTGATTACAATGCTTTGCTTGTTCTAGGTGTGCAAGATGTGGTTCTTTTACACATATACCTATGTCTATTCTTCCTGGGATCCTTTTCCCATGTACGTTATGAGAGAATGTTGAGTAGTCTTCTCTTGGTATTCCGTAGGTTTTTGGTGATTATATATTTCACCTGTGTTTGTATGAGTCTCTTAACCCCAATGACCGAATGTATCGAATCCTCACACCTTTCCATTGGTAAACCATAAGTTTGTTTAATGAATCTGTGATTGCCCTTCTCTGTGGAAATATCTTCACTGGTATCAATTTTTAGGCAACACCTATAAGTGATACCATACAATATGTGTCTTTCTCTTTCTGACTTACTACATGTTGCGTGATTACCTGTAGACTCATCTACAGTGCTGCAAATGACATTGTGTCCTTTTTTTCCTTGGCTAATATTCCGTCTGTACATGTACCAGTTCTTCTTTGTCCACTCATCTGTTGATGGACTTTTTGGTTGCTTCCATGTCTTGGCTATTGTAATACTGCAGCAATGCACATTTGCCTGCCTGTGTCTTTCCAATTCTGTCTTCTTACGTTATAGGCCCAGGAGTGGGCCTGCTGGATCTTATGGTAGCCAAATGTTTACCTTATAATGGCACCTCCATTCTGTTCTCATTAGTGGCTCTTACCAGGTTACGTCCCACTTCAAGGTGAGGGTACGCACTTCTCCACAACACCTTCAGCATTTATTGTTTGTAGTTTTTTTGCTGATGTTTATTCTGACTAGTGTGAGCTGATACCTCTTTGTGGTTGGATTTGCATGCGTCTCATAATCCCTTGAAATTGAGCTTTCTGGCATGTCCTTTTTTCCTTGAAACTGTGAGTACAGCCTAGCTCTTCAAATTGTTTTCTTGAAGTATGTGTGACATTTTGAACTATTTTGGCCATTACTTCCCTCAAGACACTTTGAGGGCAGGTTTCATTTACAGCCCTCCAGTACTGGTGCATAGGAAGTGACCCTTAACACAGGTTTTAAAGCTGCTGTTGCAGGTAACGGCCAGAGGGCGGCAGCATTTCTGCTCTTCCCAATCTGGTAACTAGGGAATCCGACCTTCCTGCCAGTGTTGGTCCTCGGTTATAAATTAGAGAAAAATGTGCCCGGATAAACCCCCCAAACCTGATGTCTCCTTACTTATCTTTGTTTTTTAAAATGAATTTATATTTTTTTATTGGAGTCATATTCCGGTGTGTACATGGACCACTTCTTCTTTGTGAATTCCTCTGTTGATGGACATTTTCATTGCTTCCAAGTGTTGGCTATGGTAAATATTGCTGGAGTGCAGGATTGCCGGCCTGTTTCTTTATTATTATTCTTATTTTTTGCGGTACGTGGGCCTCTCACTGCCAGGGCCCCTCCCGTTGCAGAGCACAGGCTCCCGACACGCAGGCCCAGCAGCCATAGCTCATGGGACTAGCCACTCCGCAGCATGTGGGTTCTTCCCGCACCAGGGCACGAACCCGTGTCGCCTGCATCGGCAGGCGGACTCTCAACCACTGCGCCACGAGTGAAGCCCAGGCTGTGACCTTTTGATTCACATCCTCTCAGGCGATAGGCCCAGAAGTGGGTATGCTTGATTGAATGGTAGCTCAATATTTACCTTTTCAAGGCACCTCCTTTGTGTTTTCATTACTGGCTCTTACCATGTTCCACGTTGAACCAAGGGTAGGCGTTTCTCCACAACCCCTTCAGCATTTATTGTTTGCAGAATTTTTGCTGATTGCCCTTCTGACTGGTGTGAGCTGATAGGTTTTTGTAATTTGGATTTGCATGTGTTTAATTATTCCTAATGTTCAGCATTTTCCACACCGTTTTAAATTTCTGTTAAACAAACAAACAAAACAAACGGTGAGTACAATAGACCGGTTGAAATTGCCTTCTTGGAAGGTGGCCCTATTATGAATTTTTTGGTCTATTTTCGACCCAATGTTTTTTTTTTTTTGGGGGGGCCGGTGTCATTTACAGGCCTGCAATGAGTGTGAATATTTAGTGACCATTAGCCCTGGGCTTAAAGCTGCTGTTGTGGGAAACGGCCACAAGGCGACAGCATTTCTCCATTCCCAAATCTGGTTACTAGGGCAGCAGAGCCTTTCTGGAAGTCCTGTTCCTAGGTTGTAAATTACAATGGAATGTGCCAGGAAAAACCCCCATAAGTTTATGTCACATTAATTCATGTTTTAATTTTTTATCGCGGTAATGATTAGAATATTGTTTGTCCTAGGTGTACACAATCTGGTTCATTTGTACATTACATATACATGTTCACGTACAGATCCACTTCCCATGTAAATTATTGCAGAGTGTTCCATAGACCTCCCTTGCTATATGTTCGGTCTTTTTGATATACGTATTTAATAGGTATCTGTACACGTATGGTAAGTGTACTCTTAATTTTTCCATTCCCCCCACCTTTCTTTTTAGATAAGCATAGTTTGTTTTCTAAGTCTGTGAGTGTCTTTCTCTGTGGAAATATGTTCATTTGTGTCAGTTCTTAGATAACGCCTATAAGTGGTATCATAAGATATGTCTTTTGCTTTCCGACTTACCTCATGTTCTGTGATTATCTCTAGGCTCATCTATGGTGCCTCAAAGAGAAGTGTTTCATTGTTTTCCATGGCTAATATTCCATTGTGTACATGGACTACTTCTTCTTTATCCATTCATTCGTTTTATGGACATTTTGGTTGCTTCCGTGCCTTGGCTATTGTGAAAGTTCCTGCAGTGCAGCTGTTGAAGCCTGTGCCTTCTCGACTCTGGACTTCTCAGGTGAGAGGCTCATCGGTGGGCCTGCTGAATGGAATGGTGGCTCAAGTTTTACTTTTAAACGCAGCTCCTTTCTGTTCTCAGTATTGGCTGTTACCACTTTACATCTCACCAGCAGCTAGAGGGTACACAGTTCTCTAAATCCCCTTCAGCATTTATTGTTTGTAAACTTTTTGCTGATGGTAGTTGACATGTGTGAGTTGAAACCGTTTTGGAGGTTAGATTTTCATGAGTCTAATGATTCCCGATGTTGAGCTTTTATCCATTTTCCTCATTGTTGAAAAAGAGTGAGTAAAACTTTCCCCTCCATACTATCTCCTTGAAAATTTTGCCAGTTTTGAATTTTTTTGGCCATTCCCTACCTCAGGACATTTTTTGACGGCAGGTGTCCTTTAGAGCCCCGAGTCCTTGTGAACGTTAAGTGACCATTAGCTGTGGGTTTAAAGCCGCCCTTGCGGGAAACGGCCACAAGGCGGCAGCATTTCTTCATTTCCAACTCTGGGATTTGGGGCAACAGAGCTTTCCTGGAAATCATGTTAGAACGCTGCAAATTAGAGTGGAATGTGCCAGCGCAAACCCCCAAGAGCTTATATCTCCTAAATTGTTGTTTGCTTTTGAAATTTAATTTTTATGAATGATCAGAGCAAATTTGATAAAAATGTAGATTCTCCTGGGTGTACAGTTTCTGGTTCATCCTATCAATGTATCTGTCTATTCCTCTTTGGATCCTTTCCCATGTATGTTATTATAGAGTGTTGAGTAGACCTCTCTTTGTATTCCATAGGTATTTTGTGATTATATATATATATATATCATATGCATTAGTACATGTCTGTTGAACCCCATAACCTAATTCATACATTCCCTACACCTTTCCATTTGGTTATACATAATTTGGTTTTCTGAATCTATGCGTGTCCTTCTCTTGGAAATTATTGCATGGGTATCAAGTTTTAGGTAACACGTATAAGTGATGTCATAGGATATCTGTCTTTCGGTTTCTTTCTTCAAGTTGGGTGATTATCTCTAGATCCTTCTGTAGTGGTGGCAACGGCACTGTTCCATGCTTTTTCATGGCTAATATTCCATTGTGTACATGGACGACTTCTTCTTGGTACATTTTTCTGTTGGTGGACATTTTGGTTTCCTCCAGGTCTTGGCTATGGTACATGTTGCTGAATTGAAGGCCTGGCAGGCTGTGTCTTTTTGATTCTGGTCTACTCAGGTGATAGGCCCATCAGTGGGCCTACCAGATCACATGGTAGCTCAATTTTTACCTTGAAACGCACCTCCGTTCTGTTCTCACTACTGGCTCTTACCAGGTTACATCCCACCAGCAGCTAAAGGGTATGCAGTTCTCTAAAACCCCTTCAGCACTTATTTTTTGTAGAGTTTTCTTGCTGATGATCATTCTGACGGCTGTGAGGTGAACGTTTTGGTACACTGGATTTGCATGGCTTTATTAATTCCTGATGTTCAGCCTTTTTCCATTCCCGTTTTTTTAACGAAAGAAAGAAAGAAAGAAAGAAAGAAAAAGAATCATAAGACAAATGTGCATAAAATATGCCTCTTGAAACTGTCGTTTTGAAATGTGGACGTCTTTCGAATTTTTTGGTCGATATACGGCCCCAGGATTTGTTTTCAGGGCAGGTGTCATTTACACGCCTGCAATTATTTTGAATATCAACTGACCATTAGCACTGGGTTAAAAGCTGCTGTTGTGTGAAACGGCCACAAGGTGGCAGCAGCTGTCCTTTACTAAATCTGGTTACTAGGGCAACAGAACGTCAATGGAAGTCGTGTTCTAGGTTGTAATTTAGAATGGAATTTGCCAGGAAAAAGCCCCTTAAGTTTATGTCCCTACTTCTTGTTCGTTTCTTTAATTGAATTTATATTTTTTATCACAGCAAGTTTGATTACAATGCTTTGCTTGTTCTAGGTGTGCAAGATGTGGTTCTTTTACACATATACCTATGTCTATTCTTCCTGGGATCCTTTTCCCATGTACGTTATGAGAGAATGTTGAGTAGTCTTCTCTTGGTATTCCGTAGGTTTTTGGTGATTATATATTTCACCTGTGTTTGTATGAGTCTCTTAACCCCAATGACCGAATGTATCGAATCCTCACACCTTTCCATTGGTAAACCATAAGTTTGTTTAATGAATCTGTGATTGCCCTTCTCTGTGGAAATATCTTCACTGGTATCAATTTTTAGGCAACACCTATAAGTGATACCATACAATATGTGTCTTTCTCTTTCTGACTTACTACATGTTGCGTGATTACCTGTAGACTCATCTACAGTGCTGCAAATGACATTGTGTCCTTTTTTTCCTTGGCTAATATTCCGTCTGTACATGTACCAGTTCTTCTTTGTCCACTCATCTGTTGATGGACTTTTTGGTTGCTTCCATGTCTTGGCTATTGTAATACTGCAGCAATGCACATTTGCCTGCCTGTGTCTTTCCAATTCTGTCTTCTTACGTTATAGGCCCAGGAGTGGGCCTGCTGGATCTTATGGTAGCCAAATGTTTACCTTATAACGGCACCTCCATTCTGTTCTCATTAGTGGCTCTTACCAGGTTACGTCCCACTTCAAGGTGAGGGTACGCACTTCTCCACAACACCTTCAGCATTTATTGTTTGTAGTTTTTTTGCTGATGTTTATTCTGACTAGTGTGAGCTGATACCTCTTTGTGGTTGGATTTGCATGCGTCTCATAATCCCTTGAAATTGAGCTTTCTGGCATGTCCTTTTTTCCTTGAAACTGTGAGTACAGCCTAGCTCTTCAAATTGTTTTCTTGAAGTATGTGTGACATTTTGAACTATTTTGGCCATTACTTCCCTCAAGACACTTTGAGGGCAGGTTTCATTTACAGCCCTCCAGTACTGGTGCATAGGAAGTGACCCTTAACACAGGTTTTAAAGCTGCTGTTGCAGGTAACGGCCAGAGGGCGGCAGCATTTCTGCTTTTCCCAATCTGGTAACTAGGGTATCTGACCTTCCTGCCAGCGTTGGTCCTCGGTTATAAATTAGAGGGGAATGTGCCCGGATAAACCCCCAAAACCTGATGTCTCCTTACTTATCTTTGTTTTTTAAAATGAATTTTTATTTTTTTATTGGAGTCATATTCTGCTGTGTACGTGGACCACTTCTTCTTTGTGAATTCCTCTGTTGATGGACATTTTCATTGCTTCCAAGTGTTGGCTATGGTAAATATTGCTGGAGTGCAGGATTGCCGGCCTGTTTCTTTATTATTATTATTAATTTTTGTGGTACGTGGGCTTCTCACTGCCGTGGCCCCTCCCGTTGCAGAGCACAGGCTCCAGACACGCAGGCCCAGCAGCCATAGCTCATGGGACTAGCCGCTCCGCAGCATGTGGGTTCTTCCCGGACCGGGGCACGAACCCGTGTCCCCTGCATCGGCAGGCGGACTCTCAACCACTGCGCCACGAGTGAAGCCCAGCCTGTGACCTTTTGATTCACATCCTCTCAGGCGATAGGCCCAGAAGTGGGTATGCTTGATTGAATGGTAGCTCAATATTTACCTTTTCAAGGCACCTCCTTTGTGTTTTCATTACTGGCTCTTACCATGTTCCACGTTGAACCAAGGGTAGGCATTTCTCCACAACCCCTTCAGCATTTATTATTTGCAGAATTTTTGCTGATTGCCCTTCTGACTGGTGTGAGCTGATAGGTTTTCGTAATTTGGATTTGCATGTGTTTAATTATTCCTAATGTTCAGCATTTTCCACACCGTTTTAAATTTCTGTTAAACAAACAACCAAAACAAACGGTGAGTACAATAGACCGGTTGAAATTGCCTTCTTGAAAGGTGGCCCTCTTTTGAATTTCTCGGTCTATTTTCGACCCCAGGTTTCTTTTTTGAGGGCGGGTGTCATTTACAGGCCTGCAATGAGTGTGAATATTTAGTGACCATTAGCCCTGGGCTTAAAGCTGCTGTTGTGGGAAACGGCCACAAGGCGGCAGCATTTCTCCATTCCCAAATCTGGTTACTAGGGCAGCAGAGCCTTTCTGGAAGTCCTGTTCCTAGGTTGTAAATTACAATGGAATGTGCCAGGAAAAACCCCCATAAGTTTATGTCACATTAATTCATGTTTTAATTTTTTATCGCGGTAATGATTAGAATATTGTTTGTCCTAGGTGTACACAATCTGGTTCATTTGTACATTACATATACATGTTCACGTACAGATCCACTTCCCATGTAAATTATTGCAGAGTGTTCCATAGACCTCCCTTGCTATATGTTCGGTCTTTTTGATATACGTATTTAATAGGTATCTGTACACGTATGGTAAGTGTACTCTTAATTTTTCCATTCCCCCCACCTTTCTTTTTAGATAAGCATAGTTTGTTTTCTAAGTCTGTGAGTGTCTTTCTCTGTGGAAATATGTTCATTTGTGTCAGTTCTTAGATAACGCCTATAAGTGGTATCATAAGATATGTCTTTTGCTTTCCGACTTACCTCATGTTCTGTGATTATCTCTAGGCTCATCTATGGTGCCTCAAAGAGAAGTGTTTCATTGTTTTCCATGGCTAATATTCCATTGTGTACATGGACTACTTCTTCTTTATCCATTCATTCGTTTTATGGACATTTTGGTTGCTTCCGTGCCTTGGCTATTGTGAAAGTTCCTGCAGTGCAGCTGTTGAAGCCTGTGCCTTCTCGACTCTGGACTTCTCAGGTGAGAGGCTCATCGGTGGGCCTGCTGAATGGAATGGTGGCTCAAGTTTTACTTTTAAACGCAGCTCCTTTCTGTTCTCAGTATTGGCTGTTACCACTTTACATCTCACCAGCAGCTAGAGGGTACACAGTTCTCTAAATCCCCTTCAGCATTTATTGTTTGTAAACTTTTTGCTGATGGTAGTTGACATGTGTGAGTTGAAACCGTTTTGGAGGTTAGATTTTCATGAGTCTAATGATTCCTGATGTTGAGCTTTTATCCATTTTCCTCATTGTTGAAAAAGAGTGAGTAAAACTTTCCCCTCCATACTATCTCCTTGAAAATTTTGCCAGTTTTGAATTTTTTTGGCCATTCCCTACCTCAGGACATTTTTTGACGGCAGGTGTCCTTTAGAGCCCCGAGTCCCTGTGAACGTTAAGTGACCATTAGCTGTGGGTTTAAAGCTGCCCTTGTGGGAAACGGCCACAAGGCGGCAGCATTTCTTCATTTCCAACTCTGGGATTTGGGGCAACAGAGCTTTCCTGGAAATCATGTTAGAACGCTGCAAATTAGAGTGGAATGTGCCAGCGCAAACCCCCAAGAGCTTATATCTCCTAAATTGTTGTTTGCTTTTGAAATTTAATTTTTATGAATGATCAGAGCAAATTTGATAAAAATGTAGATTCTCCTGGGTGTACAGTTTCTGGTTCATCCTATCAATGTATCTGTCTATTCCTCTTTGGATCCTTTCCCATGTATGTTATTATAGAGTGTTGAGTAGACCTCTCTTTGTATTCCATAGGTATTTTGTGATTATATATATATATATATATATATCATATGCCTTAGTACATGTCTGTTGAACCCCATAACCTAATTCATACATTCCCTACACCTTTCCATTTGGTTATACATAATTTGGTTTTCTGAATCTATGCGTGTCCTTCTCTTGGAAATTATTGCATGGGTATCAAGTTTTAGGTAACACGTATAAGTGATGTCATAGGATATCTGTCTTTCGGTTTCTTTCTTCAAGTTGGGTGATTATCTCTAGATCCTTCTGTAGTGGTGGCAACGGCACTGTTCCATGCTTTTTCATGGCTAATATTCCATTGTGTACATGGACGACTTCTTCTTGGTACATTTTTCTGTTGGTGGACATTTTGGTTTCCTCCAGGTCTTGGCTATGGTACATGTTGCTGAATTGAAGGCCTGGCAGGCTGTGTCTTTTTGATTCTGGTCTACTCAGGTGATAGGCCCATCAGTGGGCCTACCAGATCACATGGTAGCTCAATTTTTACCTTGAAACGCACCTCCGTTCTGTTCTCACTACTGGCTCTTACCAGGTTACATCCCACCAGCAGCTAAAGGGTATGCAGTTCTCTAAAACCCCTTCAGCACTTATTTTTTGTAGAGTTTTCTTGCTGATGATCATTCTGACGGCTGTGAGGTGAACGTTTTGGTACACTGGATTTGCATGGCTTTATTAATTCCTGATGTTCAGCCTTTTTCCATTCCCGTTTTTTTAACGAAAGAAAGAAAGAAAGAAAGAAAGAAAAAGAATCATAAGACAAATGTGCATAAAATATGCCTCTTGAAACTGTCGTTTTGAAATGTGGACGTCTTTCGAATTTTTTGGTCGATATACGGCCCCAGGATTTGTTTTCAGGGCAGGTGTCATTTACACGCCTGCAATTATTTTGAATATCAACTGACCATTAGCACTGGGTTAAAAGCTGCTGTTGTGTGAAACGGCCACAAGGTGGCAGCAGCTGTCCTTTACTAAATCTGGTTACTAGGGCAACAGAACGTCAATGGAAGTCGTGTTCTAGGTTGTAATTTAGAATGGAATTTGCCAGGAAAAAGCCCCTTAAGTTTATGTCCCTACTTCTTGTTCGTTTCTTTAATTGAATTTATATTTTTTATCACAGCAAGTTTGATTACAATGCTTTGCTTGTTCTAGGTGTGCAAGATGTGGTTCTTTTACACATATACCTATGTCTATTCTTCCTGGGATCCTTTTCCCATGTACGTTATGAGAGAATGTTGAGTAGTCTTCTCTTGGTATTCCGTAGGTTTTTGGTGATTATATATTTCACCTGTGTTTGTATGAGTCTCTTAACCCCAATGACCGAATGTATCGAATCCTCACACCTTTCCATTGGTAAACCATAAGTTTGTTTAATGAATCTGTGATTGCCCTTCTCTGTGGAAATATCTTCACTGGTATCAATTTTTAGGCAACACCTATAAGTGATACCATACAATATGTGTCTTTCTCTTTCTGACTTACTACATGTTGCGTGATTACCTGTAGACTCATCTACAGTGCTGCAAATGACATTGTGTCCTTTTTTTCCTTGGCTAATATTCCGTCTGTACATGTACCAGTTCTTCTTTGTCCACTCATCTGTTGATGGACTTTTTGGTTGCTTCCATGTCTTGGCTATTGTAATACTGCAGCAATGCACATTTGCCTGCCTGTGTCTTTCCAATTCTGTCTTCTTACGTTATAGGCCCAGGAGTGGGCCTGCTGGATCTTATGGTAGCCAAATGTTTACCTTATAACGGCACCTCCATTCTGTTCTCATTAGTGGCTCTTACCAGGTTACGTCCCACTTCAAGGTGAGGGTACGCACTTCTCCACAACACCTTCAGCATTTATTGTTTGTAGTTTTTTTGCTGATGTTTATTCTGACTAGTGTGAGCTGATACCTCTTTGTGGTTGGATTTGCATGCGTCTCATAATCCCTTGAAATTGAGCTTTCTGGCATGTCCTTTTTTCCTTGAAACTGTGAGTACAGCCTAGCTCTTCAAATTGTTTTCTTGAAGTATGTGTGACATTTTGAACTATTTTGGCCATTACTTCCCTCAAGACACTTTGAGGGCAGGTTTCATTTACAGCCCTCCAGTACTGGTGCATAGGAAGTGACCCTTAACACAGGTTTTAAAGCTGCTGTTGCAGGTAACGGCCAGAGGGCGGCAGCATTTCTGCTTTTCCCAATCTGGTAACTAGGGTATCTGACCTTCCTGCCAGCGTTGGTCCTCGGTTATAAATTAGAGGGGAATGTGCCCGGATAAACCCCCAAAACCTGATGTCTCCTTACTTATCTTTGTTTTTTAAAATGAATTTTTATTTTTTTATTGGAGTCATATTCTGCTGTGTACGTGGACCACTTCTTCTTTGTGAATTCCTCTGTTGATGGACATTTTCATTGCTTCCAAGTGTTGGCTATGGTAAATATTGCTGGAGTGCAGGATTGCCGGCCTGTTTCTTTATTATTATTATTAATTTTTGTGGTACGTGGGCTTCTCACTGCCGTGGCCCCTCCCGTTGCAGAGCACAGGCTCCAGACACGCAGGCCCAGCAGCCATAGCTCATGGGACTAGCCGCTCCGCAGCATGTGGGTTCTTCCCGGACCGGGGCACGAACCCGTGTCCCCTGCATCGGCAGGCGGACTCTCAACCACTGCGCCACGAGTGAAGCCCAGCCTGTGACCTTTTGATTCACATCCTCTCAGGCGATAGGCCCAGAAGTGGGTATGCTTGATTGAATGGTAGCTCAATATTTACCTTTTCAAGGCACCTCCTTTGTGTTTTCATTACTGGCTCTTACCATGTTCCACGTTGAACCAAGGGTAGGCATTTCTCCACAACCCCTTCAGCATTTATTATTTGCAGAATTTTTGCTGATTGCCCTTCTGACTGGTGTGAGCTGATAGGTTTTCGTAATTTGGATTTGCATGTGTTTAATTATTCCTAATGTTCAGCATTTTCCACACCGTTTTAAATTTCTGTTAAACAAACAACCAAAACAAACGGTGAGTACAATAGACCGGTTGAAATTACCTTCTTGAAAGGTGGCCCTCTTTTGAATTTCTCGGTCTATTTTCGACCCCAGGTTTCTTTTTTGAGGGCGGGTGTCATTTACAGGCCTGCAATGAGTGTGAATATTTAGTGACCATTAGCCCTGGGCTTAAAGCTGCTGTTGTGGGAAACGGCCACAAGGCGGCAGCATTTCTCCATTCCCAAATCTGGTTACTAGGGCAGCAGAGCCTTTCTGGAAGTCCTGTTCCTAGGTTGTAAATTACAATGGAATGTGCCAGGAAAAACCCCCATAAGTTTATGTCACATTAATTCATGTTTTAATTTTTTATCGCGGTAATGATTAGAATATTGTTTGTCCTAGGTGTACACAATCTGGTTCATTTGTACATTACATATACATGTTCACGTACAGATCCACTTCCCATGTAAATTATTGCAGAGTGTTCCATAGACCTCCCTTGCTATATGTTCGGTCTTTTTGATATACGTATTTAATAGGTATCTGTACACGTATGGTAAGTGTACTCTTAATTTTTCCATTCCCCCCACCTTTCTTTTTAGATAAGCATAGTTTGTTTTCTAAGTCTGTGAGTGTCTTTCTCTGTGGAAATATGTTCATTTGTGTCAGTTCTTAGATAACGCCTATAAGTGGTATCATAAGATATGTCTTTTGCTTTCCGACTTACCTCATGTTCTGTGATTATCTCTAGGCTCATCTATGGTGCCTCAAAGAGAAGTGTTTCATTGTTTTCCATGGCTAATATTCCATTGTGTACATGGACTACTTCTTCTTTATCCATTCATTCGTTTTATGGACATTTTGGTTGCTTCCGTGCCTTGGCTATTGTGAAAGTTCCTGCAGTGCAGCTGTTGAAGCCTGTGCCTTCTCGACTCTGGACTTCTCAGGTGAGAGGCTCATCGGTGGGCCTGCTGAATGGAATGGTGGCTCAAGTTTTACTTTTAAACGCAGCTCCTTTCTGTTCTCAGTATTGGCTGTTACCACTTTACATCTCACCAGCAGCTAGAGGGTACACAGTTCTCTAAATCCCCTTCAGCATTTATTGTTTGTAAACTTTTTGCTGATGGTAGTTGACATGTGTGAGTTGAAACCGTTTTGGAGGTTAGATTTTCATGAGTCTAATGATTCCTGATGTTGAGCTTTTATCCATTTTCCTCATTGTTGAAAAAGAGTGAGTAAAACTTTCCCCTCCATACTATCTCCTTGAAAATTTTGCCAGTTTTGAATTTTTTTGGCCATTCCCTACCTCAGGACATTTTTTGACGGCAGGTGTCCTTTAGAGCCCCGAGTCCCTGTGAACGTTAAGTGACCATTAGCTGTGGGTTTAAAGCTGCCCTTGTGGGAAACGGCCACAAGGCGGCAGCATTTCTTCATTTCCAACTCTGGGATTTGGGGCAACAGAGCTTTCCTGGAAATCATGTTAGAACGCTGCAAATTAGAGTGGAATGTGCCAGCGCAAACCCCCAAGAGCTTATATCTCCTAAATTGTTGTTTGCTTTTGAAATTTAATTTTTATGAATGATCAGAGCAAATTTGATAAAAATGTAGATTCTCCTGGGTGTACAGTTTCTGGTTCATCCTATCAATGTATCTGTCTATTCCTCTTTGGATCCTTTCCCATGTATGTTATTATAGAGTGTTGAGTAGACCTCTCTTTGTATTCCATAGGTATTTTGTGATTATATATATATATATATATATATCATATGCCTTAGTACATGTCTGTTGAACCCCATAACCTAATTCATACATTCCCTACACCTTTCCATTTGGTTATACATAATTTGGTTTTCTGAATCTATGCGTGTCCTTCTCTTGGAAATTATTGCATGGGTATCAAGTTTTAGGTAACACGTATAAGTGATGTCATAGGATATCTGTCTTTCGGTTTCTTTCTTCAAGTTGGGTGATTATCTCTAGATCCTTCTGTAGTGGTGGCAACGGCACTGTTCCATGCTTTTTCATGGCTAATATTCCATTGTGTACATGGACGACTTCTTCTTGGTACATTTTTCTGTTGGTGGACATTTTGGTTTCCTCCAGGTCTTGGCTATGGTACATGTTGCTGAATTGAAGGCCTGGCAGGCTGTGTCTTTTTGATTCTGGTCTACTCAGGTGATAGGCCCATCAGTGGGCCTACCAGATCACATGGTAGCTCAATTTTTACCTTGAAACGCACCTCCGTTCTGTTCTCACTACTGGCTCTTACCAGGTTACATCCCACCAGCAGCTAAAGGGTATGCAGTTCTCTAAAACCCCTTCAGCACTTATTTTTTGTAGAGTTTTCTTGCTGATGATCATTCTGACGGCTGTGAGGTGAACGTTTTGGTACACTGGATTTGCATGGCTTTATTAATTCCTGATGTTCAGCCTTTTTCCATTCCCGTTTTTTTAACGAAAGAAAGAAAGAAAGAAAGAAAGAAAAAGAATCATAAGACAAATGTGCATAAAATATGCCTCTTGAAACTGTCGTTTTGAAATGTGGACGTCTTTCGAATTTTTTGGTCGATATACGGCCCCAGGATTTGTTTTCAGGGCAGGTGTCATTTACACGCCTGCAATTATTTTGAATATCAACTGACCATTAGCACTGGGTTAAAAGCTGCTGTTGTGTGAAACGGCCACAAGGTGGCAGCAGCTGTCCTTTACTAAATCTGGTTACTAGGGCAACAGAACGTCAATGGAAGTCGTGTTCTAGGTTGTAATTTAGAATGGAATTTGCCAGGAAAAAGCCCCTTAAGTTTATGTCCCTACTTCTTGTTCGTTTCTTTAATTGAATTTATATTTTTTATCACAGCAAGTTTGATTACAATGCTTTGCTTGTTCTAGGTGTGCAAGATGTGGTTCTTTTACACATATACCTATGTCTATTCTTCCTGGGATCCTTTTCCCATGTACGTTATGAGAGAATGTTGAGTAGTCTTCTCTTGGTATTCCGTAGGTTTTTGGTGATTATATATTTCACCTGTGTTTGTATGAGTCTCTTAACCCCAATGACCGAATGTATCGAATCCTCACACCTTTCCATTGGTAAACCATAAGTTTGTTTAATGAATCTGTGATTGCCCTTCTCTGTGGAAATATCTTCACTGGTATCAATTTTTAGGCAACACCTATAAGTGATACCATACAATATGTGTCTTTCTCTTTCTGACTTACTACATGTTGCGTGATTACCTGTAGACTCATCTACAGTGCTGCAAATGACATTGTGTCCTTTTTTTCCTTGGCTAATATTCCGTCTGTACATGTACCAGTTCTTCTTTGTCCACTCATCTGTTGATGGACTTTTTGGTTGCTTCCATGTCTTGGCTATTGTAATACTGCAGCAATGCACATTTGCCTGCCTGTGTCTTTCCAATTCTGTCTTCTTACGTTATAGGCCCAGGAGTGGGCCTGCTGGATCTTATGGTAGCCAAATGTTTACCTTATAACGGCACCTCCATTCTGTTCTCATTAGTGGCTCTTACCAGGTTACGTCCCACTTCAAGGTGAGGGTACGCACTTCTCCACAACACCTTCAGCATTTATTGTTTGTAGTTTTTTTGCTGATGTTTATTCTGACTAGTGTGAGCTGATACCTCTTTGTGGTTGGATTTGCATGCGTCTCATAATCCCTTGAAATTGAGCTTTCTGGCATGTCCTTTTTTCCTTGAAACTGTGAGTACAGCCTAGCTCTTCAAATTGTTTTCTTGAAGTATGTGTGACATTTTGAACTATTTTGGCCATTACTTCCCTCAAGACACTTTGAGGGCAGGTTTCATTTACAGCCCTCCAGTACTGGTGCATAGGAAGTGACCCTTAACACAGGTTTTAAAGCTGCTGTTGCAGGTAACGGCCAGAGGGCGGCAGCATTTCTGCTTTTCCCAATCTGGTAACTAGGGTATCTGACCTTCCTGCCAGCGTTGGTCCTCGGTTATAAATTAGAGGGGAATGTGCCCGGATAAACCCCCAAAACCTGATGTCTCCTTACTTATCTTTGTTTTTTAAAATGAATTTTTATTTTTTTATTGGAGTCATATTCTGCTGTGTACGTGGACCACTTCTTCTTTGTGAATTCCTCTGTTGATGGACATTTTCATTGCTTCCAAGTGTTGGCTATGGTAAATATTGCTGGAGTGCAGGATTGCCGGCCTGTTTCTTTATTATTATTATTAATTTTTGTGGTACGTGGGCTTCTCACTGCCGTGGCCCCTCCCGTTGCAGAGCACAGGCTCCAGACACGCAGGCCCAGCAGCCATAGCTCATGGGACTAGCCGCTCCGCAGCATGTGGGTTCTTCCCGGACCGGGGCACGAACCCGTGTCCCCTGCATCGGCAGGCGGACTCTCAACCACTGCGCCACGAGTGAAGCCCAGCCTGTGACCTTTTGATTCACATCCTCTCAGGCGATAGGCCCAGAAGTGGGTATGCTTGATTGAATGGTAGCTCAATATTTACCTTTTCAAGGCACCTCCTTTGTGTTTTCATTACTGGCTCTTACCATGTTCCACGTTGAACCAAGGGTAGGCATTTCTCCACAACCCCTTCAGCATTTATTATTTGCAGAATTTTTGCTGATTGCCCTTCTGACTGGTGTGAGCTGATAGGTTTTCGTAATTTGGATTTGCATGTGTTTAATTATTCCTAATGTTCAGCATTTTCCACACCGTTTTAAATTTCTGTTAAACAAACAACCAAAACAAACGGTGAGTACAATAGACCGGTTGAAATTGCCTTCTTGAAAGGTGGCCCTCTTTTGAATTTCTCGGTCTATTTTCGACCCCAGGTTTCTTTTTTGAGGGCGGGTGTCATTTACAGGCCTGCAATGAGTGTGAATATTTAGTGACCATTAGCCCTGGGCTTAAAGCTGCTGTTGTGGGAAACGGCCACAAGGCGGCAGCATTTCTCCATTCCCAAATCTGGTTACTAGGGCAGCAGAGCCTTTCTGGAAGTCCTGTTCCTAGGTTGTAAATTACAATGGAATGCGCCAGGAAAAACCCCCATAAGTTTATGTCACATTAATTCATGTTTTAATTTTTTATCGCGGTAATGATTAGAATATTGTTTGTCCTAGGTGTACACAATCTGGTTCATTTGTACATTACATATACATGTTCACGTACAGATCCACTTCCCATGTAAATTATTGCAGAGTGTTCCATAGACCTCCCTTGCTATATGTTCGGTCTTTTTGATATACGTATTTAATAGGTATCTGTACACGTATGGTAAGTGTACTCTTAATTTTTCCATTCCCCCCACCTTTCTTTTTAGATAAGCATAGTTTGTTTTCTAAGTCTGTGAGTGTCTTTCTCTGTGGAAATATGTTCATTTGTGTCAGTTCTTAGATAACGCCTATAAGTGGTATCATAAGATATGTCTTTTGCTTTCCGACTTACCTCATGTTCTGTGATTATCTCTAGGCTCATCTATGGTGCCTCAAAGAGAAGTGTTTCATTGTTTTCCATGGCTAATATTCCATTGTGTACATGGACTACTTCTTCTTTATCCATTCATTCGTTTTATGGACATTTTGGTTGCTTCCGTGCCTTGGCTATTGTGAAAGTTCCTGCAGTGCAGCTGTTGAAGCCTGTGCCTTCTCGACTCTGGACTTCTCAGGTGAGAGGCTCATCGGTGGGCCTGCTGAATGGAATGGTGGCTCAAGTTTTACTTTTAAACGCAGCTCCTTTCTGTTCTCAGTATTGGCTGTTACCACTTTACATCTCACCAGCAGCTAGAGGGTACACAGTTCTCTAAATCCCCTTCAGCATTTATTGTTTGTAAACTTTTTGCTGATGGTAGTTGACATGTGTGAGTTGAAACCGTTTTGGAGGTTAGATTTTCATGAGTCTAATGATTCCTGATGTTGAGCTTTTATCCATTTTCCTCATTGTTGAAAAAGAGTGAGTAAAACTTTCCCCTCCATACTATCTCCTTGAAAATTTTGCCAGTTTTGAATTTTTTTGGCCATTCCCTACCTCAGGACATTTTTTGACGGCAGGTGTCCTTTAGAGCCCCGAGTCCCTGTGAACGTTAAGTGACCATTAGCTGTGGGTTTAAAGCTGCCCTTGTGGGAAACGGCCACAAGGCGGCAGCATTTCTTCATTTCCAACTCTGGGATTTGGGGCAACAGAGCTTTCCTGGAAATCATGTTAGAACGCTGCAAATTAGAGTGGAATGTGCCAGCGCAAACCCCCAAGAGCTTATATCTCCTAAATTGTTGTTTGCTTTTGAAATTTAATTTTTATGAATGATCAGAGCAAATTTGATAAAAATGTAGATTCTCCTGGGTGTACAGTTTCTGGTTCATCCTATCAATGTATCTGTCTATTCCTCTTTGGATCCTTTCCCATGTATGTTATTATAGAGTGTTGAGTAGACCTCTCTTTGTATTCCATAGGTATTTTGTGATTATATATATATATATATATATATCATATGCCTTAGTACATGTCTGTTGAACCCCATAACCTAATTCATACATTCCCTACACCTTTCCATTTGGTTATACATAATTTGGTTTTCTGAATCTATGCGTGTCCTTCTCTTGGAAATTATTGCATGGGTATCAAGTTTTAGGTAACACGTATAAGTGATGTCATAGGATATCTGTCTTTCGGTTTCTTTCTTCAAGTTGGGTGATTATCTCTAGATCCTTCTGTAGTGGTGGCAACGGCACTGTTCCATGCTTTTTCATGGCTAATATTCCATTGTGTACATGGACGACTTCTTCTTGGTACATTTTTCTGTTGGTGGACATTTTGGTTTCCTCCAGGTCTTGGCTATGGTACATGTTGCTGAATTGAAGGCCTGGCAGGCTGTGTCTTTTTGATTCTGGTCTACTCAGGTGATAGGCCCATCAGTGGGCCTACCAGATCACATGGTAGCTCAATTTTTACCTTGAAACGCACCTCCGTTCTGTTCTCACTACTGGCTCTTACCAGGTTACATCCCACCAGCAGCTAAAGGGTATGCAGTTCTCTAAAACCCCTTCAGCACTTATTTTTTGTAGAGTTTTCTTGCTGATGATCATTCTGACGGCTGTGAGGTGAACGTTTTGGTACACTGGATTTGCATGGCTTTATTAATTCCTGATGTTCAGCCTTTTTCCATTCCCGTTTTTTTAACGAAAGAAAGAAAGAAAGAAAGAAAGAAAAAGAATCATAAGACAAATGTGCATAAAATATGCCTCTTGAAACTGTCGTTTTGAAATGTGGACGTCTTTCGAATTTTTTGGTCGATATACGGCCCCAGGATTTGTTTTCAGGGCAGGTGTCATTTACACGCCTGCAATTATTTTGAATATCAACTGACCATTAGCACTGGGTTAAAAGCTGCTGTTGTGTGAAACGGCCACAAGGTGGCAGCAGCTGTCCTTTACTAAATCTGGTTACTAGGGCAACAGAACGTCAATGGAAGTCGTGTTCTAGGTTGTAATTTAGAATGGAATTTGCCAGGAAAAAGCCCCTTAAGTTTATGTCCCTACTTCTTGTTCGTTTCTTTAATTGAATTTATATTTTTTATCACAGCAAGTTTGATTACAATGCTTTGCTTGTTCTAGGTGTGCAAGATGTGGTTCTTTTACACATATACCTATGTCTATTCTTCCTGGGATCCTTTTCCCATGTACGTTATGAGAGAATGTTGAGTAGTCTTCTCTTGGTATTCCGTAGGTTTTTGGTGATTATATATTTCACCTGTGTTTGTATGAGTCTCTTAACCCCAATGACCGAATGTATCGAATCCTCACACCTTTCCATTGGTAAACCATAAGTTTGTTTAATGAATCTGTGATTGCCCTTCTCTGTGGAAATATCTTCACTGGTATCAATTTTTAGGCAACACCTATAAGTGATACCATACAATATGTGTCTTTCTCTTTCTGACTTACTACATGTTGCGTGATTACCTGTAGACTCATCTACAGTGCTGCAAATGACATTGTGTCCTTTTTTTCCTTGGCTAATATTCCGTCTGTACATGTACCAGTTCTTCTTTGTCCACTCATCTGTTGATGGACTTTTTGGTTGCTTCCATGTCTTGGCTATTGTAATACTGCAGCAATGCACATTTGCCTGCCTGTGTCTTTCCAATTCTGTCTTCTTACGTTATAGGCCCAGGAGTGGGCCTGCTGGATCTTATGGTAGCCAAATGTTTACCTTATAACGGCACCTCCATTCTGTTCTCATTAGTGGCTCTTACCAGGTTACGTCCCACTTCAAGGTGAGGGTACGCACTTCTCCACAACACCTTCAGCATTTATTGTTTGTAGTTTTTTTGCTGATGTTTATTCTGACTAGTGTGAGCTGATACCTCTTTGTGGTTGGATTTGCATGCGTCTCATAATCCCTTGAAATTGAGCTTTCTGGCATGTCCTTTTTTCCTTGAAACTGTGAGTACAGCCTAGCTCTTCAAATTGTTTTCTTGAAGTATGTGTGACATTTTGAACTATTTTGGCCATTACTTCCCTCAAGACACTTTGAGGGCAGGTTTCATTTACAGCCCTCCAGTACTGGTGCATAGGAAGTGACCCTTAACACAGGTTTTAAAGCTGCTGTTGCAGGTAACGGCCAGAGGGCGGCAGCATTTCTGCTTTTCCCAATCTGGTAACTAGGGTATCTGACCTTCCTGCCAGCGTTGGTCCTCGGTTATAAATTAGAGGGGAATGTGCCCGGATAAACCCCCAAAACCTGATGTCTCCTTACTTATCTTTGTTTTTTAAAATGAATTTTTATTTTTTTATTGGAGTCATATTCTGCTGTGTACGTGGACCACTTCTTCTTTGTGAATTCCTCTGTTGATGGACATTTTCATTGCTTCCAAGTGTTGGCTATGGTAAATATTGCTGGAGTGCAGGATTGCCGGCCTGTTTCTTTATTATTATTATTAATTTTTGTGGTACGTGGGCTTCTCACTGCCGTGGCCCCTCCCGTTGCAGAGCACAGGCTCCAGACACGCAGGCCCAGCAGCCATAGCTCATGGGACTAGCCGCTCCGCAGCATGTGGGTTCTTCCCGGACCGGGGCACGAACCCGTGTCCCCTGCATCGGCAGGCGGACTCTCAACCACTGCGCCACGAGTGAAGCCCAGCCTGTGACCTTTTGATTCACATCCTCTCAGGCGATAGGCCCAGAAGTGGGTATGCTTGATTGAATGGTAGCTCAATATTTACCTTTTCAAGGCACCTCCTTTGTGTTTTCATTACTGGCTCTTACCATGTTCCACGTTGAACCAAGGGTAGGCATTTCTCCACAACCCCTTCAGCATTTATTATTTGCAGAATTTTTGCTGATTGCCCTTCTGACTGGTGTGAGCTGATAGGTTTTCGTAATTTGGATTTGCATGTGTTTAATTATTCCTAATGTTCAGCATTTTCCACACCGTTTTAAATTTCTGTTAAACAAACAACCAAAACAAACGGTGAGTACAATAGACCGGTTGAAATTGCCTTCTTGAAAGGTGGCCCTCTTTTGAATTTCTCGGTCTATTTTCGACCCCAGGTTTCTTTTTTGAGGGCGGGTGTCATTTACAGGCCTGCAATGAGTGTGAATATTTAGTGACCATTAGCCCTGGGCTTAAAGCTGCTGTTGTGGGAAACGGCCACAAGGCGGCAGCATTTCTCCATTCCCAAATCTGGTTACTAGGGCAGCAGAGCCTTTCTGGAAGTCCTGTTCCTAGGTTGTAAATTACAATGGAATGTGCCAGGAAAAACCCCCATAAGTTTATGTCACATTAATTCATGTTTTAATTTTTTATCGCGGTAATGATTAGAATATTGTTTGTCCTAGGTGTACACAATCTGGTTCATTTGTACATTACATATACATGTTCACGTACAGATCCACTTCCCATGTAAATTATTGCAGAGTGTTCCATAGACCTCCCTTGCTATATGTTCGGTCTTTTTGATATACGTATTTAATAGGTATCTGTACACGTATGGTAAGTGTACTCTTAATTTTTCCATTCCCCCCACCTTTCTTTTTAGATAAGCATAGTTTGTTTTCTAAGTCTGTGAGTGTCTTTCTCTGTGGAAATATGTTCATTTGTGTCAGTTCTTAGATAACGCCTATAAGTGGTATCATAAGATATGTCTTTTGCTTTCCGACTTACCTCATGTTCTGTGATTATCTCTAGGCTCATCTATGGTGCCTCAAAGAGAAGTGTTTCATTGTTTTCCATGGCTAATATTCCATTGTGTACATGGACTACTTCTTCTTTATCCATTCATTCGTTTTATGGACATTTTGGTTGCTTCCGTGCCTTGGCTATTGTGAAAGTTCCTGCAGTGCAGCTGTTGAAGCCTGTGCCTTCTCGACTCTGGACTTCTCAGGTGAGAGGCTCATCGGTGGGCCTGCTGAATGGAATGGTGGCTCAAGTTTTACTTTTAAACGCAGCTCCTTTCTGTTCTCAGTATTGGCTGTTACCACTTTACATCTCACCAGCAGCTAGAGGGTACACAGTTCTCTAAATCCCCTTCAGCATTTATTGTTTGTAAACTTTTTGCTGATGGTAGTTGACATGTGTGAGTTGAAACCGTTTTGGAGGTTAGATTTTCATGAGTCTAATGATTCCTGATGTTGAGCTTTTATCCATTTTCCTCATTGTTGAAAAAGAGTGAGTAAAACTTTCCCCTCCATACTATCTCCTTGAAAATTTTGCCAGTTTTGAATTTTTTTGGCCATTCCCTACCTCAGGACATTTTTTGACGGCAGGTGTCCTTTAGAGCCCCGAGTCCCTGTGAACGTTAAGTGACCATTAGCTGTGGGTTTAAAGCTGCCCTTGTGGGAAACGGCCACAAGGCGGCAGCATTTCTTCATTTCCAACTCTGGGATTTGGGGCAACAGAGCTTTCCTGGAAATCATGTTAGAACGCTGCAAATTAGAGTGGAATGTGCCAGCGCAAACCCCCAAGAGCTTATATCTCCTAAATTGTTGTTTGCTTTTGAAATTTAATTTTTATGAATGATCAGAGCAAATTTGATAAAAATGTAGATTCTCCTGGGTGTACAGTTTCTGGTTCATCCTATCAATGTATCTGTCTATTCCTCTTTGGATCCTTTCCCATGTATGTTATTATAGAGTGTTGAGTAGACCTCTCTTTGTATTCCATAGGTATTTTGTGATTATATATATATATATATATATCATATGCCTTAGTACATGTCTGTTGAACCCCATAACCTAATTCATACATTCCCTACACCTTTCCATTTGGTTATACATAATTTGGTTTTCTGAATCTATGCGTGTCCTTCTCTTGGAAATTATTGCATGGGTATCAAGTTTTAGGTAACACGTATAAGTGATGTCATAGGATATCTGTCTTTCGGTTTCTTTCTTCAAGTTGGGTGATTATCTCTAGATCCTTCTGTAGTGGTGGCAACGGCACTGTTCCATGCTTTTTCATGGCTAATATTCCATTGTGTACATGGACGACTTCTTCTTGGTACATTTTTCTGTTGGTGGACATTTTGGTTTCCTCCAGGTCTTGGCTATGGTACATGTTGCTGAATTGAAGGCCTGGCAGGCTGTGTCTTTTTGATTCTGGTCTACTCAGGTGATAGGCCCATCAGTGGGCCTACCAGATCACATGGTAGCTCAATTTTTACCTTGAAACGCACCTCCGTTCTGTTCTCACTACTGGCTCTTACCAGGTTACATCCCACCAGCAGCTAAAGGGTATGCAGTTCTCTAAAACCCCTTCAGCACTTATTTTTTGTAGAGTTTTCTTGCTGATGATCATTCTGACGGCTGTGAGGTGAACGTTTTGGTACACTGGATTTGCATGGCTTTATTAATTCCTGATGTTCAGCCTTTTTCCATTCCCGTTTTTTTAACGAAAGAAAGAAAGAAAGAAAGAAAGAAAAAGAATCATAAGACAAATGTGCATAAAATATGCCTCTTGAAACTGTCGTTTTGAAATGTGGACGTCTTTCGAATTTTTTGGTCGATATACGGCCCCAGGATTTGTTTTCAGGGCAGGTGTCATTTACACGCCTGCAATTATTTTGAATATCAACTGACCATTAGCACTGGGTTAAAAGCTGCTGTTGTGTGAAACGGCCACAAGGTGGCAGCAGCTGTCCTTTACTAAATCTGGTTACTAGGGCAACAGAACGTCAATGGAAGTCGTGTTCTAGGTTGTAATTTAGAATGGAATTTGCCAGGAAAAAGCCCCTTAAGTTTATGTCCCTACTTCTTGTTCGTTTCTTTAATTGAATTTATATTTTTTATCACAGCAAGTTTGATTACAATGCTTTGCTTGTTCTAGGTGTGCAAGATGTGGTTCTTTTACACATATACCTATGTCTATTCTTCCTGGGATCCTTTTCCCATGTACGTTATGAGAGAATGTTGAGTAGTCTTCTCTTGGTATTCCGTAGGTTTTTGGTGATTATATATTTCACCTGTGTTTGTATGAGTCTCTTAACCCCAATGACCGAATGTATCGAATCCTCACACCTTTCCATTGGTAAACCATAAGTTTGTTTAATGAATCTGTGATTGCCCTTCTCTGTGGAAATATCTTCACTGGTATCAATTTTTAGGCAACACCTATAAGTGATACCATACAATATGTGTCTTTCTCTTTCTGACTTACTACATGTTGCGTGATTACCTGTAGACTCATCTACAGTGCTGCAAATGACATTGTGTCCTTTTTTTCCTTGGCTAATATTCCGTCTGTACATGTACCAGTTCTTCTTTGTCCACTCATCTGTTGATGGACTTTTTGGTTGCTTCCATGTCTTGGCTATTGTAATACTGCAGCAATGCACATTTGCCTGCCTGTGTCTTTCCAATTCTGTCTTCTTACGTTATAGGCCCAGGAGTGGGCCTGCTGGATCTTATGGTAGCCAAATGTTTACCTTATAACGGCACCTCCATTCTGTTCTCATTAGTGGCTCTTACCAGGTTACGTCCCACTTCAAGGTGAGGGTACGCACTTCTCCACAACACCTTCAGCATTTATTGTTTGTAGTTTTTTTGCTGATGTTTATTCTGACTAGTGTGAGCTGATACCTCTTTGTGGTTGGATTTGCATGCGTCTCATAATCCCTTGAAATTGAGCTTTCTGGCATGTCCTTTTTTCCTTGAAACTGTGAGTACAGCCTAGCTCTTCAAATTGTTTTCTTGAAGTATGTGTGACATTTTGAACTATTTTGGCCATTACTTCCCTCAAGACACTTTGAGGGCAGGTTTCATTTACAGCCCTCCAGTACTGGTGCATAGGAAGTGACCCTTAACACAGGTTTTAAAGCTGCTGTTGCAGGTAACGGCCAGAGGGCGGCAGCATTTCTGCTTTTCCCAATCTGGTAACTAGGGTATCTGACCTTCCTGCCAGCGTTGGTCCTCGGTTATAAATTAGAGGGGAATGTGCCCGGATAAACCCCCAAAACCTGATGTCTCCTTACTTATCTTTGTTTTTTAAAATGAATTTTTATTTTTTTATTGGAGTCATATTCTGCTGTGTACGTGGACCACTTCTTCTTTGTGAATTCCTCTGTTGATGGACATTTTCATTGCTTCCAAGTGTTGGCTATGGTAAATATTGCTGGAGTGCAGGATTGCCGGCCTGTTTCTTTATTATTATTATTAATTTTTGTGGTACGTGGGCTTCTCACTGCCGTGGCCCCTCCCGTTGCAGAGCACAGGCTCCAGACACGCAGGCCCAGCAGCCATAGCTCATGGGACTAGCCGCTCCGCAGCATGTGGGTTCTTCCCGGACCGGGGCACGAACCCGTGTCCCCTGCATCGGCAGGCGGACTCTCAACCACTGCGCCACGAGTGAAGCCCAGCCTGTGACCTTTTGATTCACATCCTCTCAGGCGATAGGCCCAGAAGTGGGTATGCTTGATTGAATGGTAGCTCAATATTTACCTTTTCAAGGCACCTCCTTTGTGTTTTCATTACTGGCTCTTACCATGTTCCACGTTGAACCAAGGGTAGGCATTTCTCCACAACCCCTTCAGCATTTATTATTTGCAGAATTTTTGCTGATTGCCCTTCTGACTGGTGTGAGCTGATAGGTTTTCGTAATTTGGATTTGCATGTGTTTAATTATTCCTAATGTTCAGCATTTTCCACACCGTTTTAAATTTCTGTTAAACAAACAACCAAAACAAACGGTGAGTACAATAGACCGGTTGAAATTGCCTTCTTGAAAGGTGGCCCTCTTTTGAATTTCTCGGTCTATTTTCGACCCCAGGTTTCTTTTTTGAGGGCGGGTGTCATTTACAGGCCTGCAATGAGTGTGAATATTTAGTGACCATTAGCCCTGGGCTTAAAGCTGCTGTTGTGGGAAACGGCCACAAGGCGGCAGCATTTCTCCATTCCCAAATCTGGTTACTAGGGCAGCAGAGCCTTTCTGGAAGTCCTGTTCCTAGGTTGTAAATTACAATGGAATGTGCCAGGAAAAACCCCCATAAGTTTATGTCACATTAATTCATGTTTTAATTTTTTATCGCGGTAATGATTAGAATATTGTTTGTCCTAGGTGTACACAATCTGGTTCATTTGTACATTACATATACATGTTCACGTACAGATCCACTTCCCATGTAAATTATTGCAGAGTGTTCCATAGACCTCCCTTGCTATATGTTCGGTCTTTTTGATATACGTATTTAATAGGTATCTGTACACGTATGGTAAGTGTACTCTTAATTTTTCCATTCCCCCCACCTTTCTTTTTAGATAAGCATAGTTTGTTTTCTAAGTCTGTGAGTGTCTTTCTCTGTGGAAATATGTTCATTTGTGTCAGTTCTTAGATAACGCCTATAAGTGGTATCATAAGATATGTCTTTTGCTTTCCGACTTACCTCATGTTCTGTGATTATCTCTAGGCTCATCTATGGTGCCTCAAAGAGAAGTGTTTCATTGTTTTCCATGGCTAATATTCCATTGTGTACATGGACTACTTCTTCTTTATCCATTCATTCGTTTTATGGACATTTTGGTTGCTTCCGTGCCTTGGCTATTGTGAAAGTTCCTGCAGTGCAGCTGTTGAAGCCTGTGCCTTCTCGACTCTGGACTTCTCAGGTGAGAGGCTCATCGGTGGGCCTGCTGAATGGAATGGTGGCTCAAGTTTTACTTTTAAACGCAGCTCCTTTCTGTTCTCAGTATTGGCTGTTACCACTTTACATCTCACCAGCAGCTAGAGGGTACACAGTTCTCTAAATCCCCTTCAGCATTTATTGTTTGTAAACTTTTTGCTGATGGTAGTTGACATGTGTGAGTTGAAACCGTTTTGGAGGTTAGATTTTCATGAGTCTAATGATTCCTGATGTTGAGCTTTTATCCATTTTCCTCATTGTTGAAAAAGAGTGAGTAAAACTTTCCCCTCCATACTATCTCCTTGAAAATTTTGCCAGTTTTGAATTTTTTTGGCCATTCCCTACCTCAGGACATTTTTTGACGGCAGGTGTCCTTTAGAGCCCCGAGTCCCTGTGAACGTTAAGTGACCATTAGCTGTGGGTTTAAAGCTGCCCTTGTGGGAAACGGCCACAAGGCGGCAGCATTTCTTCATTTCCAACTCTGGGATTTGGGGCAACAGAGCTTTCCTGGAAATCATGTTAGAACGCTGCAAATTAGAGTGGAATGTGCCAGCGCAAACCCCCAAGAGCTTATATCTCCTAAATTGTTGTTTGCTTTTGAAATTTAATTTTTATGAATGATCAGAGCAAATTTGATAAAAATGTAGATTCTCCTGGGTGTACAGTTTCTGGTTCATCCTATCAATGTATCTGTCTATTCCTCTTTGGATCCTTTCCCATGTATGTTATTATAGAGTGTTGAGTAGACCTCTCTTTGTATTCCATAGGTATTTTGTGATTATATATATATATATATATATATATCATATGCCTTAGTACATGTCTGTTGAACCCCATAACCTAATTCATACATTCCCTACACCTTTCCATTTGGTTATACATAATTTGGTTTTCTGAATCTATGCGTGTCCTTCTCTTGGAAATTATTGCATGGGTATCAAGTTTTAGGTAACACGTATAAGTGATGTCATAGGATATCTGTCTTTCGGTTTCTTTCTTCAAGTTGGGTGATTATCTCTAGATCCTTCTGTAGTGGTGGCAACGGCACTGTTCCATGCTTTTTCATGGCTAATATTCCATTGTGTACATGGACGACTTCTTCTTGGTACATTTTTCTGTTGGTGGACATTTTGGTTTCCTCCAGGTCTTGGCTATGGTACATGTTGCTGAATTGAAGGCCTGGCAGGCTGTGTCTTTTTGATTCTGGTCTACTCAGGTGATAGGCCCATCAGTGGGCCTACCAGATCACATGGTAGCTCAATTTTTACCTTGAAACGCACCTCCGTTCTGTTCTCACTACTGGCTCTTACCAGGTTACATCCCACCAGCAGCTAAAGGGTATGCAGTTCTCTAAAACCCCTTCAGCACTTATTTTTTGTAGAGTTTTCTTGCTGATGATCATTCTGACGGCTGTGAGGTGAACGTTTTGGTACACTGGATTTGCATGGCTTTATTAATTCCTGATGTTCAGCCTTTTTCCATTCCCGTTTTTTTAACGAAAGAAAGAAAGAAAGAAAGAAAGAAAAAGAATCATAAGACAGATGTGCATAAAATATGCCTCTTGAAACTGTCGTTTTGAAATGTGGACGTCTTTCGAATTTTTTGGTCGATATACGGCCCCAGGATTTGTTTTCAGGGCAGGTGTCATTTACACGCCTGCAATTATTTTGAATATCAACTGACCATTAGCACTGGGTTAAAAGCTGCTGTTGTGTGAAACGGCCACAAGGTGGCAGCAGCTGTCCTTTACTAAATCTGGTTACTAGGGCAACAGAACGTCAATGGAAGTCGTGTTCTAGGTTGTAATTTAGAATGGAATTTGCCAGGAAAAAGCCCCTTAAGTTTATGTCCCTACTTCTTGTTCGTTTCTTTAATTGAATTTATATTTTTTATCACAGCAAGTTTGATTACAATGCTTTGCTTGTTCTAGGTGTGCAAGATGTGGTTCTTTTACACATATACCTATGTCTATTCTTCCTGGGATCCTTTTCCCATGTACGTTATGAGAGAATGTTGAGTAGTCTTCTCTTGGTATTCCGTAGGTTTTTGGTGATTATATATTTCACCTGTGTTTGTATGAGTCTCTTAACCCCAATGACCGAATGTATCGAATCCTCACACCTTTCCATTGGTAAACCATAAGTTTGTTTAATGAATCTGTGATTGCCCTTCTCTGTGGAAATATCTTCACTGGTATCAATTTTTAGGCAACACCTATAAGTGATACCATACAATATGTGTCTTTCTCTTTCTGACTTACTACATGTTGCGTGATTACCTGTAGACTCATCTACAGTGCTGCAAATGACATTGTGTCCTTTTTTTCCTTGGCTAATATTCCGTCTGTACATGTACCAGTTCTTCTTTGTCCACTCATCTGTTGATGGACTTTTTGGTTGCTTCCATGTCTTGGCTATTGTAATACTGCAGCAATGCACATTTGCCTGCCTGTGTCTTTCCAATTCTGTCTTCTTACGTTATAGGCCCAGGAGTGGGCCTGCTGGATCTTATGGTAGCCAAATGTTTACCTTATAACGGCACCTCCATTCTGTTCTCATTAGTGGCTCTTACCAGGTTACGTCCCACTTCAAGGTGAGGGTACGCACTTCTCCACAACACCTTCAGCATTTATTGTTTGTAGTTTTTTTGCTGATGTTTATTCTGACTAGTGTGAGCTGATACCTCTTTGTGGTTGGATTTGCATGCGTCTCATAATCCCTTGAAATTGAGCTTTCTGGCATGTCCTTTTTTCCTTGAAACTGTGAGTACAGCCTAGCTCTTCAAATTGTTTTCTTGAAGTATGTGTGACATTTTGAACTATTTTGGCCATTACTTCCCTCAAGACACTTTGAGGGCAGGTTTCATTTACAGCCCTCCAGTACTGGTGCATAGGAAGTGACCCTTAACACAGGTTTTAAAGCTGCTGTTGCAGGTAACGGCCAGAGGGTGGCAGCATTTCTGCTTTTCCCAATCTGGTAACTAGGGTATCTGACCTTCCTGCCAGCGTTGGTCCTCGGTTATAAATTAGAGGGGAATGTGCCCGGATAAACCCCCAAAACCTGATGTCTCCTTACTTATCTTTGTTTTTTAAAATGAATTTTTATTTTTTTATTGGAGTCATATTCTGCTGTGTACGTGGACCACTTCTTCTTTGTGAATTCCTCTGTTGATGGACATTTTCATTGCTTCCAAGTGTTGGCTATGGTAAATATTGCTGGAGTGCAGGATTGCCGGCCTGTTTCTTTATTATTATTATTAATTTTTGTGGTACGTGGGCTTCTCACTGCCGTGGCCCCTCCCGTTGCAGAGCACAGGCTCCAGACACGCAGGCCCAGCAGCCATAGCTCATGGGACTAGCCGCTCCGCAGCATGTGGGTTCTTCCCGGACCGGGGCACGAACCCGTGTCCCCTGCATCGGCAGGCGGACTCTCAACCACTGCGCCACGAGTGAAGCCCAGCCTGTGACCTTTTGATTCACATCCTCTCAGGCGATAGGCCCAGAAGTGGGTATGCTTGATTGAATGGTAGCTCAATATTTACCTTTTCAAGGCACCTCCTTTGTGTTTTCATTACTGGCTCTTACCATGTTCCACGTTGAACCAAGGGTAGGCATTTCTCCACAACCCCTTCAGCATTTATTATTTGCAGAATTTTTGCTGATTGCCCTTCTGACTGGTGTGAGCTGATAGGTTTTCGTAATTTGGATTTGCATGTGTTTAATTATTCCTAATGTTCAGCATTTTCCACACCGTTTTAAATTTCTGTTAAACAAACAACCAAAACAAACGGTGAGTACAATAGACCGGTTGAAATTGCCTTCTTGAAAGGTGGCCCTCTTTTGAATTTCTCGGTCTATTTTCGACCCCAGGTTTCTTTTTTGAGGGCGGGTGTCATTTACAGGCCTGCAATGAGTGTGAATATTTAGTGACCATTAGCCCTGGGCTTAAAGCTGCTGTTGTGGGAAACGGCCACAAGGCGGCAGCATTTCTCCATTCCCAAATCTGGTTACTAGGGCAGCAGAGCCTTTCTGGAAGTCCTGTTCCTAGGTTGTAAATTACAATGGAATGTGCCAGGAAAAACCCCCATAAGTTTATGTCACATTAATTCATGTTTTAATTTTTTATCGCGGTAATGATTAGAATATTGTTTGTCCTAGGTGTACACAATCTGGTTCATTTGTACATTACATATACATGTTCACGTACAGATCCACTTCCCATGTAAATTATTGCAGAGTGTTCCATAGACCTCCCTTGCTATATGTTCGGTCTTTTTGATATACGTATTTAATAGGTATCTGTACACGTATGGTAAGTGTACTCTTAATTTTTCCATTCCCCCCACCTTTCTTTTTAGATAAGCATAGTTTGTTTTCTAAGTCTGTGAGTGTCTTTCTCTGTGGAAATATGTTCATTTGTGTCAGTTCTTAGATAACGCCTATAAGTGGTATCATAAGATATGTCTTTTGCTTTCCGACTTACCTCATGTTCTGTGATTATCTCTAGGCTCATCTATGGTGCCTCAAAGAGAAGTGTTTCATTGTTTTCCATGGCTAATATTCCATTGTGTACATGGACTACTTCTTCTTTATCCATTCATTCGTTTTATGGACATTTTGGTTGCTTCCGTGCCTTGGCTATTGTGAAAGTTCCTGCAGTGCAGCTGTTGAAGCCTGTGCCTTCTCGACTCTGGACTTCTCAGGTGAGAGGCTCATCGGTGGGCCTGCTGAATGGAATGGTGGCTCAAGTTTTACTTTTAAACGCAGCTCCTTTCTGTTCTCAGTATTGGCTGTTACCACTTTACATCTCACCAGCAGCTAGAGGGTACACAGTTCTCTAAATCCCCTTCAGCATTTATTGTTTGTAAACTTTTTGCTGATGGTAGTTGACATGTGTGAGTTGAAACCGTTTTGGAGGTTAGATTTTCATGAGTCTAATGATTCCTGATGTTGAGCTTTTATCCATTTTCCTCATTGTTGAAAAAGAGTGAGTAAAACTTTCCCCTCCATACTATCTCCTTGAAAATTTTGCCAGTTTTGAATTTTTTTGGCCATTCCCTACCTCAGGACATTTTTTGACGGCAGGTGTCCTTTAGAGCCCCGAGTCCCTGTGAACGTTAAGTGACCATTAGCTGTGGGTTTAAAGCTGCCCTTGTGGGAAACGGCCACAAGGCGGCAGCATTTCTTCATTTCCAACTCTGGGATTTGGGGCAACAGAGCTTTCCTGGAAATCATGTTAGAACGCTGCAAATTAGAGTGGAATGTGCCAGCGCAAACCCCCAAGAGCTTATATCTCCTAAATTGTTGTTTGCTTTTGAAATTTAATTTTTATGAATGATCAGAGCAAATTTGATAAAAATGTAGATTCTCCTGGGTGTACAGTTTCTGGTTCATCCTATCAATGTATCTGTCTATTCCTCTTTGGATCCTTTCCCATGTATGTTATTATAGAGTGTTGAGTAGACCTCTCTTTGTATTCCATAGGTATTTTGTGATTATATATATATATATATATATATATCATATGCCTTAGTACATGTCTGTTGAACCCCATAACCTAATTCATACATTCCCTACACCTTTCCATTTGGTTATACATAATTTGGTTTTCTGAATCTATGCGTGTCCTTCTCTTGGAAATTATTGCATGGGTATCAAGTTTTAGGTAACACGTATAAGTGATGTCATAGGATATCTGTCTTTCGGTTTCTTTCTTCAAGTTGGGTGATTATCTCTAGATCCTTCTGTAGTGGTGGCAACGGCACTGTTCCATGCTTTTTCATGGCTAATATTCCATTGTGTACATGGACGACTTCTTCTTGGTACATTTTTCTGTTGGTGGACATTTTGGTTTCCTCCAGGTCTTGGCTATGGTACATGTTGCTGAATTGAAGGCCTGGCAGGCTGTGTCTTTTTGATTCTGGTCTACTCAGGTGATAGGCCCATCAGTGGGCCTACCAGATCACATGGTAGCTCAATTTTTACCTTGAAACGCACCTCCGTTCTGTTCTCACTACTGGCTCTTACCAGGTTACATCCCACCAGCAGCTAAAGGGTATGCAGTTCTCTAAAACCCCTTCAGCACTTATTTTTTGTAGAGTTTTCTTGCTGATGATCATTCTGACGGCTGTGAGGTGAACGTTTTGGTACACTGGATTTGCATGGCTTTATTAATTCCTGATGTTCAGCCTTTTTCCATTCCCGTTTTTTTAACGAAAGAAAGAAAGAAAGAAAGAAAGAAAAAGAATCATAAGACAGATGTGCATAAAATATGCCTCTTGAAACTGTCGTTTTGAAATGTGGACGTCTTTCGAATTTTTTGGTCGATATACGGCCCCAGGATTTGTTTTCAGGGCAGGTGTCATTTACACGCCTGCAATTATTTTGAATATCAACTGACCATTAGCACTGGGTTAAAAGCTGCTGTTGTGTGAAACGGCCACAAGGTGGCAGCAGCTGTCCTTTACTAAATCTGGTTACTAGGGCAACAGAACGTCAATGGAAGTCGTGTTCTAGGTTGTAATTTAGAATGGAATTTGCCAGGAAAAAGCCCCTTAAGTTTATGTCCCTACTTCTTGTTCGTTTCTTTAATTGAATTTATATTTTTTATCACAGCAAGTTTGATTACAATGCTTTGCTTGTTCTAGGTGTGCAAGATGTGGTTCTTTTACACATATACCTATGTCTATTCTTCCTGGGATCCTTTTCCCATGTACGTTATGAGAGAATGTTGAGTAGTCTTCTCTTGGTATTCCGTAGGTTTTTGGTGATTATATATTTCACCTGTGTTTGTATGAGTCTCTTAACCCCAATGACCGAATGTATCGAATCCTCACACCTTTCCATTGGTAAACCATAAGTTTGTTTAATGAATCTGTGATTGCCCTTCTCTGTGGAAATATCTTCACTGGTATCAATTTTTAGGCAACACCTATAAGTGATACCATACAATATGTGTCTTTCTCTTTCTGACTTACTACATGTTGCGTGATTACCTGTAGACTCATCTACAGTGCTGCAAATGACATTGTGTCCTTTTTTTCCTTGGCTAATATTCCGTCTGTACATGTACCAGTTCTTCTTTGTCCACTCATCTGTTGATGGACTTTTTGGTTGCTTCCATGTCTTGGCTATTGTAATACTGCAGCAATGCACATTTGCCTGCCTGTGTCTTTCCAATTCTGTCTTCTTACGTTATAGGCCCAGGAGTGGGCCTGCTGGATCTTATGGTAGCCAAATGTTTACCTTATAACGGCACCTCCATTCTGTTCTCATTAGTGGCTCTTACCAGGTTACGTCCCACTTCAAGGTGAGGGTACGCACTTCTCCACAACACCTTCAGCATTTATTGTTTGTAGTTTTTTTGCTGATGTTTATTCTGACTAGTGTGAGCTGATACCTCTTTGTGGTTGGATTTGCATGCGTCTCATAATCCCTTGAAATTGAGCTTTCTGGCATGTCCTTTTTTCCTTGAAACTGTGAGTACAGCCTAGCTCTTCAAATTGTTTTCTTGAAGTATGTGTGACATTTTGAACTATTTTGGCCATTACTTCCCTCAAGACACTTTGAGGGCAGGTTTCATTTACAGCCCTCCAGTACTGGTGCATAGGAAGTGACCCTTAACACAGGTTTTAAAGCTGCTGTTGCAGGTAACGGCCAGAGGGTGGCAGCATTTCTGCTTTTCCCAATCTGGTAACTAGGGTATCTGACCTTCCTGCCAGCGTTGGTCCTCGGTTATAAATTAGAGGGGAATGTGCCCGGATAAACCCCCAAAACCTGATGTCTCCTTACTTATCTTTGTTTTTTAAAATGAATTTTTATTTTTTTATTGGAGTCATATTCTGCTGTGTACGTGGACCACTTCTTCTTTGTGAATTCCTCTGTTGATGGACATTTTCATTGCTTCCAAGTGTTGGCTATGGTAAATATTGCTGGAGTGCAGGATTGCCGGCCTGTTTCTTTATTATTATTATTAATTTTTGTGGTACGTGGGCTTCTCACTGCCGTGGCCCCTCCCGTTGCAGAGCACAGGCTCCAGACACGCAGGCCCAGCAGCCATAGCTCATGGGACTAGCCGCTCCGCAGCATGTGGGTTCTTCCCGGACCGGGGCACGAACCCGTGTCCCCTGCATCGGCAGGCGGACTCTCAACCACTGCGCCACGAGTGAAGCCCAGCCTGTGACCTTTTGATTCACATCCTCTCAGGCGATAGGCCCAGAAGTGGGTATGCTTGATTGAATGGTAGCTCAATATTTACCTTTTCAAGGCACCTCCTTTGTGTTTTCATTACTGGCTCTTACCATGTTCCACGTTGAACCAAGGGTAGGCATTTCTCCACAACCCCTTCAGCATTTATTATTTGCAGAATTTTTGCTGATTGCCCTTCTGACTGGTGTGAGCTGATAGGTTTTCGTAATTTGGATTTGCATGTGTTTAATTATTCCTAATGTTCAGCATTTTCCACACCGTTTTAAATTTCTGTTAAACAAACAACCAAAACAAACGGTGAGTACAATAGACCGGTTGAAATTGCCTTCTTGAAAGGTGGCCCTCTTTTGAATTTCTCGGTCTATTTTCGACCCCAGGTTTCTTTTTTGAGGGCGGGTGTCATTTACAGGCCTGCAATGAGTGTGAATATTTAGTGACCATTAGCCCTGGGCTTAAAGCTGCTGTTGTGGGAAACGGCCACAAGGCGGCAGCATTTCTCCATTCCCAAATCTGGTTACTAGGGCAGCAGAGCCTTTCTGGAAGTCCTGTTCCTAGGTTGTAAATTACAATGGAATGTGCCAGGAAAAACCCCCATAAGTTTATGTCACATTAATTCATGTTTTAATTTTTTATCGCGGTAATGATTAGAATATTGTTTGTCCTAGGTGTACACAATCTGGTTCATTTGTACATTACATATACATGTTCACGTACAGATCCACTTCCCATGTAAATTATTGCAGAGTGTTCCATAGACCTCCCTTGCTATATGTTCGGTCTTTTTGATATACGTATTTAATAGGTATCTGTACACGTATGGTAAGTGTACTCTTAATTTTTCCATTCCCCCCACCTTTCTTTTTAGATAAGCATAGTTTGTTTTCTAAGTCTGTGAGTGTCTTTCTCTGTGGAAATATGTTCATTTGTGTCAGTTCTTAGATAACGCCTATAAGTGGTATCATAAGATATGTCTTTTGCTTTCCGACTTACCTCATGTTCTGTGATTATCTCTAGGCTCATCTATGGTGCCTCAAAGAGAAGTGTTTCATTGTTTTCCATGGCTAATATTCCATTGTGTACATGGACTACTTCTTCTTTATCCATTCATTCGTTTTATGGACATTTTGGTTGCTTCCGTGCCTTGGCTATTGTGAAAGTTCCTGCAGTGCAGCTGTTGAAGCCTGTGCCTTCTCGACTCTGGACTTCTCAGGTGAGAGGCTCATCGGTGGGCCTGCTGAATGGAATGGTGGCTCAAGTTTTACTTTTAAACGCAGCTCCTTTCTGTTCTCAGTATTGGCTGTTACCACTTTACATCTCACCAGCAGCTAGAGGGTACACAGTTCTCTAAATCCCCTTCAGCATTTATTGTTTGTAAACTTTTTGCTGATGGTAGTTGACATGTGTGAGTTGAAACCGTTTTGGAGGTTAGATTTTCATGAGTCTAATGATTCCTGATGTTGAGCTTTTATCCATTTTCCTCATTGTTGAAAAAGAGTGAGTAAAACTTTCCCCTCCATACTATCTCCTTGAAAATTTTGCCAGTTTTGAATTTTTTTGGCCATTCCCTACCTCAGGACATTTTTTGACGGCAGGTGTCCTTTAGAGCCCCGAGTCCCTGTGAACGTTAAGTGACCATTAGCTGTGGGTTTAAAGCTGCCCTTGTGGGAAACGGCCACAAGGCGGCAGCATTTCTTCATTTCCAACTCTGGGATTTGGGGCAACAGAGCTTTCCTGGAAATCATGTTAGAACGCTGCAAATTAGAGTGGAATGTGCCAGCGCAAACCCCCAAGAGCTTATATCTCCTAAATTGTTGTTTGCTTTTGAAATTTAATTTTTATGAATGATCAGAGCAAATTTGATAAAAATGTAGATTCTCCTGGGTGTACAGTTTCTGGTTCATCCTATCAATGTATCTGTCTATTCCTCTTTGGATCCTTTCCCATGTATGTTATTATAGAGTGTTGAGTAGACCTCTCTTTGTATTCCATAGGTATTTTGTGATTATATATATATATATATATATATATATCATATGCCTTAGTACATGTCTGTTGAACCCCATAACCTAATTCATACATTCCCTACACCTTTCCATTTGGTTATACATAATTTGGTTTTCTGAATCTATGCGTGTCCTTCTCTTGGAAATTATTGCATGGGTATCAAGTTTTAGGTAACACGTATAAGTGATGTCATAGGATATCTGTCTTTCGGTTTCTTTCTTCAAGTTGGGTGATTATCTCTAGATCCTTCTGTAGTGGTGGCAACGGCACTGTTCCATGCTTTTTCATGGCTAATATTCCATTGTGTACATGGACGACTTCTTCTTGGTACATTTTTCTGTTGGTGGACATTTTGGTTTCCTCCAGGTCTTGGCTATGGTACATGTTGCTGAATTGAAGGCCTGGCAGGCTGTGTCTTTTTGATTCTGGTCTACTCAGGTGATAGGCCCATCAGTGGGCCTACCAGATCACATGGTAGCTCAATTTTTACCTTGAAACGCACCTCCGTTCTGTTCTCACTACTGGCTCTTACCAGGTTACATCCCACCAGCAGCTAAAGGGTATGCAGTTCTCTAAAACCCCTTCAGCACTTATTTTTTGTAGAGTTTTCTTGCTGATGATCATTCTGACGGCTGTGAGGTGAACGTTTTGGTACACTGGATTTGCATGGCTTTATTAATTCCTGATGTTCAGCCTTTTTCCATTCCCGTTTTTTTAACGAAAGAAAGAAAGAAAGAAAGAAAGAAAAAGAATCATAAGACAAATGTGCATAAAATATGCCTCTTGAAACTGTCGTTTTGAAATGTGGACGTCTTTCGAATTTTTTGGTCGATATACGGCCCCAGGATTTGTTTTCAGGGCAGGTGTCATTTACACGCCTGCAATTATTTTGAATATCAACTGACCATTAGCACTGGGTTAAAAGCTGCTGTTGTGTGAAACGGCCACAAGGTGGCAGCAGCTGTCCTTTACTAAATCTGGTTACTAGGGCAACAGAACGTCAATGGAAGTCGTGTTCTAGGTTGTAATTTAGAATGGAATTTGCCAGGAAAAAGCCCCTTAAGTTTATGTCCCTACTTCTTGTTCGTTTCTTTAATTGAATTTATATTTTTTATCACAGCAAGTTTGATTACAATGCTTTGCTTGTTCTAGGTGTGCAAGATGTGGTTCTTTTACACATATACCTATGTCTATTCTTCCTGGGATCCTTTTCCCATGTACGTTATGAGAGAATGTTGAGTAGTCTTCTCTTGGTATTCCGTAGGTTTTTGGTGATTATATATTTCACCTGTGTTTGTATGAGTCTCTTAACCCCAATGACCGAATGTATCGAATCCTCACACCTTTCCATTGGTAAACCATAAGTTTGTTTAATGAATCTGTGATTGCCCTTCTCTGTGGAAATATCTTCACTGGTATCAATTTTTAGGCAACACCTATAAGTGATACCATACAATATGTGTCTTTCTCTTTCTGACTTACTACATGTTGCGTGATTACCTGTAGACTCATCTACAGTGCTGCAAATGACATTGTGTCCTTTTTTTCCTTGGCTAATATTCCGTCTGTACATGTACCAGTTCTTCTTTGTCCACTCATCTGTTGATGGACTTTTTGGTTGCTTCCATGTCTTGGCTATTGTAATACTGCAGCAATGCACATTTGCCTGCCTGTGTCTTTCCAATTCTGTCTTCTTACGTTATAGGCCCAGGAGTGGGCCTGCTGGATCTTATGGTAGCCAAATGTTTACCTTATAACGGCACCTCCATTCTGTTCTCATTAGTGGCTCTTACCAGGTTACGTCCCACTTCAAGGTGAGGGTACGCACTTCTCCACAACACCTTCAGCATTTATTGTTTGTAGTTTTTTTGCTGATGTTTATTCTGACTAGTGTGAGCTGATACCTCTTTGTGGTTGGATTTGCATGCGTCTCATAATCCCTTGAAATTGAGCTTTCTGGCATGTCCTTTTTTCCTTGAAACTGTGAGTACAGCCTAGCTCTTCAAATTGTTTTCTTGAAGTATGTGTGACATTTTGAACTATTTTGGCCATTACTTCCCTCAAGACACTTTGAGGGCAGGTTTCATTTACAGCCCTCCAGTACTGGTGCATAGGAAGTGACCCTTAACACAGGTTTTAAAGCTGCTGTTGCAGGTAACGGCCAGAGGGCGGCAGCATTTCTGCTTTTCCCAATCTGGTAACTAGGGTATCTGACCTTCCTGCCAGCGTTGGTCCTCGGTTATAAATTAGAGGGGAATGTGCCCGGATAAACCCCCAAAACCTGATGTCTCCTTACTTATCTTTGTTTTTTAAAATGAATTTTTATTTTTTTATTGGAGTCATATTCTGCTGTGTACGTGGACCACTTCTTCTTTGTGAATTCCTCTGTTGATGGACATTTTCATTGCTTCCAAGTGTTGGCTATGGTAAATATTGCTGGAGTGCAGGATTGCCGGCCTGTTTCTTTATTATTATTATTAATTTTTGTGGTACGTGGGCTTCTCACTGCCGTGGCCCCTCCCGTTGCAGAGCACAGGCTCCAGACACGCAGGCCCAGCAGCCATAGCTCATGGGACTAGCCGCTCCGCAGCATGTGGGTTCTTCCCGGACCGGGGCACGAACCCGTGTCCCCTGCATCGGCAGGCGGACTCTCAACCACTGCGCCACGAGTGAAGCCCAGCCTGTGACCTTTTGATTCACATCCTCTCAGGCGATAGGCCCAGAAGTGGGTATGCTTGATTGAATGGTAGCTCAATATTTACCTTTTCAAGGCACCTCCTTTGTGTTTTCATTACTGGCTCTTACCATGTTCCACGTTGAACCAAGGGTAGGCATTTCTCCACAACCCCTTCAGCATTTATTATTTGCAGAATTTTTGCTGATTGCCCTTCTGACTGGTGTGAGCTGATAGGTTTTCGTAATTTGGATTTGCATGTGTTTAATTATTCCTAATGTTCAGCATTTTCCACACCGTTTTAAATTTCTGTTAAACAAACAACCAAAACAAACGGTGAGTACAATAGACCGGTTGAAATTGCCTTCTTGAAAGGTGGCCCTCTTTTGAATTTCTCGGTCTATTTTCGACCCCAGGTTTCTTTTTTGAGGGCGGGTGTCATTTACAGGCCTGCAATGAGTGTGAATATTTAGTGACCATTAGCCCTGGGCTTAAAGCTGCTGTTGTGGGAAACGGCCACAAGGCGGCAGCATTTCTCCATTCCCAAATCTGGTTACTAGGGCAGCAGAGCCTTTCTGGAAGTCCTGTTCCTAGGTTGTAAATTACAATGGAATGCGCCAGGAAAAACCCCCATAAGTTTATGTCACATTAATTCATGTTTTAATTTTTTATCGCGGTAATGATTAGAATATTGTTTGTCCTAGGTGTACACAATCTGGTTCATTTGTACATTACATATACATGTTCACGTACAGATCCACTTCCCATGTAAATTATTGCAGAGTGTTCCATAGACCTCCCTTGCTATATGTTCGGTCTTTTTGATATACGTATTTAATAGGTATCTGTACACGTATGGTAAGTGTACTCTTAATTTTTCCATTCCCCCCACCTTTCTTTTTAGATAAGCATAGTTTGTTTTCTAAGTCTGTGAGTGTCTTTCTCTGTGGAAATATGTTCATTTGTGTCAGTTCTTAGATAACGCCTATAAGTGGTATCATAAGATATGTCTTTTGCTTTCCGACTTACCTCATGTTCTGTGATTATCTCTAGGCTCATCTATGGTGCCTCAAAGAGAAGTGTTTCATTGTTTTCCATGGCTAATATTCCATTGTGTACATGGACTACTACTTCTTTATCCATTCATTCGTTTTATGGACATTTTGGTTGCTTCCGTGCCTTGGCTATTGTGAAAGTTCCTGCAGTGCAGCTGTTGAAGCCTGTGCCTTCTCGACTCTGGACTTCTCAGGTGAGAGGCTCATCGGTGGGCCTGCTGAATGGAATGGTGGCTCAAGTTTTACTTTTAAACGCAGCTCCTTTCTGTTCTCAGTATTGGCTGTTACCACTTTACATCTCACCAGCAGCTAGAGGGTACACAGTTCTCTAAATCCCCTTCAGCATTTATTGTTTGTAAACTTTTTGCTGATGGTAGTTGACATGTGTGAGTTGAAACCGTTTTGGAGGTTAGATTTTCATGAGTCTAATGATTCCTGATGTTGAGCTTTTATCCATTTTCCTCATTGTTGAAAAAGAGTGAGTAAAACTTTCCCCTCCATACTATCTCCTTGAAAATTTTGCCAGTTTTGAATTTTTTTGGCCATTCCCTACCTCAGGACATTTTTTGACGGCAGGTGTCCTTTAGAGCCCCGAGTCCCTGTGAACGTTAAGTGACCATTAGCTGTGGGTTTAAAGCTGCCCTTGTGGGAAACGGCCACAAGGCGGCAGCATTTCTTCATTTCCAACTCTGGGATTTGGGGCAACAGAGCTTTCCTGGAAATCATGTTAGAACGCTGCAAATTAGAGTGGAATGTGCCAGCGCAAACCCCCAAGAGCTTATATCTCCTAAATTGTTGTTTGCTTTTGAAATTTAATTTTTATGAATGATCAGAGCAAATTTGATAAAAATGTAGATTCTCCTGGGTGTACAGTTTCTGGTTCATCCTATCAATGTATCTGTCTATTCCTCTTTGGATCCTTTCCCATGTATGTTATTATAGAGTGTTGAGTAGACCTCTCTTTGTATTCCATAGGTATTTTGTGATTATATATATATATATATATATATATATATATCATATGCCTTAGTACATGTCTGTTGAACCCCATAACCTAATTCATACATTCCCTACACCTTTCCATTTGGTTATACATAATTTGGTTTTCTGAATCTATGCGTGTCCTTCTCTTGGAAATTATTGCATGGGTATCAAGTTTTAGGTAACACGTATAAGTGATGTCATAGGATATCTGTCTTTCGGTTTCTTTCTTCAAGTTGGGTGATTATCTCTAGATCCTTCTGTAGTGGTGGCAACGGCACTGTTCCATGCTTTTTCATGGCTAATATTCCATTGTGTACATGGACGACTTCTTCTTGGTACATTTTTCTGTTGGTGGACATTTTGGTTTCCTCCAGGTCTTGGCTATGGTACATGTTGCTGAATTGAAGGCCTGGCAGGCTGTGTCTTTTTGATTCTGGTCTACTCAGGTGATAGGCCCATCAGTGGGCCTACCAGATCACATGGTAGCTCAATTTTTACCTTGAAACGCACCTCCGTTCTGTTCTCACTACTGGCTCTTACCAGGTTACATCCCACCAGCAGCTAAAGGGTATGCAGTTCTCTAAAACCCCTTCAGCACTTATTTTTTGTAGAGTTTTCTTGCTGATGATCATTCTGACGGCTGTGAGGTGAACGTTTTGGTACACTGGATTTGCATGGCTTTATTAATTCCTGATGTTCAGCCTTTTTCCATTCCCGTTTTTTTAACGAAAGAAAGAAAGAAAGAAAGAAAGAAAAAGAATCATAAGACAAATGTGCATAAAATATGCCTCTTGAAACTGTCGTTTTGAAATGTGGACGTCTTTCGAATTTTTTGGTCGATATACGGCCCCAGGATTTGTTTTCAGGGCAGGTGTCATTTACACGCCTGCAATTATTTTGAATATCAACTGACCATTAGCACTGGGTTAAAAGCTGCTGTTGTGTGAAACGGCCACAAGGTGGCAGCAGCTGTCCTTTACTAAATCTGGTTACTAGGGCAACAGAACGTCAATGGAAGTCGTGTTCTAGGTTGTAATTTAGAATGGAATTTGCCAGGAAAAAGCCCCTTAAGTTTATGTCCCTACTTCTTGTTCGTTTCTTTAATTGAATTTATATTTTTTATCACAGCAAGTTTGATTACAATGCTTTGCTTGTTCTAGGTGTGCAAGATGTGGTTCTTTTACACATATACCTATGTCTATTCTTCCTGGGATCCTTTTCCCATGTACGTTATGAGAGAATGTTGAGTAGTCTTCTCTTGGTATTCCGTAGGTTTTTGGTGATTATATATTTCACCTGTGTTTGTATGAGTCTCTTAACCCCAATGACCGAATGTATCGAATCCTCACACCTTTCCATTGGTAAACCATAAGTTTGTTTAATGAATCTGTGATTGCCCTTCTCTGTGGAAATATCTTCACTGGTATCAATTTTTAGGCAACACCTATAAGTGATACCATACAATATGTGTCTTTCTCTTTCTGACTTACTACATGTTGCGTGATTACCTGTAGACTCATCTACAGTGCTGCAAATGACATTGTGTCCTTTTTTTCCTTGGCTAATATTCCGTCTGTACATGTACCAGTTCTTCTTTGTCCACTCATCTGTTGATGGACTTTTTGGTTGCTTCCATGTCTTGGCTATTGTAATACTGCAGCAATGCACATTTGCCTGCCTGTGTCTTTCCAATTCTGTCTTCTTACGTTATAGGCCCAGGAGTGGGCCTGCTGGATCTTATGGTAGCCAAATGTTTACCTTATAACGGCACCTCCATTCTGTTCTCATTAGTGGCTCTTACCAGGTTACGTCCCACTTCAAGGTGAGGGTACGCACTTCTCCACAACACCTTCAGCATTTATTGTTTGTAGTTTTTTTGCTGATGTTTATTCTGACTAGTGTGAGCTGATACCTCTTTGTGGTTGGATTTGCATGCGTCTCATAATCCCTTGAAATTGAGCTTTCTGGCATGTCCTTTTTTCCTTGAAACTGTGAGTACAGCCTAGCTCTTCAAATTGTTTTCTTGAAGTATGTGTGACATTTTGAACTATTTTGGCCATTACTTCCCTCAAGACACTTTGAGGGCAGGTTTCATTTACAGCCCTCCAGTACTGGTGCATAGGAAGTGACCCTTAACACAGGTTTTAAAGCTGCTGTTGCAGGTAACGGCCAGAGGGCGGCAGCATTTCTGCTTTTCCCAATCTGGTAACTAGGGTATCTGACCTTCCTGCCAGCGTTGGTCCTCGGTTATAAATTAGAGGGGAATGTGCCCGGATAAACCCCCAAAACCTGATGTCTCCTTACTTATCTTTGTTTTTTAAAATGAATTTTTATTTTTTTATTGGAGTCATATTCTGCTGTGTACGTGGACCACTTCTTCTTTGTGAATTCCTCTGTTGATGGACATTTTCATTGCTTCCAAGTGTTGGCTATGGTAAATATTGCTGGAGTGCAGGATTGCCGGCCTGTTTCTTTATTATTATTATTAATTTTTGTGGTACGTGGGCTTCTCACTGCCGTGGCCCCTCCCGTTGCAGAGCACAGGCTCCAGACACGCAGGCCCAGCAGCCATAGCTCATGGGACTAGCCGCTCCGCAGCATGTGGGTTCTTCCCGGACCGGGGCACGAACCCGTGTCCCCTGCATCGGCAGGCGGACTCTCAACCACTGCGCCACGAGTGAAGCCCAGCCTGTGACCTTTTGATTCACATCCTCTCAGGCGATAGGCCCAGAAGTGGGTATGCTTGATTGAATGGTAGCTCAATATTTACCTTTTCAAGGCACCTCCTTTGTGTTTTCATTACTGGCTCTTACCATGTTCCACGTTGAACCAAGGGTAGGCATTTCTCCACAACCCCTTCAGCATTTATTATTTGCAGAATTTTTGCTGATTGCCCTTCTGACTGGTGTGAGCTGATAGGTTTTCGTAGTTTGGATTTGCATGTGTTTAATTATTCCTAATGTTCAGCATTTTCCACACCGTTTTAAATTTCTGTTAAACAAACAACCAAAACAAACGGTGAGTACAATAGACCGGTTGAAATTGCCTTCTTGAAAGGTGGCCCTCTTTTGAATTTCTCGGTCTATTTTCGACCCCAGGTTTCTTTTTTGAGGGCGGGTGTCATTTACAGGCCTGCAATGAGTGTGAATATTTAGTGACCATTAGCCCTGGGCTTAAAGCTGCTGTTGTGGGAAACGGCCACAAGGCGGCAGCATTTCTCCATTCCCAAATCTGGTTACTAGGGCAGCAGAGCCTTTCTGGAAGTCCTGTTCCTAGGTTGTAAATTACAATGGAATGTGCCAGGAAAAACCCCCATAAGTTTATGTCACATTAATTCATGTTTTAATTTTTTATCGCGGTAATGATTAGAATATTGTTTGTCCTAGGTGTACACAATCTGGTTCATTTGTACATTACATATACATGTTCACGTACAGATCCACTTCCCATGTAAATTATTGCAGAGTGTTCCATAGACCTCCCTTGCTATATGTTCGGTCTTTTTGATATACGTATTTAATAGGTATCTGTACACGTATGGTAAGTGTACTCTTAATTTTTCCATTCCCCCCACCTTTCTTTTTAGATAAGCATAGTTTGTTTTCTAAGTCTGTGAGTGTCTTTCTCTGTGGAAATATGTTCATTTGTGTCAGTTCTTAGATAACGCCTATAAGTGGTATCATAAGATATGTCTTTTGCTTTCCGACTTACCTCATGTTCTGTGATTATCTCTAGGCTCATCTATGGTGCCTCAAAGAGAAGTGTTTCATTGTTTTCCATGGCTAATATTCCATTGTGTACATGGACTACTTCTTCTTTATCCATTCATTCGTTTTATGGACATTTTGGTTGCTTCCGTGCCTTGGCTATTGTGAAAGTTCCTGCAGTGCAGCTGTTGAAGCCTGTGCCTTCTCGACTCTGGACTTCTCAGGTGAGAGGCTCATCGGTGGGCCTGCTGAATGGAATGGTGGCTCAAGTTTTACTTTTAAACGCAGCTCCTTTCTGTTCTCAGTATTGGCTGTTACCACTTTACATCTCACCAGCAGCTAGAGGGTACACAGTTCTCTAAATCCCCTTCAGCATTTATTGTTTGTAAACTTTTTGCTGATGGTAGTTGACATGTGTGAGTTGAAACCGTTTTGGAGGTTAGATTTTCATGAGTCTAATGATTCCTGATGTTGAGCTTTTATCCATTTTCCTCATTGTTGAAAAAGAGTGAGTAAAACTTTCCCCTCCATACTATCTCCTTGAAAATTTTGCCAGTTTTGAATTTTTTTGGCCATTCCCTACCTCAGGACATTTTTTGACGGCAGGTGTCCTTTAGAGCCCCGAGTCCCTGTGAACGTTAAGTGACCATTAGCTGTGGGTTTAAAGCTGCCCTTGTGGGAAACGGCCACAAGGCGGCAGCATTTCTTCATTTCCAACTCTGGGATTTGGGGCAACAGAGCTTTCCTGGAAATCATGTTAGAACGCTGCAAATTAGAGTGGAATGTGCCAGCGCAAACCCCCAAGAGCTTATATCTCCTAAATTGTTGTTTGCTTTTGAAATTTAATTTTTATGAATGATCAGAGCAAATTTGATAAAAATGTAGATTCTCCTGGGTGTACAGTTTCTGGTTCATCCTATCAATGTATCTGTCTATTCCTCTTTGGATCCTTTCCCATGTATGTTATTATAGAGTGTTGAGTAGACCTCTCTTTGTATTCCATAGGTATTTTGTGATTATATATATATATATATATATATCATATGCCTTAGTACATGTCTGTTGAACCCCATAACCTAATTCATACATTCCCTACACCTTTCCATTTGGTTATACATAATTTGGTTTTCTGAATCTATGCGTGTCCTTCTCTTGGAAATTATTGCATGGGTATCAAGTTTTAGGTAACACGTATAAGTGATGTCATAGGATATCTGTCTTTCGGTTTCTTTCTTCAAGTTGGGTGATTATCTCTAGATCCTTCTGTAGTGGTGGCAACGGCACTGTTCCATGCTTTTTCATGGCTAATATTCCATTGTGTACATGGACGACTTCTTCTTGGTACATTTTTCTGTTGGTGGACATTTTGGTTTCCTCCAGGTCTTGGCTATGGTACATGTTGCTGAATTGAAGGCCTGGCAGGCTGTGTCTTTTTGATTCTGGTCTACTCAGGTGATAGGCCCATCAGTGGGCCTACCAGATCACATGGTAGCTCAATTTTTACCTTGAAACGCACCTCCGTTCTGTTCTCACTACTGGCTCTTACCAGGTTACATCCCACCAGCAGCTAAAGGGTATGCAGTTCTCTAAAACCCCTTCAGCACTTATTTTTTGTAGAGTTTTCTTGCTGATGATCATTCTGACGGCTGTGAGGTGAACGTTTTGGTACACTGGATTTGCATGGCTTTATTAATTCCTGATGTTCAGCCTTTTTCCATTCCCGTTTTTTTAACGAAAGAAAGAAAGAAAGAAAGAAAGAAAAAGAATCATAAGACAAATGTGCATAAAATATGCCTCTTGAAACTGTCGTTTTGAAATGTGGACGTCTTTCGAATTTTTTGGTCGATATACGGCCCCAGGATTTGTTTTCAGGGCAGGTGTCATTTACACGCCTGCAATTATTTTGAATATCAACTGACCATTAGCACTGGGTTAAAAGCTGCTGTTGTGTGAAACGGCCACAAGGTGGCAGCAGCTGTCCTTTACTAAATCTGGTTACTAGGGCAACAGAACGTCAATGGAAGTCGTGTTCTAGGTTGTAATTTAGAATGGAATTTGCCAGGAAAAAGCCCCTTAAGTTTATGTCCCTACTTCTTGTTCGTTTCTTTAATTGAATTTATATTTTTTATCACAGCAAGTTTGATTACAATGCTTTGCTTGTTCTAGGTGTGCAAGATGTGGTTCTTTTACACATATACCTATGTCTATTCTTCCTGGGATCCTTTTCCCATGTACGTTATGAGAGAATGTTGAGTAGTCTTCTCTTGGTATTCCGTAGGTTTTTGGTGATTATATATTTCACCTGTGTTTGTATGAGTCTCTTAACCCCAATGACCGAATGTATCGAATCCTCACACCTTTCCATTGGTAAACCATAAGTTTGTTTAATGAATCTGTGATTGCCCTTCTCTGTGGAAATATCTTCACTGGTATCAATTTTTAGGCAACACCTATAAGTGATACCATACAATATGTGTCTTTCTCTTTCTGACTTACTACATGTTGCGTGATTACCTGTAGACTCATCTACAGTGCTGCAAATGACATTGTGTCCTTTTTTTCCTTGGCTAATATTCCGTCTGTACATGTACCAGTTCTTCTTTGTCCACTCATCTGTTGATGGACTTTTTGGTTGCTTCCATGTCTTGGCTATTGTAATACTGCAGCAATGCACATTTGCCTGCCTGTGTCTTTCCAATTCTGTCTTCTTACGTTATAGGCCCAGGAGTGGGCCTGCTGGATCTTATGGTAGCCAAATGTTTACCTTATAACGGCACCTCCATTCTGTTCTCATTAGTGGCTCTTACCAGGTTACGTCCCACTTCAAGGTGAGGGTACGCACTTCTCCACAACACCTTCAGCATTTATTGTTTGTAGTTTTTTTGCTGATGTTTATTCTGACTAGTGTGAGCTGATACCTCTTTGTGGTTGGATTTGCATGCGTCTCATAATCCCTTGAAATTGAGCTTTCTGGCATGTCCTTTTTTCCTTGAAACTGTGAGTACAGCCTAGCTCTTCAAATTGTTTTCTTGAAGTATGTGTGACATTTTGAACTATTTTGGCCATTACTTCCCTCAAGACACTTTGAGGGCAGGTTTCATTTACAGCCCTCCAGTACTGGTGCATAGGAAGTGACCCTTAACACAGGTTTTAAAGCTGCTGTTGCAGGTAACGGCCAGAGGGCGGCAGCATTTCTGCTTTTCCCAATCTGGTAACTAGGGTATCTGACCTTCCTGCCAGCGTTGGTCCTCGGTTATAAATTAGAGGGGAATGTGCCCGGATAAACCCCCAAAACCTGATGTCTCCTTACTTATCTTTGTTTTTTAAAATGAATTTTTATTTTTTTATTGGAGTCATATTCTGCTGTGTACGTGGACCACTTCTTCTTTGTGAATTCCTCTGTTGATGGACATTTTCATTGCTTCCAAGTGTTGGCTATGGTAAATATTGCTGGAGTGCAGGATTGCCGGCCTGTTTCTTTATTATTATTATTAATTTTTGTGGTACGTGGGCTTCTCACTGCCGTGGCCCCTCCCGTTGCAGAGCACAGGCTCCAGACACGCAGGCCCAGCAGCCATAGCTCATGGGACTAGCCGCTCCGCAGCATGTGGGTTCTTCCCGGACCGGGGCACGAACCCGTGTCCCCTGCATCGGCAGGCGGACTCTCAACCACTGCGCCACGAGTGAAGCCCAGCCTGTGACCTTTTGATTCACATCCTCTCAGGCGATAGGCCCAGAAGTGGGTATGCTTGATTGAATGGTAGCTCAATATTTACCTTTTCAAGGCACCTCCTTTGTGTTTTCATTACTGGCTCTTACCATGTTCCACGTTGAACCAAGGGTAGGCATTTCTCCACAACCCCTTCAGCATTTATTATTTGCAGAATTTTTGCTGATTGCCCTTCTGACTGGTGTGAGCTGATAGGTTTTCGTAGTTTGGATTTGCATGTGTTTAATTATTCCTAATGTTCAGCATTTTCCACACCGTTTTAAATTTCTGTTAAACAAACAACCAAAACAAACGGTGAGTACAATAGACCGGTTGAAATTGCCTTCTTGAAAGGTGGCCCTCTTTTGAATTTCTCGGTCTATTTTCGACCCCAGGTTTCTTTTTTGAGGACGGGTGTCATTTACAGGCCTGCAATGAGTGTGAATATTTAGTGACCATTAGCCCTGGGCTTAAAGCTGCTGTTGTGGGAAACGGCCACAAGGCGGCAGCATTTCTCCATTCCCAAATCTGGTTACTAGGGCAGCAGAGCCTTTCTGGAAGTCCTGTTCCTAGGTTGTAAATTACAATGGAATGTGCCAGGAAAAACCCCCATAAGTTTATGTCACATTAATTCATGTTTTAATTTTTTATCGCGGTAATGATTAGAATATTGTTTGTCCTAGGTGTACACAATCTGGTTCATTTGTACATTACATATACATGTTCACGTACAGATCCACTTCCCATGTAAATTATTGCAGAGTGTTCCATAGACCTCCCTTGCTATATGTTCGGTCTTTTTGATATACGTATTTAATAGGTATCTGTACACGTATGGTAAGTGTACTCTTAATTTTTCCATTCCCCCCACCTTTCTTTTTAGATAAGCATAGTTTGTTTTCTAAGTCTGTGAGTGTCTTTCTCTGTGGAAATATGTTCATTTGTGTCAGTTCTTAGATAACGCCTATAAGTGGTATCATAAGATATGTCTTTTGCTTTCCGACTTACCTCATGTTCTGTGATTATCTCTAGGCTCATCTATGGTGCCTCAAAGAGAAGTGTTTCATTGTTTTCCATGGCTAATATTCCATTGTGTACATGGACTACTTCTTCTTTATCCATTCATTCGTTTTATGGACATTTTGGTTGCTTCCGTGCCTTGGCTATTGTGAAAGTTCCTGCAGTGCAGCTGTTGAAGCCTGTGCCTTCTCGACTCTGGACTTCTCAGGTGAGAGGCTCATCGGTGGGCCTGCTGAATGGAATGGTGGCTCAAGTTTTACTTTTAAACGCAGCTCCTTTCTGTTCTCAGTATTGGCTGTTACCACTTTACATCTCACCAGCAGCTAGAGGGTACACAGTTCTCTAAATCCCCTTCAGCATTTATTGTTTGTAAACTTTTTGCTGATGGTAGTTGACATGTGTGAGTTGAAACCGTTTTGGAGGTTAGATTTTCATGAGTCTAATGATTCCTGATGTTGAGCTTTTATCCATTTTCCTCATTGTTGAAAAAGAGTGAGTAAAACTTTCCCCTCCATACTATCTCCTTGAAAATTTTGCCAGTTTTGAATTTTTTTGGCCATTCCCTACCTCAGGACATTTTTTGACGGCAGGTGTCCTTTAGAGCCCCGAGTCCCTGTGAACGTTAAGTGACCATTAGCTGTGGGTTTAAAGCTGCCCTTGTGGGAAACGGCCACAAGGCGGCAGCATTTCTTCATTTCCAACTCTGGGATTTGGGGCAACAGAGCTTTCCTGGAAATCATGTTAGAACGCTGCAAATTAGAGTGGAATGTGCCAGCGCAAACCCCCAAGAGCTTATATCTCCTAAATTGTTGTTTGCTTTTGAAATTTAATTTTTATGAATGATCAGAGCAAATTTGATAAAAATGTAGATTCTCCTGGGTGTACAGTTTCTGGTTCATCCTATCAATGTATCTGTCTATTCCTCTTTGGATCCTTTCCCATGTATGTTATTATAGAGTGTTGAGTAGACCTCTCTTTGTATTCCATAGGTATTTTGTGATTATATATATATATATATATATATCATATGCCTTAGTACATGTCTGTTGAACCCCATAACCTAATTCATACATTCCCTACACCTTTCCATTTGGTTATACATAATTTGGTTTTCTGAATCTATGCGTGTCCTTCTCTTGGAAATTATTGCATGGGTATCAAGTTTTAGGTAACACGTATAAGTGATGTCATAGGATATCTGTCTTTCGGTTTCTTTCTTCAAGTTGGGTGATTATCTCTAGATCCTTCTGTAGTGGTGGCAACGGCACTGTTCCATGCTTTTTCATGGCTAATATTCCATTGTGTACATGGACGACTTCTTCTTGGTACATTTTTCTGTTGGTGGACATTTTGGTTTCCTCCAGGTCTTGGCTATGGTACATGTTGCTGAATTGAAGGCCTGGCAGGCTGTGTCTTTTTGATTCTGGTCTACTCAGGTGATAGGCCCATCAGTGGGCCTACCAGATCACATGGTAGCTCAATTTTTACCTTGAAACGCACCTCCGTTCTGTTCTCACTACTGGCTCTTACCAGGTTACATCCCACCAGCAGCTAAAGGGTATGCAGTTCTCTAAAACCCCTTCAGCACTTATTTTTTGTAGAGTTTTCTTGCTGATGATCATTCTGACGGCTGTGAGGTGAACGTTTTGGTACACTGGATTTGCATGGCTTTATTAATTCCTGATGTTCAGCCTTTTTCCATTCCCGTTTTTTTAACGAAAGAAAGAAAGAAAGAAAGAAAGAAAAAGAATCATAAGACAAATGTGCATAAAATATGCCTCTTGAAACTGTCGTTTTGAAATGTGGACGTCTTTCGAATTTTTTGGTCGATATACGGCCCCAGGATTTGTTTTCAGGGCAGGTGTCATTTACACGCCTGCAATTATTTTGAATATCAACTGACCATTAGCACTGGGTTAAAAGCTGCTGTTGTGTGAAACGGCCACAAGGTGGCAGCAGCTGTCCTTTACTAAATCTGGTTACTAGGGCAACAGAACGTCAATGGAAGTCGTGTTCTAGGTTGTAATTTAGAATGGAATTTGCCAGGAAAAAGCCCCTTAAGTTTATGTCCCTACTTCTTGTTCGTTTCTTTAATTGAATTTATATTTTTTATCACAGCAAGTTTGATTACAATGCTTTGCTTGTTCTAGGTGTGCAAGATGTGGTTCTTTTACACATATACCTATGTCTATTCTTCCTGGGATCCTTTTCCCATGTACGTTATGAGAGAATGTTGAGTAGTCTTCTCTTGGTATTCCGTAGGTTTTTGGTGATTATATATTTCACCTGTGTTTGTATGAGTCTCTTAACCCCAATGACCGAATGTATCGAATCCTCACACCTTTCCATTGGTAAACCATAAGTTTGTTTAATGAATCTGTGATTGCCCTTCTCTGTGGAAATATCTTCACTGGTATCAATTTTTAGGCAACACCTATAAGTGATACCATACAATATGTGTCTTTCTCTTTCTGACTTACTACATGTTGCGTGATTACCTGTAGACTCATCTACAGTGCTGCAAATGACATTGTGTCCTTTTTTTCCTTGGCTAATATTCCGTCTGTACATGTACCAGTTCTTCTTTGTCCACTCATCTGTTGATGGACTTTTTGGTTGCTTCCATGTCTTGGCTATTGTAATACTGCAGCAATGCACATTTGCCTGCCTGTGTCTTTCCAATTCTGTCTTCTTACGTTATAGGCCCAGGAGTGGGCCTGCTGGATCTTATGGTAGCCAAATGTTTACCTTATAACGGCACCTCCATTCTGTTCTCATTAGTGGCTCTTACCAGGTTACGTCCCACTTCAAGGTGAGGGTACGCACTTCTCCACAACACCTTCAGCATTTATTGTTTGTAGTTTTTTTGCTGATGTTTATTCTGACTAGTGTGAGCTGATACCTCTTTGTGGTTGGATTTGCATGCGTCTCATAATCCCTTGAAATTGAGCTTTCTGGCATGTCCTTTTTTCCTTGAAACTGTGAGTACAGCCTAGCTCTTCAAATTGTTTTCTTGAAGTATGTGTGACATTTTGAACTATTTTGGCCATTACTTCCCTCAAGACACTTTGAGGGCAGGTTTCATTTACAGCCCTCCAGTACTGGTGCATAGGAAGTGACCCTTAACACAGGTTTTAAAGCTGCTGTTGCAGGTAACGGCCAGAGGGCGGCAGCATTTCTGCTTTTCCCAATCTGGTAACTAGGGTATCTGACCTTCCTGCCAGCGTTGGTCCTCGGTTATAAATTAGAGGGGAATGTGCCCGGATAAACCCCCAAAACCTGATGTCTCCTTACTTATCTTTGTTTTTTAAAATGAATTTTTATTTTTTTATTGGAGTCATATTCTGCTGTGTACGTGGACCACTTCTTCTTTGTGAATTCCTCTGTTGATGGACATTTTCATTGCTTCCAAGTGTTGGCTATGGTAAATATTGCTGGAGTGCAGGATTGCCGGCCTGTTTCTTTATTATTATTATTAATTTTTGTGGTACGTGGGCTTCTCACTGCCGTGGCCCCTCCCGTTGCAGAGCACAGGCTCCAGACACGCAGGCCCAGCAGCCATAGCTCATGGGACTAGCCGCTCCGCAGCATGTGGGTTCTTCCCGGACCGGGGCACGAACCCGTGTCCCCTGCATCGGCAGGCGGACTCTCAACCACTGCGCCACGAGTGAAGCCCAGCCTGTGACCTTTTGATTCACATCCTCTCAGGCGATAGGCCCAGAAGTGGGTATGCTTGATTGAATGGTAGCTCAATATTTACCTTTTCAAGGCACCTCCTTTGTGTTTTCATTACTGGCTCTTACCATGTTCCACGTTGAACCAAGGGTAGGCATTTCTCCACAACCCCTTCAGCATTTATTATTTGCAGAATTTTTGCTGATTGCCCTTCTGACTGGTGTGAGCTGATAGGTTTTCGTAATTTGGATTTGCATGTGTTTAATTATTCCTAATGTTCAGCATTTTCCACACCGTTTTAAATTTCTGTTAAACAAACAACCAAAACAAACGGTGAGTACAATAGACCGGTTGAAATTGCCTTCTTGAAAGGTGGCCCTCTTTTGAATTTCTCGGTCTATTTTCGACCCCAGGTTTCTTTTTTGAGGGCGGGTGTCATTTACAGGCCTGCAATGAGTGTGAATATTTAGTGACCATTAGCCCTGGGCTTAAAGCTGCTGTTGTGGGAAACGGCCACAAGGCGGCAGCATTTCTCCATTCCCAAATCTGGTTACTAGGGCAGCAGAGCCTTTCTGGAAGTCCTGTTCCTAGGTTGTAAATTACAATGGAATGCGCCAGGAAAAACCCCCATAAGTTTATGTCACATTAATTCATGTTTTAATTTTTTATCGCGGTAATGATTAGAATATTGTTTGTCCTAGGTGTACACAATCTGGTTCATTTGTACATTACATATACATGTTCACGTACAGATCCACTTCCCATGTAAATTATTGCAGAGTGTTCCATAGACCTCCCTTGCTATATGTTCGGTCTTTTTGATATACGTATTTAATAGGTATCTGTACACGTATGGTAAGTGTACTCTTAATTTTTCCATTCCCCCCACCTTTCTTTTTAGATAAGCATAGTTTGTTTTCTAAGTCTGTGAGTGTCTTTCTCTGTGGAAATATGTTCATTTGTGTCAGTTCTTAGATAACGCCTATAAGTGGTATCATAAGATATGTCTTTTGCTTTCCGACTTACCTCATGTTCTGTGATTATCTCTAGGCTCATCTATGGTGCCTCAAAGAGAAGTGTTTCATTGTTTTCCATGGCTAATATTCCATTGTGTACATGGACTACTTCTTCTTTATCCATTCATTCGTTTTATGGACATTTTGGTTGCTTCCGTGCCTTGGCTATTGTGAAAGTTCCTGCAGTGCAGCTGTTGAAGCCTGTGCCTTCTCGACTCTGGACTTCTCAGGTGAGAGGCTCATCGGTGGGCCTGCTGAATGGAATGGTGGCTCAAGTTTTACTTTTAAACGCAGCTCCTTTCTGTTCTCAGTATTGGCTGTTACCACTTTACATCTCACCAGCAGCTAGAGGGTACACAGTTCTCTAAATCCCCTTCAGCATTTATTGTTTGTAAACTTTTTGCTGATGGTAGTTGACATGTGTGAGTTGAAACCGTTTTGGAGGTTAGATTTTCATGAGTCTAATGATTCCTGATGTTGAGCTTTTATCCATTTTCCTCATTGTTGAAAAAGAGTGAGTAAAACTTTCCCCTCCATACTATCTCCTTGAAAATTTTGCCAGTTTTGAATTTTTTTGGCCATTCCCTACCTCAGGACATTTTTTGACGGCAGGTGTCCTTTAGAGCCCCGAGTCCCTGTGAACGTTAAGTGACCATTAGCTGTGGGTTTAAAGCTGCCCTTGTGGGAAACGGCCACAAGGCGGCAGCATTTCTTCATTTCCAACTCTGGGATTTGGGGCAACAGAGCTTTCCTGGAAATCATGTTAGAACGCTGCAAATTAGAGTGGAATGTGCCAGCGCAAACCCCCAAGAGCTTATATCTCCTAAATTGTTGTTTGCTTTTGAAATTTAATTTTTATGAATGATCAGAGCAAATTTGATAAAAATGTAGATTCTCCTGGGTGTACAGTTTCTGGTTCATCCTATCAATGTATCTGTCTATTCCTCTTTGGATCCTTTCCCATGTATGTTATTATAGAGTGTTGAGTAGACCTCTCTTTGTATTCCATAGGTATTTTGTGATTATATATATATATATATATATATATATATCATATGCCTTAGTACATGTCTGTTGAACCCCATAACCTAATTCATACATTCCCTACACCTTTCCATTTGGTTATACATAATTTGGTTTTCTGAATCTATGCGTGTCCTTCTCTTGGAAATTATTGCATGGGTATCAAGTTTTAGGTAACACGTATAAGTGATGTCATAGGATATCTGTCTTTCGGTTTCTTTCTTCAAGTTGGGTGATTATCTCTAGATCCTTCTGTAGTGGTGGCAACGGCACTGTTCCATGCTTTTTCATGGCTAATATTCCATTGTGTACATGGACGACTTCTTCTTGGTACATTTTTCTGTTGGTGGACATTTTGGTTTCCTCCAGGTCTTGGCTATGGTACATGTTGCTGAATTGAAGGCCTGGCAGGCTGTGTCTTTTTGATTCTGGTCTACTCAGGTGATAGGCCCATCAGTGGGCCTACCAGATCACATGGTAGCTCAATTTTTACCTTGAAACGCACCTCCGTTCTGTTCTCACTACTGGCTCTTACCAGGTTACATCCCACCAGCAGCTAAAGGGTATGCAGTTCTCTAAAACCCCTTCAGCACTTATTTTTTGTAGAGTTTTCTTGCTGATGATCATTCTGACGGCTGTGAGGTGAACGTTTTGGTACACTGGATTTGCATGGCTTTATTAATTCCTGATGTTCAGCCTTTTTCCATTCCCGTTTTTTTAACGAAAGAAAGAAAGAAAGAAAGAAAGAAAAAGAATCATAAGACAAATGTGCATAAAATATGCCTCTTGAAACTGTCGTTTTGAAATGTGGACGTCTTTCGAATTTTTTGGTCGATATACGGCCCCAGGATTTGTTTTCAGGGCAGGTGTCATTTACACGCCTGCAATTATTTTGAATATCAACTGACCATTAGCACTGGGTTAAAAGCTGCTGTTGTGTGAAACGGCCACAAGGTGGCAGCAGCTGTCCTTTACTAAATCTGGTTACTAGGGCAACAGAACGTCAATGGAAGTCGTGTTCTAGGTTGTAATTTAGAATGGAATTTGCCAGGAAAAAGCCCCTTAAGTTTATGTCCCTACTTCTTGTTCGTTTCTTTAATTGAATTTATATTTTTTATCACAGCAAGTTTGATTACAATGCTTTGCTTGTTCTAGGTGTGCAAGATGTGGTTCTTTTACACATATACCTATGTCTATTCTTCCTGGGATCCTTTTCCCATGTACGTTATGAGAGAATGTTGAGTAGTCTTCTCTTGGTATTCCGTAGGTTTTTGGTGATTATATATTTCACCTGTGTTTGTATGAGTCTCTTAACCCCAATGACCGAATGTATCGAATCCTCACACCTTTCCATTGGTAAACCATAAGTTTGTTTAATGAATCTGTGATTGCCCTTCTCTGTGGAAATATCTTCACTGGTATCAATTTTTAGGCAACACCTATAAGTGATACCATACAATATGTGTCTTTCTCTTTCTGACTTACTACATGTTGCGTGATTACCTGTAGACTCATCTACAGTGCTGCAAATGACATTGTGTCCTTTTTTTCCTTGGCTAATATTCCGTCTGTACATGTACCAGTTCTTCTTTGTCCACTCATCTGTTGATGGACTTTTTGGTTGCTTCCATGTCTTGGCTATTGTAATACTGCAGCAATGCACATTTGCCTGCCTGTGTCTTTCCAATTCTGTCTTCTTACGTTATAGGCCCAGGAGTGGGCCTGCTGGATCTTATGGTAGCCAAATGTTTACCTTATAACGGCACCTCCATTCTGTTCTCATTAGTGGCTCTTACCAGGTTACGTCCCACTTCAAGGTGAGGGTACGCACTTCTCCACAACACCTTCAGCATTTATTGTTTGTAGTTTTTTTGCTGATGTTTATTCTGACTAGTGTGAGCTGATACCTCTTTGTGGTTGGATTTGCATGCGTCTCATAATCCCTTGAAATTGAGCTTTCTGGCATGTCCTTTTTTCCTTGAAACTGTGAGTACAGCCTAGCTCTTCAAATTGTTTTCTTGAAGTATGTGTGACATTTTGAACTATTTTGGCCATTACTTCCCTCAAGACACTTTGAGGGCAGGTTTCATTTACAGCCCTCCAGTACTGGTGCATAGGAAGTGACCCTTAACACAGGTTTTAAAGCTGCTGTTGCAGGTAACGGCCAGAGGGCGGCAGCATTTCTGCTTTTCCCAATCTGGTAACTAGGGTATCTGACCTTCCTGCCAGCGTTGGTCCTCGGTTATAAATTAGAGGGGAATGTGCCCGGATAAACCCCCAAAACCTGATGTCTCCTTACTTATCTTTGTTTTTTTAAATGAATTTTTATTTTTTTATTGGAGTCATATTCTGCTGTGTACGTGGACCACTTCTTCTTTGTGAATTCCTCTGTTGATGGACATTTTCATTGCTTCCAAGTGTTGGCTATGGTAAATATTGCTGGAGTGCAGGATTGCCGGCCTGTTTCTTTATTATTATTATTAATTTTTGTGGTACGTGGGCTTCTCACTGCCGTGGCCCCTCCCGTTGCAGAGCACAGGCTCCAGACACGCAGGCCCAGCAGCCATAGCTCATGGGACTAGCCGCTCCGCAGCATGTGGGTTCTTCCCGGACCGGGGCACGAACCCGTGTCCCCTGCATCGGCAGGCGGACTCTCAACCACTGCGCCACGAGTGAAGCCCAGCCTGTGACCTTTTGATTCACATCCTCTCAGGCGATAGGCCCAGAAGTGGGTATGCTTGATTGAATGGTAGCTCAATATTTACCTTTTCAAGGCACCTCCTTTGTGTTTTCATTACTGGCTCTTACCATGTTCCACGTTGAACCAAGGGTAGGCATTTCTCCACAACCCCTTCAGCATTTATTATTTGCAGAATTTTTGCTGATTGCCCTTCTGACTGGTGTGAGCTGATAGGTTTTCGTAGTTTGGATTTGCATGTGTTTAATTATTCCTAATGTTCAGCATTTTCCACACCGTTTTAAATTTCTGTTAAACAAACAACCAAAACAAACGGTGAGTACAATAGACCGGTTGAAATTGCCTTCTTGAAAGGTGGCCCTCTTTTGAATTTCTCGGTCTATTTTCGACCCCAGGTTTCTTTTTTGAGGGCGGGTGTCATTTACAGGCCTGCAATGAGTGTGAATATTTAGTGACCATTAGCCCTGGGCTTAAAGCTGCTGTTGTGGGAAACGGCCACAAGGCGGCAGCATTTCTCCATTCCCAAATCTGGTTACTAGGGCAGCAGAGCCTTTCTGGAAGTCCTGTTCCTAGGTTGTAAATTACAATGGAATGTGCCAGGAAAAACCCCCATAAGTTTATGTCACATTAATTCATGTTTTAATTTTTTATCGCGGTAATGATTAGAATATTGTTTGTCCTAGGTGTACACAATCTGGTTCATTTGTACATTACATATACATGTTCACGTACAGATCCACTTCCCATGTAAATTATTGCAGAGTGTTCCATAGACCTCCCTTGCTATATGTTCGGTCTTTTTGATATACGTATTTAATAGGTATCTGTACACGTATGGTAAGTGTACTCTTAATTTTTCCATTCCCCCCACCTTTCTTTTTAGATAAGCATAGTTTGTTTTCTAAGTCTGTGAGTGTCTTTCTCTGTGGAAATATGTTCATTTGTGTCAGTTCTTAGATAACGCCTATAAGTGGTATCATAAGATATGTCTTTTGCTTTCCGACTTACCTCATGTTCTGTGATTATCTCTAGGCTCATCTATGGTGCCTCAAAGAGAAGTGTTTCATTGTTTTCCATGGCTAATATTCCATTGTGTACATGGACTACTTCTTCTTTATCCATTCATTCGTTTTATGGACATTTTGGTTGCTTCCGTGCCTTGGCTATTGTGAAAGTTCCTGCAGTGCAGCTGTTGAAGCCTGTGCCTTCTCGACTCTGGACTTCTCAGGTGAGAGGCTCATCGGTGGGCCTGCTGAATGGAATGGTGGCTCAAGTTTTACTTTTAAACGCAGCTCCTTTCTGTTCTCAGTATTGGCTGTTACCACTTTACATCTCACCAGCAGCTAGAGGGTACACAGTTCTCTAAATCCCCTTCAGCATTTATTGTTTGTAAACTTTTTGCTGATGGTAGTTGACATGTGTGAGTTGAAACCGTTTTGGAGGTTAGATTTTCATGAGTCTAATGATTCCTGATGTTGAGCTTTTATCCATTTTCCTCATTGTTGAAAAAGAGTGAGTAAAACTTTCCCCTCCATACTATCTCCTTGAAAATTTTGCCAGTTTTGAATTTTTTTGGCCATTCCCTACCTCAGGACATTTTTTGACGGCAGGTGTCCTTTAGAGCCCCGAGTCCCTGTGAACGTTAAGTGACCATTAGCTGTGGGTTTAAAGCTGCCCTTGTGGGAAACGGCCACAAGGCGGCAGCATTTCTTCATTTCCAACTCTGGGATTTGGGGCAACAGAGCTTTCCTGGAAATCATGTTAGAACGCTGCAAATTAGAGTGGAATGTGCCAGCGCAAACCCCCAAGAGCTTATATCTCCTAAATTGTTGTTTGCTTTTGAAATTTAATTTTTATGAATGATCAGAGCAAATTTGATAAAAATGTAGATTCTCCTGGGTGTACAGTTTCTGGTTCATCCTATCAATGTATCTGTCTATTCCTCTTTGGATCCTTTCCCATGTATGTTATTATAGAGTGTTGAGTAGACCTCTCTTTGTATTCCATAGGTATTTTGTGATTATATATATATATATATATATATATCATATGCCTTAGTACATGTCTGTTGAACCCCATAACCTAATTCATACATTCCCTACACCTTTCCATTTGGTTATACATAATTTGGTTTTCTGAATCTATGCGTGTCCTTCTCTTGGAAATTATTGCATGGGTATCAAGTTTTAGGTAACACGTATAAGTGATGTCATAGGATATCTGTCTTTCGGTTTCTTTCTTCAAGTTGGGTGATTATCTCTAGATCCTTCTGTAGTGGTGGCAACGGCACTGTTCCATGCTTTTTCATGGCTAATATTCCATTGTGTACATGGACGACTTCTTCTTGGTACATTTTTCTGTTGGTGGACATTTTGGTTTCCTCCAGGTCTTGGCTATGGTACATGTTGCTGAATTGAAGGCCTGGCAGGCTGTGTCTTTTTGATTCTGGTCTACTCAGGTGATAGGCCCATCAGTGGGCCTACCAGATCACATGGTAGCTCAATTTTTACCTTGAAACGCACCTCCGTTCTGTTCTCACTACTGGCTCTTACCAGGTTACATCCCACCAGCAGCTAAAGGGTATGCAGTTCTCTAAAACCCCTTCAGCACTTATTTTTTGTAGAGTTTTCTTGCTGATGATCATTCTGACGGCTGTGAGGTGAACGTTTTGGTACACTGGATTTGCATGGCTTTATTAATTCCTGATGTTCAGCCTTTTTCCATTCCCGTTTTTTTAACGAAAGAAAGAAAGAAAGAAAGAAAGAAAAAGAATCATAAGACAAATGTGCATAAAATATGCCTCTTGAAACTGTCGTTTTGAAATGTGGACGTCTTTCGAATTTTTTGGTCGATATACGGCCCCAGGATTTGTTTTCAGGGCAGGTGTCATTTACACGCCTGCAATTATTTTGAATATCAACTGACCATTAGCACTGGGTTAAAAGCTGCTGTTGTGTGAAACGGCCACAAGGTGGCAGCAGCTGTCCTTTACTAAATCTGGTTACTAGGGCAACAGAACGTCAATGGAAGTCGTGTTCTAGGTTGTAATTTAGAATGGAATTTGCCAGGAAAAAGCCCCTTAAGTTTATGTCCCTACTTCTTGTTCGTTTCTTTAATTGAATTTATATTTTTTATCACAGCAAGTTTGATTACAATGCTTTGCTTGTTCTAGGTGTGCAAGATGTGGTTCTTTTACACATATACCTATGTCTATTCTTCCTGGGATCCTTTTCCCATGTACGTTATGAGAGAATGTTGAGTAGTCTTCTCTTGGTATTCCGTAGGTTTTTGGTGATTATATATTTCACCTGTGTTTGTATGAGTCTCTTAACCCCAATGACCGAATGTATCGAATCCTCACACCTTTCCATTGGTAAACCATAAGTTTGTTTAATGAATCTGTGATTGCCCTTCTCTGTGGAAATATCTTCACTGGTATCAATTTTTAGGCAACACCTATAAGTGATACCATACAATATGTGTCTTTCTCTTTCTGACTTACTACATGTTGCGTGATTACCTGTAGACTCATCTACAGTGCTGCAAATGACATTGTGTCCTTTTTTTCCTTGGCTAATATTCCGTCTGTACATGTACCAGTTCTTCTTTGTCCACTCATCTGTTGATGGACTTTTTGGTTGCTTCCATGTCTTGGCTATTGTAATACTGCAGCAATGCACATTTGCCTGCCTGTGTCTTTCCAATTCTGTCTTCTTACGTTATAGGCCCAGGAGTGGGCCTGCTGGATCTTATGGTAGCCAAATGTTTACCTTATAACGGCACCTCCATTCTGTTCTCATTAGTGGCTCTTACCAGGTTACGTCCCACTTCAAGGTGAGGGTACGCACTTCTCCACAACACCTTCAGCATTTATTGTTTGTAGTTTTTTTGCTGATGTTTATTCTGACTAGTGTGAGCTGATACCTCTTTGTGGTTGGATTTGCATGCGTCTCATAATCCCTTGAAATTGAGCTTTCTGGCATGTCCTTTTTTCCTTGAAACTGTGAGTACAGCCTAGCTCTTCAAATTGTTTTCTTGAAGTATGTGTGACATTTTGAACTATTTTGGCCATTACTTCCCTCAAGACACTTTGAGGGCAGGTTTCATTTACAGCCCTCCAGTACTGGTGCATAGGAAGTGACCCTTAACACAGGTTTTAAAGCTGCTGTTGCAGGTAACGGCCAGAGGGCGGCAGCATTTCTGCTTTTCCCAATCTGGTAACTAGGGTATCTGACCTTCCTGCCAGCGTTGGTCCTCGGTTATAAATTAGAGGGGAATGTGCCCGGATAAACCCCCAAAACCTGATGTCTCCTTACTTATCTTTGTTTTTTAAAATGAATTTTTATTTTTTTATTGGAGTCATATTCTGCTGTGTACGTGGACCACTTCTTCTTTGTGAATTCCTCTGTTGATGGACATTTTCATTGCTTCCAAGTGTTGGCTATGGTAAATATTGCTGGAGTGCAGGATTGCCGGCCTGTTTCTTTATTATTATTATTAATTTTTGTGGTACGTGGGCTTCTCACTGCCGTGGCCCCTCCCGTTGCAGAGCACAGGCTCCAGACACGCAGGCCCAGCAGCCATAGCTCATGGGACTAGCCGCTCCGCAGCATGTGGGTTCTTCCCGGACCGGGGCACGAACCCGTGTCCCCTGCATCGGCAGGCGGACTCTCAACCACTGCGCCACGAGTGAAGCCCAGCCTGTGACCTTTTGATTCACATCCTCTCAGGCGATAGGCCCAGAAGTGGGTATGCTTGATTGAATGGTAGCTCAATATTTACCTTTTCAAGGCACCTCCTTTGTGTTTTCATTACTGGCTCTTACCATGTTCCACGTTGAACCAAGGGTAGGCATTTCTCCACAACCCCTTCAGCATTTATTATTTGCAGAATTTTTGCTGATTGCCCTTCTGACTGGTGTGAGCTGATAGGTTTTCGTAGTTTGGATTTGCATGTGTTTAATTATTCCTAATGTTCAGCATTTTCCACACCGTTTTAAATTTCTGTTAAACAAACAACCAAAACAAACGGTGAGTACAATAGACCGGTTGAAATTGCCTTCTTGAAAGGTGGCCCTCTTTTGAATTTCTCGGTCTATTTTCGACCCCAGGTTTCTTTTTTGAGGGCGGGTGTCATTTACAGGCCTGCAATGAGTGTGAATATTTAGTGACCATTAGCCCTGGGCTTAAAGCTGCTGTTGTGGGAAACGGCCACAAGGCGGCAGCATTTCTCCATTCCCAAATCTGGTTACTAGGGCAGCAGAGCCTTTCTGGAAGTCCTGTTCCTAGGTTGTAAATTACAATGGAATGTGCCAGGAAAAACCCCCATAAGTTTATGTCACATTAATTCATGTTTTAATTTTTTATCGCGGTAATGATTAGAATATTGTTTGTCCTAGGTGTACACAATCTGGTTCATTTGTACATTACATATACATGTTCACGTACAGATCCACTTCCCATGTAAATTATTGCAGAGTGTTCCATAGACCTCCCTTGCTATATGTTCGGTCTTTTTGATATACGTATTTAATAGGTATCTGTACACGTATGGTAAGTGTACTCTTAATTTTTCCATTCCCCCCACCTTTCTTTTTAGATAAGCATAGTTTGTTTTCTAAGTCTGTGAGTGTCTTTCTCTGTGGAAATATGTTCATTTGTGTCAGTTCTTAGATAACGCCTATAAGTGGTATCATAAGATATGTCTTTTGCTTTCCGACTTACCTCATGTTCTGTGATTATCTCTAGGCTCATCTATGGTGCCTCAAAGAGAAGTGTTTCATTGTTTTCCATGGCTAATATTCCATTGTGTACATGGACTACTTCTTCTTTATCCATTCATTCGTTTTATGGACATTTTGGTTGCTTCCGTGCCTTGGCTATTGTGAAAGTTCCTGCAGTGCAGCTGTTGAAGCCTGTGCCTTCTCGACTCTGGACTTCTCAGGTGAGAGGCTCATCGGTGGGCCTGCTGAATGGAATGGTGGCTCAAGTTTTACTTTTAAACGCAGCTCCTTTCTGTTCTCAGTATTGGCTGTTACCACTTTACATCTCACCAGCAGCTAGAGGGTACACAGTTCTCTAAATCCCCTTCAGCATTTATTGTTTGTAAACTTTTTGCTGATGGTAGTTGACATGTGTGAGTTGAAACCGTTTTGGAGGTTAGATTTTCATGAGTCTAATGATTCCTGATGTTGAGCTTTTATCCATTTTCCTCATTGTTGAAAAAGAGTGAGTAAAACTTTCCCCTCCATACTATCTCCTTGAAAATTTTGCCAGTTTTGAATTTTTTTGGCCATTCCCTACCTCAGGACATTTTTTGACGGCAGGTGTCCTTTAGAGCCCCGAGTCCCTGTGAACGTTAAGTGACCATTAGCTGTGGGTTTAAAGCTGCCCTTGTGGGAAACGGCCACAAGGCGGCAGCATTTCTTCATTTCCAACTCTGGGATTTGGGGCAACAGAGCTTTCCTGGAAATCATGTTAGAACGCTGCAAATTAGAGTGGAATGTGCCAGCGCAAACCCCCAAGAGCTTATATCTCCTAAATTGTTGTTTGCTTTTGAAATTTAATTTTTATGAATGATCAGAGCAAATTTGATAAAAATGTAGATTCTCCTGGGTGTACAGTTTCTGGTTCATCCTATCAATGTATCTGTCTATTCCTCTTTGGATCCTTTCCCATGTATGTTATTATAGAGTGTTGAGTAGACCTCTCTTTGTATTCCATAGGTATTTTGTGATTATATATATATATATATATATATATCATATGCCTTAGTACATGTCTGTTGAACCCCATAACCTAATTCATACATTCCCTACACCTTTCCATTTGGTTATACATAATTTGGTTTTCTGAATCTATGCGTGTCCTTCTCTTGGAAATTATTGCATGGGTATCAAGTTTTAGGTAACACGTATAAGTGATGTCATAGGATATCTGTCTTTCGGTTTCTTTCTTCAAGTTGGGTGATTATCTCTAGATCCTTCTGTAGTGGTGGCAACGGCACTGTTCCATGCTTTTTCATGGCTAATATTCCATTGTGTACATGGACGACTTCTTCTTGGTACATTTTTCTGTTGGTGGACATTTTGGTTTCCTCCAGGTCTTGGCTATGGTACATGTTGCTGAATTGAAGGCCTGGCAGGCTGTGTCTTTTTGATTCTGGTCTACTCAGGTGATAGGCCCATCAGTGGGCCTACCAGATCACATGGTAGCTCAATTTTTACCTTGAAACGCACCTCCGTTCTGTTCTCACTACTGGCTCTTACCAGGTTACATCCCACCAGCAGCTAAAGGGTATGCAGTTCTCTAAAACCCCTTCAGCACTTATTTTTTGTAGAGTTTTCTTGCTGATGATCATTCTGACGGCTGTGAGGTGAACGTTTTGGTACACTGGATTTGCATGGCTTTATTAATTCCTGATGTTCAGCCTTTTTCCATTCCCGTTTTTTTAACGAAAGAAAGAAAGAAAGAAAGAAAGAAAAAGAATCATAAGACAAATGTGCATAAAATATGCCTCTTGAAACTGTCGTTTTGAAATGTGGACGTCTTTCGAATTTTTTGGTCGATATACGGCCCCAGGATTTGTTTTCAGGGCAGGTGTCATTTACACGCCTGCAATTATTTTGAATATCAACTGACCATTAGCACTGGGTTAAAAGCTGCTGTTGTGTGAAACGGCCACAAGGTGGCAGCAGCTGTCCTTTACTAAATCTGGTTACTAGGGCAACAGAACGTCAATGGAAGTCGTGTTCTAGGTTGTAATTTAGAATGGAATTTGCCAGGAAAAAGCCCCTTAAGTTTATGTCCCTACTTCTTGTTCGTTTCTTTAATTGAATTTATATTTTTTATCACAGCAAGTTTGATTACAATGCTTTGCTTGTTCTAGGTGTGCAAGATGTGGTTCTTTTACACATATACCTATGTCTATTCTTCCTGGGATCCTTTTCCCATGTACGTTATGAGAGAATGTTGAGTAGTCTTCTCTTGGTATTCCGTAGGTTTTTGGTGATTATATATTTCACCTGTGTTTGTATGAGTCTCTTAACCCCAATGACCGAATGTATCGAATCCTCACACCTTTCCATTGGTAAACCATAAGTTTGTTTAATGAATCTGTGATTGCCCTTCTCTGTGGAAATATCTTCACTGGTATCAATTTTTAGGCAACACCTATAAGTGATACCATACAATATGTGTCTTTCTCTTTCTGACTTACTACATGTTGCGTGATTACCTGTAGACTCATCTACAGTGCTGCAAATGACATTGTGTCCTTTTTTTCCTTGGCTAATATTCCGTCTGTACATGTACCAGTTCTTCTTTGTCCACTCATCTGTTGATGGACTTTTTGGTTGCTTCCATGTCTTGGCTATTGTAATACTGCAGCAATGCACATTTGCCTGCCTGTGTCTTTCCAATTCTGTCTTCTTACGTTATAGGCCCAGGAGTGGGCCTGCTGGATCTTATGGTAGCCAAATGTTTACCTTATAACGGCACCTCCATTCTGTTCTCATTAGTGGCTCTTACCAGGTTACGTCCCACTTCAAGGTGAGGGTACGCACTTCTCCACAACACCTTCAGCATTTATTGTTTGTAGTTTTTTTGCTGATGTTTATTCTGACTAGTGTGAGCTGATACCTCTTTGTGGTTGGATTTGCATGCGTCTCATAATCCCTTGAAATTGAGCTTTCTGGCATGTCCTTTTTTCCTTGAAACTGTGAGTACAGCCTAGCTCTTCAAATTGTTTTCTTGAAGTATGTGTGACATTTTGAACTATTTTGGCCATTACTTCCCTCAAGACACTTTGAGGGCAGGTTTCATTTACAGCCCTCCAGTACTGGTGCATAGGAAGTGACCCTTAACACAGGTTTTAAAGCTGCTGTTGCAGGTAACGGCCAGAGGGCGGCAGCATTTCTGCTTTTCCCAATCTGGTAACTAGGGTATCTGACCTTCCTGCCAGCGTTGGTCCTCGGTTATAAATTAGAGGGGAATGTGCCCGGATAAACCCCCAAAACCTGATGTCTCCTTACTTATCTTTGTTTTTTAAAATGAATTTTTATTTTTTTATTGGAGTCATATTCTGCTGTGTACGTGGACCACTTCTTCTTTGTGAATTCCTCTGTTGATGGACATTTTCATTGCTTCCAAGTGTTGGCTATGGTAAATATTGCTGGAGTGCAGGATTGCCGGCCTGTTTCTTTATTATTATTATTAATTTTTGTGGTACGTGGGCTTCTCACTGCCGTGGCCCCTCCCGTTGCAGAGCACAGGCTCCAGACACGCAGGCCCAGCAGCCATAGCTCATGGGACTAGCCGCTCCGCAGCATGTGGGTTCTTCCCGGACCGGGGCACGAACCCGTGTCCCCTGCATCGGCAGGCGGACTCTCAACCACTGCGCCACGAGTGAAGCCCAGCCTGTGACCTTTTGATTCACATCCTCTCAGGCGATAGGCCCAGAAGTGGGTATGCTTGATTGAATGGTAGCTCAATATTTACCTTTTCAAGGCACCTCCTTTGTGTTTTCATTACTGGCTCTTACCATGTTCCACGTTGAACCAAGGGTAGGCATTTCTCCACAACCCCTTCAGCATTTATTATTTGCAGAATTTTTGCTGATTGCCCTTCTGACTGGTGTGAGCTGATAGGTTTTCGTAGTTTGGATTTGCATGTGTTTAATTATTCCTAATGTTCAGCATTTTCCACACCGTTTTAAATTTCTGTTAAACAAACAACCAAAACAAACGGTGAGTACAATAGACCGGTTGAAATTGCCTTCTTGAAAGGTGGCCCTCTTTTGAATTTCTCGGTCTATTTTCGACCCCAGGTTTCTTTTTTGAGGGCGGGTGTCATTTACAGGCCTGCAATGAGTGTGAATATTTAGTGACCATTAGCCCTGGGCTTAAAGCTGCTGTTGTGGGAAACGGCCACAAGGCGGCAGCATTTCTCCATTCCCAAATCTGGTTACTAGGGCAGCAGAGCCTTTCTGGAAGTCCTGTTCCTAGGTTGTAAATTACAATGGAATGTGCCAGGAAAAACCCCCATAAGTTTATGTCACATTAATTCATGTTTTAATTTTTTATCGCGGTAATGATTAGAATATTGTTTGTCCTAGGTGTACACAATCTGGTTCATTTGTACATTACATATACATGTTCACGTACAGATCCACTTCCCATGTAAATTATTGCAGAGTGTTCCATAGACCTCCCTTGCTATATGTTCGGTCTTTTTGATATACGTATTTAATAGGTATCTGTACACGTATGGTAAGTGTACTCTTAATTTTTCCATTCCCCCCACCTTTCTTTTTAGATAAGCATAGTTTGTTTTCTAAGTCTGTGAGTGTCTTTCTCTGTGGAAATATGTTCATTTGTGTCAGTTCTTAGATAACGCCTATAAGTGGTATCATAAGATATGTCTTTTGCTTTCCGACTTACCTCATGTTCTGTGATTATCTCTAGGCTCATCTATGGTGCCTCAAAGAGAAGTGTTTCATTGTTTTCCATGGCTAATATTCCATTGTGTACATGGACTACTTCTTCTTTATCCATTCATTCGTTTTATGGACATTTTGGTTGCTTCCGTGCCTTGGCTATTGTGAAAGTTCCTGCAGTGCAGCTGTTGAAGCCTGTGCCTTCTCGACTCTGGACTTCTCAGGTGAGAGGCTCATCGGTGGGCCTGCTGAATGGAATGGTGGCTCAAGTTTTACTTTTAAACGCAGCTCCTTTCTGTTCTCAGTATTGGCTGTTACCACTTTACATCTCACCAGCAGCTAGAGGGTACACAGTTCTCTAAATCCCCTTCAGCATTTATTGTTTGTAAACTTTTTGCTGATGGTAGTTGACATGTGTGAGTTGAAACCGTTTTGGAGGTTAGATTTTCATGAGTCTAATGATTCCTGATGTTGAGCTTTTATCCATTTTCCTCATTGTTGAAAAAGAGTGAGTAAAACTTTCCCCTCCATACTATCTCCTTGAAAATTTTGCCAGTTTTGAATTTTTTTGGCCATTCCCTACCTCAGGACATTTTTTGACGGCAGGTGTCCTTTAGAGCCCCGAGTCCCTGTGAACGTTAAGTGACCATTAGCTGTGGGTTTAAAGCTGCCCTTGTGGGAAACGGCCACAAGGCGGCAGCATTTCTTCATTTCCAACTCTGGGATTTGGGGCAACAGAGCTTTCCTGGAAATCATGTTAGAACGCTGCAAATTAGAGTGGAATGTGCCAGCGCAAACCCCCAAGAGCTTATATCTCCTAAATTGTTGTTTGCTTTTGAAATTTAATTTTTATGAATGATCAGAGCAAATTTGATAAAAATGTAGATTCTCCTGGGTGTACAGTTTCTGGTTCATCCTATCAATGTATCTGTCTATTCCTCTTTGGATCCTTTCCCATGTATGTTATTATAGAGTGTTGAGTAGACCTCTCTTTGTATTCCATAGGTATTTTGTGATTATATATATATATATATATATATATCATATGCCTTAGTACATGTCTGTTGAACCCCATAACCTAATTCATACATTCCCTACACCTTTCCATTTGGTTATACATAATTTGGTTTTCTGAATCTATGCGTGTCCTTCTCTTGGAAATTATTGCATGGGTATCAAGTTTTAGGTAACACGTATAAGTGATGTCATAGGATATCTGTCTTTCGGTTTCTTTCTTCAAGTTGGGTGATTATCTCTAGATCCTTCTGTAGTGGTGGCAACGGCACTGTTCCATGCTTTTTCATGGCTAATATTCCATTGTGTACATGGACGACTTCTTCTTGGTACATTTTTCTGTTGGTGGACATTTTGGTTTCCTCCAGGTCTTGGCTATGGTACATGTTGCTGAATTGAAGGCCTGGCAGGCTGTGTCTTTTTGATTCTGGTCTACTCAGGTGATAGGCCCATCAGTGGGCCTACCAGATCACATGGTAGCTCAATTTTTACCTTGAAACGCACCTCCGTTCTGTTCTCACTACTGGCTCTTACCAGGTTACATCCCACCAGCAGCTAAAGGGTATGCAGTTCTCTAAAACCCCTTCAGCACTTATTTTTTGTAGAGTTTTCTTGCTGATGATCATTCTGACGGCTGTGAGGTGAACGTTTTGGTACACTGGATTTGCATGGCTTTATTAATTCCTGATGTTCAGCCTTTTTCCATTCCCGTTTTTTTAACGAAAGAAAGAAAGAAAGAAAGAAAGAAAAAGAATCATAAGACAAATGTGCATAAAATATGCCTCTTGAAACTGTCGTTTTGAAATGTGGACGTCTTTCGAATTTTTTGGTCGATATACGGCCCCAGGATTTGTTTTCAGGGCAGGTGTCATTTACACGCCTGCAATTATTTTGAATATCAACTGACCATTAGCACTGGGTTAAAAGCTGCTGTTGTGTGAAACGGCCACAAGGTGGCAGCAGCTGTCCTTTACTAAATCTGGTTACTAGGGCAACAGAACGTCAATGGAAGTCGTGTTCTAGGTTGTAATTTAGAATGGAATTTGCCAGGAAAAAGCCCCTTAAGTTTATGTCCCTACTTCTTGTTCGTTTCTTTAATTGAATTTATATTTTTTATCACAGCAAGTTTGATTACAATGCTTTGCTTGTTCTAGGTGTGCAAGATGTGGTTCTTTTACACATATACCTATGTCTATTCTTCCTGGGATCCTTTTCCCATGTACGTTATGAGAGAATGTTGAGTAGTCTTCTCTTGGTATTCCGTAGGTTTTTGGTGATTATATATTTCACCTGTGTTTGTATGAGTCTCTTAACCCCAATGACCGAATGTATCGAATCCTCACACCTTTCCATTGGTAAACCATAAGTTTGTTTAATGAATCTGTGATTGCCCTTCTCTGTGGAAATATCTTCACTGGTATCAATTTTTAGGCAACACCTATAAGTGATACCATACAATATGTGTCTTTCTCTTTCTGACTTACTACATGTTGCGTGATTACCTGTAGACTCATCTACAGTGCTGCAAATGACATTGTGTCCTTTTTTTCCTTGGCTAATATTCCGTCTGTACATGTACCAGTTCTTCTTTGTCCACTCATCTGTTGATGGACTTTTTGGTTGCTTCCATGTCTTGGCTATTGTAATACTGCAGCAATGCACATTTGCCTGCCTGTGTCTTTCCAATTCTGTCTTCTTACGTTATAGGCCCAGGAGTGGGCCTGCTGGATCTTATGGTAGCCAAATGTTTACCTTATAACGGCACCTCCATTCTGTTCTCATTAGTGGCTCTTACCAGGTTACGTCCCACTTCAAGGTGAGGGTACGCACTTCTCCACAACACCTTCAGCATTTATTGTTTGTAGTTTTTTTGCTGATGTTTATTCTGACTAGTGTGAGCTGATACCTCTTTGTGGTTGGATTTGCATGCGTCTCATAATCCCTTGAAATTGAGCTTTCTGGCATGTCCTTTTTTCCTTGAAACTGTGAGTACAGCCTAGCTCTTCAAATTGTTTTCTTGAAGTATGTGTGACATTTTGAACTATTTTGGCCATTACTTCCCTCAAGACACTTTGAGGGCAGGTTTCATTTACAGCCCTCCAGTACTGGTGCATAGGAAGTGACCCTTAACACAGGTTTTAAAGCTGCTGTTGCAGGTAACGGCCAGAGGGCGGCAGCATTTCTGCTTTTCCCAATCTGGTAACTAGGGTATCTGACCTTCCTGCCAGCGTTGGTCCTCGGTTATAAATTAGAGGGGAATGTGCCCGGATAAACCCCCAAAACCTGATGTCTCCTTACTTATCTTTGTTTTTTAAAATGAATTTTTATTTTTTTATTGGAGTCATATTCTGCTGTGTACGTGGACCACTTCTTCTTTGTGAATTCCTCTGTTGATGGACATTTTCATTGCTTCCAAGTGTTGGCTATGGTAAATATTGCTGGAGTGCAGGATTGCCGGCCTGTTTCTTTATTATTATTATTAATTTTTGTGGTACGTGGGCTTCTCACTGCCGTGGCCCCTCCCGTTGCAGAGCACAGGCTCCAGACACGCAGGCCCAGCAGCCATAGCTCATGGGACTAGCCGCTCCGCAGCATGTGGGTTCTTCCCGGACCGGGGCACGAACCCGTGTCCCCTGCATCGGCAGGCGGACTCTCAACCACTGCGCCACCAGTGAAGCCCAGCCTGTGACCTTTTGATTCACATCCTCTCAGGCGATAGGCCCAGAAGTGGGTATGCTTGATTGAATGGTAGCTCAATATTTACCTTTTCAAGGCACCTCCTTTGTGTTTTCATTACTGGCTCTTACCATGTTCCACGTTGAACCAAGGGTAGGCATTTCTCCACAACCCCTTCAGCATTTATTATTTGCAGAATTTTTGCTGATTGCCCTTCTGACTGGTGTGAGCTGATAGGTTTTCGTAATTTGGATTTGCATGTGTTTAATTATTCCTAATGTTCAGCATTTTCCACACCGTTTTAAATTTCTGTTAAACAAACAACCAAAACAAACGGTGAGTACAATAGACCGGTTGAAATTGCCTTCTTGAAAGGTGGCCCTCTTTTGAATTTCTCGGTCTATTTTCGACCCCAGGTTTCTTTTTTGAGGGCGGGTGTCATTTACAGGCCTGCAATGAGTGTGAATATTTAGTGACCATTAGCCCTGGGCTTAAAGCTGCTGTTGTGGGAAACGGCCACAAGGCGGCAGCATTTCTCCATTCCCAAATCTGGTTACTAGGGCAGCAGAGCCTTTCTGGAAGTCCTGTTCCTAGGTTGTAAATTACAATGGAATGTGCCAGGAAAAACCCCCATAAGTTTATGTCACATTAATTCATGTTTTAATTTTTTATCGCGGTAATGATTAGAATATTGTTTGTCCTAGGTGTACACAATCTGGTTCATTTGTACATTACATATACATGTTCACGTACAGATCCACTTCCCATGTAAATTATTGCAGAGTGTTCCATAGACCTCCCTTGCTATATGTTCGGTCTTTTTGATATACGTATTTAATAGGTATCTGTACACGTATGGTAAGTGTACTCTTAATTTTTCCATTCCCCCCACCTTTCTTTTTAGATAAGCATAGTTTGTTTTCTAAGTCTGTGAGTGTCTTTCTCTGTGGAAATATGTTCATTTGTGTCAGTTCTTAGATAACGCCTATAAGTGGTATCATAAGATATGTCTTTTGCTTTCCGACTTACCTCATGTTCTGTGATTATCTCTAGGCTCATCTATGGTGCCTCAAAGAGAAGTGTTTCATTGTTTTCCATGGCTAATATTCCATTGTGTACATGGACTACTTCTTCTTTATCCATTCATTCGTTTTATGGACATTTTGGTTGCTTCCGTGCCTTGGCTATTGTGAAAGTTCCTGCAGTGCAGCTGTTGAAGCCTGTGCCTTCTCGACTCTGGACTTCTCAGGTGAGAGGCTCATCGGTGGGCCTGCTGAATGGAATGGTGGCTCAAGTTTTACTTTTAAACGCAGCTCCTTTCTGTTCTCAGTATTGGCTGTTACCACTTTACATCTCACCAGCAGCTAGAGGGTACACAGTTCTCTAAATCCCCTTCAGCATTTATTGTTTGTAAACTTTTTGCTGATGGTAGTTGACATGTGTGAGTTGAAACCGTTTTGGAGGTTAGATTTTCATGAGTCTAATGATTCCTGATGTTGAGCTTTTATCCATTTTCCTCATTGTTGAAAAAGAGTGAGTAAAACTTTCCCCTCCATACTATCTCCTTGAAAATTTTGCCAGTTTTGAATTTTTTTGGCCATTCCCTACCTCAGGACATTTTTTGACGGCAGGTGTCCTTTAGAGCCCCGAGTCCCTGTGAACGTTAAGTGACCATTAGCTGTGGGTTTAAAGCTGCCCTTGTGGGAAACGGCCACAAGGCGGCAGCATTTCTTCATTTCCAACTCTGGGATTTGGGGCAACAGAGCTTTCCTGGAAATCATGTTAGAACGCTGCAAATTAGAGTGGAATGTGCCAGCGCAAACCCCCAAGAGCTTATATCTCCTAAATTGTTGTTTGCTTTTGAAATTTAATTTTTATGAATGATCAGAGCAAATTTGATAAAAATGTAGATTCTCCTGGGTGTACAGTTTCTGGTTCATCCTATCAATGTATCTGTCTATTCCTCTTTGGATCCTTTCCCATGTATGTTATTATAGAGTGTTGAGTAGACCTCTCTTTGTATTCCATAGGTATTTTGTGATTATATATATATATATATATATATATCATATGCCTTAGTACATGTCTGTTGAACCCCATAACCTAATTCATACATTCCCTACACCTTTCCATTTGGTTATACATAATTTGGTTTTCTGAATCTATGCGTGTCCTTCTCTTGGAAATTATTGCATGGGTATCAAGTTTTAGGTAACACGTATAAGTGATGTCATAGGATATCTGTCTTTCGGTTTCTTTCTTCAAGTTGGGTGATTATCTCTAGATCCTTCTGTAGTGGTGGCAACGGCACTGTTCCATGCTTTTTCATGGCTAATATTCCATTGTGTACATGGACGACTTCTTCTTGGTACATTTTTCTGTTGGTGGACATTTTGGTTTCCTCCAGGTCTTGGCTATGGTACATGTTGCTGAATTGAAGGCCTGGCAGGCTGTGTCTTTTTGATTCTGGTCTACTCAGGTGATAGGCCCATCAGTGGGCCTACCAGATCACATGGTAGCTCAATTTTTACCTTGAAACGCACCTCCGTTCTGTTCTCACTACTGGCTCTTACCAGGTTACATCCCACCAGCAGCTAAAGGGTATGCAGTTCTCTAAAACCCCTTCAGCACTTATTTTTTGTAGAGTTTTCTTGCTGATGATCATTCTGACGGCTGTGAGGTGAACGTTTTGGTACACTGGATTTGCATGGCTTTATTAATTCCTGATGTTCAGCCTTTTTCCATTCCCGTTTTTTTAACGAAAGAAAGAAAGAAAGAAAGAAAGAAAAAGAATCATAAGACAAATGTGCATAAAATATGCCTCTTGAAACTGTCGTTTTGAAATGTGGACGTCTTTCGAATTTTTTGGTCGATATACGGCCCCAGGATTTGTTTTCAGGGCAGGTGTCATTTACACGCCTGCAATTATTTTGAATATCAACTGACCATTAGCACTGGGTTAAAAGCTGCTGTTGTGTGAAACGGCCACAAGGTGGCAGCAGCTGTCCTTTACTAAATCTGGTTACTAGGGCAACAGAACGTCAATGGAAGTCGTGTTCTAGGTTGTAATTTAGAATGGAATTTGCCAGGAAAAAGCCCCTTAAGTTTATGTCCCTACTTCTTGTTCGTTTCTTTAATTGAATTTATATTTTTTATCACAGCAAGTTTGATTACAATGCTTTGCTTGTTCTAGGTGTGCAAGATGTGGTTCTTTTACACATATACCTATGTCTATTCTTCCTGGGATCCTTTTCCCATGTACGTTATGAGAGAATGTTGAGTAGTCTTCTCTTGGTATTCCGTAGGTTTTTGGTGATTATATATTTCACCTGTGTTTGTATGAGTCTCTTAACCCCAATGACCGAATGTATCGAATCCTCACACCTTTCCATTGGTAAACCATAAGTTTGTTTAATGAATCTGTGATTGCCCTTCTCTGTGGAAATATCTTCACTGGTATCAATTTTTAGGCAACACCTATAAGTGATACCATACAATATGTGTCTTTCTCTTTCTGACTTACTACATGTTGCGTGATTACCTGTAGACTCATCTACAGTGCTGCAAATGACATTGTGTCCTTTTTTTCCTTGGCTAATATTCCGTCTGTACATGTACCAGTTCTTCTTTGTCCACTCATCTGTTGATGGACTTTTTGGTTGCTTCCATGTCTTGGCTATTGTAATACTGCAGCAATGCACATTTGCCTGCCTGTGTCTTTCCAATTCTGTCTTCTTACGTTATAGGCCCAGGAGTGGGCCTGCTGGATCTTATGGTAGCCAAATGTTTACCTTATAATGGCACCTCCATTCTGTTCTCATTAGTGGCTCTTACCAGGTTACGTCCCACTTCAAGGTGAGGGTACGCACTTCTCCACAACACCTTCAGCATTTATTGTTTGTAGTTTTTTTGCTGATGTTTATTCTGACTAGTGTGAGCTGATACCTCTTTGTGGTTGGATTTGCATGCGTCTCATAATCCCTTGAAATTGAGCTTTCTGGCATGTCCTTTTTTCCTTGAAACTGTGAGTACAGCCTAGCTCTTCAAATTGTTTTCTTGAAGTATGTGTGACATTTTGAACTATTTTGGCCATTACTTCCCTCAAGACACTTTGAGGGCAGGTTTCATTTACAGCCCTCCAGTACTGGTGCATAGGAAGTGACCCTTAACACAGGTTTTAAAGCTGCTGTTGCAGGTAACGGCCAGAGGGCGGCAGCATTTCTGCTTTTCCCAATCTGGTAACTAGGGTATCTGACCTTCCTGCCAGCGTTGGTCCTCGGTTATAAATTAGAGGGGAATGTGCCCGGATAAACCCCCAAAACCTGATGTCTCCTTACTTATCTTTGTTTTTTAAAATGAATTTTTATTTTTTTATTGGAGTCATATTCTGCTGTGTACGTGGACCACTTCTTCTTTGTGAATTCCTCTGTTGATGGACATTTTCATTGCTTCCAAGTGTTGGCTATGGTAAATATTGCTGGAGTGCAGGATTGCCGGCCTGTTTCTTTATTATTATTATTAATTTTTGTGGTACGTGGGCTTCTCACTGCCGTGGCCCCTCCCGTTGCAGAGCACAGGCTCCAGACACGCAGGCCCAGCAGCTCATGGGACTAGCCGCTCCGCAGCATGTGGGTTCTTCCCGGACCGGGGCACGAACCCGTGTCGCCTGCATCGGCAGGCGGACTCTCAACCACTGCGCCACCAGTGAAGCCCAGCCTGTGACCTTTTGATTCACATCCTCTCAGGCGATAGGCCCAGAAGTGGGTATGCTTGATTGAATGGTAGCTCAATATTTACCTTTTCAAGGCACCTCCTTTGTGTTTTCATTACTGGCTCTTACCATGTTCCACGTTGAACCAAGGGTAGGCATTTCTCCACAACCCCTTCAGCATTTATTATTTGCAGAATTTTTGCTGATTGCCCTTCTGACTGGTGTGAGCTGATAGGTTTTCGTAATTTGGATTTGCATGTGTTTAATTATTCCTAATGTTCAGCATTTTCCACACCGTTTTAAATTTCTGTTAAACAAACAACCAAAACAAACGGTGAGTACAATAGACCGGTTGAAATTGCCTTCTTGAAAGGTGGCCCTCTTTTGAATTTCTCGGTCTATTTTCGACCCCAGGTTTCTTTTTTGAGGGCGGGTGTCATTTACAGGCCTGCAATGAGTGTGAATATTTAGTGACCATTAGCCCTTGGCTTAAAGCTGCTGTTGTGGGAAACGGCCACAAGGCGGCAGCATTTCTCCATTCCCAAATCTGGTTACTAGGGCAGCAGAGCCTTTCTGGAAGTCCTGTTCCTAGGTTGTAAATTACAATGGAATGTGCCAGGAAAAACCCCCATAAGTTTATGTCACATTAATTCATGTTTTAATTTTTTATCGCGGTAATGATTAGAATATTGTTTGTCCTAGGTGTACACAATCTGGTTCATTTGTACATTACATATACATGTTCACGTACAGATCCACTTCCCATGTAAATTATTGCAGAGTGTTCCATAGACCTCCCTTGCTATATGTTCGGTCTTTTTGATATACGTATTTAATAGGTATCTGTACACGTATGGTAAGTGTACTCTTAATTTTTCCATTCCCCCCACCTTTCTTTTTAGATAAGCATAGTTTGTTTTCTAAGTCTGTGAGTGTCTTTCTCTGTGGAAATATGTTCATTTGTGTCAGTTCTTAGATAACGCCTATAAGTGGTATCATAAGATATGTCTTTTGCTTTCCGACTTACCTCATGTTCTGTGATTATCTCTAGGCTCATCTATGGTGCCTCAAAGAGAAGTGTTTCATTGTTTTCCATGGCTAATATTCCATTGTGTACATGGACTACTTCTTCTTTATCCATTCATTCGTTTTATGGACATTTTGGTTGCTTCCGTGCCTTGGCTATTGTGAAAGTTCCTGCAGTGCAGCTGTTGAAGCCTGTGCCTTCTCGACTCTGGACTTCTCAGGTGAGAGGCTCATCGGTGGGCCTGCTGAATGGAATGGTGGCTCAAGTTTTACTTTTAAACGCAGCTCCTTTCTGTTCTCAGTATTGGCTGTTACCACTTTACATCTCACCAGCAGCTAGAGGGTACACAGTTCTCTAAATCCCCTTCAGCATTTATTGTTTGTAAACTTTTTGCTGATGGTAGTTGACATGTGTGAGTTGAAACCGTTTTGGAGGTTAGATTTTCATGAGTCTAATGATTCCTGATGTTGAGCTTTTATCCATTTTCCTCATTGTTGAAAAAGAGTGAGTAAAACTTTCCCCTCCATACTATCTCCTTGAAAATTTTGCCAGTTTTGAATTTTTTTGGCCATTCCCTACCTCAGGACACATTTTGACGGCAGGTGTCCTTTACAGCCCCGAGTCCTTGTGAACGTTAAGTGACCATTAGCTGTGGGTTTAAAGCCGCCCTTGCGGGAAACGGCCACAAGGCGGCAGCATTTCTTCATTTCCAACTCTGGGATTTGGGGCAACAGAGCTTTCCTGGAAATCATGTTAGAACGCTGCAAATTAGAGTGGAATGTGCCAGCGCAAACCCCCAAGAGCTTATATCTCCTAAATTGTTGTTTGCTTTTGAAATTTAATTTTTATGAATGATCAGAGCAAATTTGATAAAAATGTAGATTCTCCTGGGTGTACAGTTTCTGGTTCATCCTATCAATGTATCTGTCTATTCCTCTTTGGATCCTTTCCCATGTATGTTATTATAGAGTGTTGAGTAGACCTCTCTTTGTATTCCATAGGTATTTTGTGATTATATATATATATATATCATATGCATTAGTACATGTCTGTTGAACCCCATAACCTAATTCATACATTCCCTACACCTTTCCATTTGGTTATACATAATTTGGTTTTCTGAGTCTATGCGTGTCCTTCTCTTGGAAATTATTGCATGGGTATCAAGTTTTAGGTAACACGTATAAGTGATGTCATAGGATATCTGTCTTTCGGTTTCTTTCTTCAAGTTGGGTGATTATCTCTAGATCCTTCTGTAGTGGTGGCAACGGCACTGTTCCATGCTTTTTCATGACTAATATTCCATTGTGTACATGGACGACTTCTTCTTGGTACATTTTTCTGTTGGTGGACATTTTGGTTTCCTCCAGGTCTTGGCTATGGTACATGTTGCTGAATTGAAGGCCTGGCAGGCTGTGTCTTTTTGATTCTGGTTTACTCAGGTGATAGGCCCATCAGTGGGCCTACCAGATCACATGGTAGCTCAATTTTTACCTTGAAACGCACCTCCGTTCTGTTCTCACTACTGGCTCTTATCAGGTTACATCCCACCAGCAGCTAAAGGGTATGCAGTTCTCTAAAACCCCTTCAGCACTTATTTTTTGTAGAGTTTTCTTGCTGATGATCATTCTGACGGCTGTGAGGTGAACGTTTTGGTACACTGGATTTGCATGGCTTTATTAATTCCTGATGTTCAGCCTTTTTCCATTCCCGTTTTTTTAACGAAAGAAAGAAAGAAAGAAAGAAAGAAAAAGAATCATAAGACAAATGTGCATAAAATATGCCTCTTGAAACTGTCGTTTTGAAATGTGGACGTCTTTCGAATTTTTTGGTCGATATACGGCCCCAGGATTTGTTTTCAGGGCAGGTGTCATTTACACGCCTGCAATTATTTTGAATATCAACTGACCATTAGCACTGGGTTAAAAGCTGCTGTTGTGTGAAACGGCCACAAGGTGGCAGCAGCTGTCCTTTACTAAATCTGGTTACTAGGGCAACAGAACGTCAATGGAAGTCGTGTTCTAGGTTGTAATTTAGAATGGAATTTGCCAGGAAAAAGCCCCTTAAGTTTATGTCCCTACTTCTTGTTCGTTTCTTTAATTGAATTTATATTTTTTATCACAGCAAGTTTGATTACAATGCTTTGCTTGTTCTAGGTGTGCAAGATGTGGTTCTTTTACACATATACCTATGTCTATTCTTCCTGGGATCCTTTTCCCATGTACGTTATGAGAGAATGTTGAGTAGTCTTCTCTTGGTATTCCGTAGGTTTTTGGTGATTATATATTTCACCTGTGTTTGTATGAGTCTCTTAACCCCAATGACCGAATGTATCGAATCCTCACACCTTTCCATTGGTAAACCATAAGTTTGTTTAATGAATCTGTGATTGCCCTTCTCTGTGGAAATATCTTCACTGGTATCAATTTTTAGGCAACACCTATAAGTGATACCATACAATATGTGTCTTTCTCTTTCTGACTTACTACATGTTGCGTGATTACCTGTAGACTCATCTACAGTGCTGCAAATGACATTGTGTCCTTTTTTTCCTTGGCTAATATTCCGTCTGTACATGTACCAGTTCTTCTTTGTCCACTCATCTGTTGATGGACTTTTTGGTTGCTTCCATGTCTTGGCTATTGTAATACTGCAGCAATGCACATTTGCCTGCCTGTGTCTTTCCAATTCTGTCTTCTTACGTTATAGGCCCAGGAGTGGGCCTGCTGGATCTTATGGTAGCCAAATGTTTACCTTATAATGGCACCTCCATTCTGTTCTCATTAGTGGCTCTTACCAGGTTACGTCCCACTTCAAGGTGAGGGTACGCACTTCTCCACAACACCTTCAGCATTTATTGTTTGTAGTTTTTTTGCTGATGTTTATTCTGACTAGTGTGAGCTGATACCTCTTTGTGGTTGGATTTGCATGCGTCTCATAATCCCTTGAAATTGAGCTTTCTGGCATGTCCTTTTTTCCTTGAAACTGTGAGTACAGCCTAGCTCTTCAAATTGTTTTCTTGAAGTATGTGTGACATTTTGAACTATTTTGGCCATTACTTCCCTCAAGACACTTTGAGGGCAGGTTTCATTTACAGCCCTCCAGTACTGGTGCATAGGAAGTGACCCTTAACACAGGTTTTAAAGCTGCTGTTGCAGGTAACGGCCAGAGGGCGGCAGCATTTCTGCTTTTCCCAATCTGGTAACTAGGGTATCTGACCTTCCTGCCAGCGTTGGTCCTCGGTTATAAATTAGAGGGGAATGTGCCCGGATAAACCCCCAAAACCTGATGTCTCCTTACTTATCTTTGTTTTTTAAAATGAATTTTTATTTTTTTATTGGAGTCATATTCTGCTGTGTACGTGGACCACTTCTTCTTTGTGAATTCCTCTGTTGATGGACATTTTCATTGCTTCCAAGTGTTGGCTATGGTAAATATTGCTGGAGTGCAGGATTGCCGGCCTGTTTCTTTATTATTATTATTAATTTTTGTGGTACGTGGGCTTCTCACTGCCGTGGCCCCTCCCGTTGCAGAGCACAGGCTCCAGACACGCAGGCCCAGCAGCCATAGCTCATGGGACTAGCCGCTCCGCAGCATGTGGGTTCTTCCCGGACCGGGGCACGAACCCGTGTCCCCTGCATCGGCAGGCGGACTCTCAACCACTGCGCCACCAGTGAAGCCCAGCCTGTGACCTTTTGATTCACATCCTCTCAGGCGATAGGCCCAGAAGTGGGTATGCTTGATTGAATGGTAGCTCAATATTTACCTTTTCAAGGCACCTCCTTTGTGTTTTCATTACTGGCTCTTACCATGTTCCACGTTGAACCAAGGGTAGGCATTTCTCCACAACCCCTTCAGCATTTATTGTTTGCAGAATTTTTGCTGATTGCCCTTCTGACTGGTGTGAGCTGATAGGTTTTTGTAATTTGGATTTGCATGTGTTTAATTATTCCTAATGTTCAGCATTTTCCACACCGTTTTAAATTTCTGTTAAACAAACAACCAAAACAAACGGTGAGTACAATAGACCGGTTGAAATTGCCTTCTTGGAAGGTGGCCCTCTTTTGAATTTCTCGGTCTATTTTCGACCCCAGGTTTTTTTTTTGAGGGCGGGTGTCATTTACAGGCCTGCAATGAGTGTGAATATTTAGTGACCATTAGCCCTGGGCTTAAAGCTGCTGTTGTGGGAAACGGCCACAAGGCGGCAGCATTTCTCCATTCCCAAATCTGGTTACTAGGGCAGCAGAGCCTTTCTGGAAGTCCTGTTCCTAGGTTGTAAATTACAATGGAATGTGCCAGGAAAAACCCCCATAAGTTTATGTCACATTAATTCATGTTTTAATTTTTTATCGGGGTAATGATTAGAATATTGTTTGTCCTAGGTGTACACAATCTGGTTCATTTGTACATTACATATACATGTTCACGTACAGATCCACTTCCCATGTAAATTATTGCAGAGTGTTCCATAGACCTCCCTTGCTATATGTTCGGTCTTTTTGATATACGTATTTAATAGGTATCTGTACACGTATGGTAAGTGTACTCTTAATTTTTCCATTCCCCCCACCTTTCTTTTTAGATAAGCATAGTTTGTTTTCTAAGTCTGTGAGTGTCTTTCTCTGTGGAAATATGTTCATTTGTGTCAGTTCTTAGATAACGCCTATAAGTGGTATCATAAGATATGTCTTTTGCTTTCCGACTTACCTCATGTTCTGTGATTATCTCTAGGCTCATCTATGGTGCCTCAAAGAGAAGTGTTTCATTGTTTTCCATGGCTAATATTCCATTGTGTACATGGACTACTTCTTCTTTATCCATTCATTCGTTTTATGGACATTTTGGTTGCTTCCGTGCCTTGGCTATTGTGAAAGTTCCTGCAGTGCAGCTGTTGAAGCCTGTGCCTTCTCGACTCTGGACTTCTCAGGTGAGAGGCTCATCGGTGGGCCTGCTGAATGGAATGGTGGCTCAAGTTTTACTTTTAAACGCAGCTCCTTTCTGTTCTCAGTATTGGCTGTTACCACTTTACATCTCACCAGCAGCTAGAGGGTACACAGTTCTCTAAATCCCCTTCAGCATTTATTGTTTGTAAACTTTTTGCTGATGGTAGTTGACATGTGTGAGTTGAAACCGTTTTGGAGGTTAGATTTTCATGAGTCTAATGATTCCTGATGTTGAGCTTTTATCCATTTTCCTCATTGTTGAAAAAGAGTGAGTAAAACTTTCCCCTCCATACTATCTCCTTGAAAATTTTGCCAGTTTTGAATTTTTTTGGCCATTCCCTACCTCAGGACATTTTTTGACGGCAGGTGTCCTTTAGAGCCCCGAGTCCTTGTGAACGTTAAGTGACCATTAGCTGTGGGTTTAAAGCCGCCCTTGCGGGAAACGGCCACAAGGCGGCAGCATTTCTTCATTTCCAACTCTGGGATTTGGGGCAACAGAGCTTTCCTGGAAATCATGTTAGAACGCTGCAAATTAGAGTGGAATGTGCCAGCGCAAACCCCCAAGAGCTTATATCTCCTAAATTGTTGTTTGCTTTTGAAATTTAATTTTTATGAATGATCAGAGCAAATTTGATAAAAATGTAGATTCTCCTGGGTGTACAGTTTCTGGTTCATCCTATCAATGTATCTGTCTATTCCTCTTTGGATCCTTTCCCATGTATGTTATTATAGAGTGTTGAGTAGACCTCTCTTTGTATTCCATAGGTATTTTGTGATTATATATATATATATATATATATATCATATGCCTTAGTACATGTCTGTTGAACCCCATAACCTAATTCATACATTCCCTACACCTTTCCATTTGGTTATACATAATTTGGTTTTCTGAATCTATGCGTGTCCTTCTCTTGGAAATTATTGCATGGGTATCAAGTTTTAGGTAACACGTATAAGTGATGTCATAGGATATCTGTCTTTCGGTTTCTTTCTTCAAGTTGGGTGATTATCTCTAGATCCTTCTGTAGTGGTGGCAACGGCACTGTTCCATGCTTTTTCATGGCTAATATTCCATTGTGTACATGGACGACTTCTTCTTGGTACATTTTTCTGTTGGTGGACATTTTGGTTTCCTCCAGGTCTTGGCTATGGTACATGTTGCTGAATTGAAGGCCTGGCAGGCTGTGTCTTTTTGATTCTGGTCTACTCAGGTGATAGGCCCATCAGTGGGCCTACCAGATCACATGGTAGCTCAATTTTTACCTTGAAACGCACCTCCGTTCTGTTCTCACTACTGGCTCTTACCAGGTTACATCCCACCAGCAGCTAAAGGGTATGCAGTTCTCTAAAACCCCTTCAGCACTTATTTTTTGTAGAGTTTTCTTGCTGATGATCATTCTGACGGCTGTGAGGTGAACGTTTTGGTACACTGGATTTGCATGGCTTTATTAATTCCTGATGTTCAGCCTTTTTCCATTCCCGTTTTTTTAACGAAAGAAAGAAAGAAAGAAAGAAAGAAAGAAAGAAAAAGAATCATAAGACAAATGTGCATAAAATATGCCTCTTGAAACTGTCGTTTTGAAATGTGGACGTCTTTCGAATTTTTTGGTCGATATACGGCCCCAGGATTTGTTTTCAGGGCAGGTGTCATTTACACGCCTGCAATTATTTTGAATATCAACTGACCATTAGCACTGGGTTAAAAGCTGCTGTTGTGTGAAACGGCCACAAGGTGGCAGCAGCTGTCCTTTACTAAATCTGGTTACTAGGGCAACAGAACGTCAATGGAAGTCGTGTTCTAGGTTGTAATTTAGAATGGAATTTGCCAGGAAAAAGCCCCTTAAGTTTATGTCCCTACTTCTTGTTCGTTTCTTTAATTGAATTTATATTTTTTATCACAGCAAGTTTGATTACAATGCTTTGCTTGTTCTAGGTGTGCAAGATGTGGTTCTTTTACACATATACCTATGTCTATTCTTCCTGGGATCCTTTTCCCATGTACGTTATGAGAGAATGTTGAGTAGTCTTCTCTTGGTATTCCGTAGGTTTTTGGTGATTATATATTTCACCTGTGTTTGTATGAGTCTCTTAACCCCAATGACCGAATGTATCGAATCCTCACACCTTTCCATTGGTAAACCATAAGTTTGTTTAATGAATCTGTGATTGCCCTTCTCTGTGGAAATATCTTCACTGGTATCAATTTTTAGGCAACACCTATAAGTGATACCATACAATATGTGTCTTTCTCTTTCTGACTTACTACATGTTGCGTGATTACCTGTAGACTCATCTACAGTGCTGCAAATGACATTGTGTCCTTTTTTTCCTTGGCTAATATTCCGTCTGTACATGTACCAGTTCTTCTTTGTCCACTCATCTGTTGATGGACTTTTTGGTTGCTTCCATGTCTTGGCTATTGTAATACTGCAGCAATGCACATTTGCCTGCCTGTGTCTTTCCAATTCTGTCTTCTTACGTTATAGGCCCAGGAGTGGGCCTGCTGGATCTTATGGTAGCCAAATGTTTACCTTATAATGGCACCTCCATTCTGTTCTCATTAGTGGCTCTTACCAGGTTACGTCCCACTTCAAGGTGAGGGTACGCACTTCTCCACAACACCTTCAGCATTTATTGTTTGTAGTTTTTTTGCTGATGTTTATTCTGACTAGTGTGAGCTGATACCTCTTTGTGGTTGGATTTGCATGCGTCTCATAATCCCTTGAAATTGAGCTTTCTGGCATGTCCTTTTTTCCTTGAAACTGTGAGTACAGCCTAGCTCTTCAAATTGTTTTCTTGAAGTATGTGTGACATTTTGAACTATTTTGGCCATTACTTCCCTCAAGACACTTTGAGGGCAGGTTTCATTTACAGCCCTCCAGTACTGGTGCATAGGAAGTGACCCTTAACACAGGTTTTAAAGCTGCTGTTGCAGGTAACGGCCAGAGGGCGGCAGCATTTCTGCTTTTCCCAATCTGGTAACTAGGGTATCTGACCTTCCTGCCAGCGTTGGTCCTCGGTTATAAATTAGAGGGGAATGTGCCCGGATAAACCCCCAAAACCTGATGTCTCCTTACTTATCTTTGTTTTTTAAAATGAATTTTTATTTTTTTATTGGAGTCATATTCTGCTGTGTACGTGGACCACTTCTTCTTTGTGAATTCCTCTGTTGATGGACATTTTCATTGCTTCCAAGTGTTGGCTATGGTAAATATTGCTGGAGTGCAGGATTGCCGGCCTGTTTCTTTATTATTATTATTAATTTTTGTGGTACGTGGGCTTCTCACTGCCGTGGCCCCTCCCGTTGCAGAGCACAGGCTCCAGACACGCAGGCCCAGCAGCCATAGCTCATGGGACTAGCCGCTCCGCAGCATGTGGGTTCTTCCCGGACCGGGGCACGAACCCGTGTCCCCTGCATCGGCAGGCGGACTCTCAACCACTGCGCCACCAGTGAAGCCCAGCCTGTGACCTTTTGATTCACATCCTCTCAGGCGATAGGCCCAGAAGTGGGTATGCTTGATTGAATGGTAGCTCAATATTTACCTTTTCAAGGCACCTCCTTTGTGTTTTCATTACTGGCTCTTACCATGTTCCACGTTGAACCAAGGGTAGGCATTTCTCCACAACCCCTTCAGCATTTATTATTTGCAGAATTTTTGCTGATTGCCCTTCTGACTGGTGTGAGCTGATAGGTTTTCGTAATTTGGATTTGCATGTGTTTAATTATTCCTAATGTTCAGCATTTTCCACACCATTTTAAATTTCTGTTAAACAAACAACCAAAACAAACGGTGAGTACAATAGACCGGTTGAAATTGCCTTCTTGAAAGGTGGCCCTCTTTTGAATTTCTCGGTCTATTTTCGACCCCAGGTTTCTTTTTTGAGGGCGGGTGTCATTTACAGGCCTGCAATGAGTGTGAATATTTAGTGACCATTAGCCCTGGGCTTAAAGCTGCTGTTGTGGGAAACGGCCACAAGGCGGCAGCATTTCTCCATTCCCAAATCTGGTTACTAGGGCAGCAGAGCCTTTCTGGAAGTCCTGTTCCTAGGTTGTAAATTACAATGGAATGTGCCAGGAAAAACCCCCATAAGTTTATGTCACATTAATTCATGTTTTAATTTTTTATCGCGGTAATGATTAGAATATTGTTTGTCCTAGGTGTACACAATCTGGTTCATTTGTACATTACATATACATGTTCACGTACAGATCCACTTCCCATGTAAATTATTGCAGAGTGTTCCATAGACCTCCCTTGCTATATGTTCGGTCTTTTTGATATACGTATTTAATAGGTATCTGTACACGTATGGTAAGTGTACTCTTAATTTTTCCATTCCCCCCACCTTTCTTTTTAGATAAGCATAGTTTGTTTTCTAAGTCTGTGAGTGTCTTTCTCTGTGGAAATATGTTCATTTGTGTCAGTTCTTAGATAACGCCTATAAGTGGTATCATAAGATATGTCTTTTGCTTTCCGACTTACCTCATGTTCTGTGATTATCTCTAGGCTCATCTATGGTGCCTCAAAGAGAAGTGTTTCATTGTTTTCCATGGCTAATATTCCATTGTGTACATGGACTACTTCTTCTTTATCCATTCATTCGTTTTATGGACATTTTGGTTGCTTCCGTGCCTTGGCTATTGTGAAAGTTCCTGCAGTGCAGCTGTTGAAGCCTGTGCCTTCTCGACTCTGGACTTCTCAGGTGAGAGGCTCATCGGTGGGCCTGCTGAATGGAATGGTGGCTCAAGTTTTACTTTTAAACGCAGCTCCTTTCTGTTCTCAGTATTGGCTGTTACCACTTTACATCTCACCAGCAGCTAGAGGGTACACAGTTCTCTAAATCCCCTTCAGCATTTATTGTTTGTAAACTTTTTGCTGATGGTAGTTGACATGTGTGAGTTGAAACCGTTTTGGAGGTTAGATTTTCATGAGTCTAATGATTCCTGATGTTGAGCTTTTATCCATTTTCCTCATTGTTGAAAAAGAGTGAGTAAAACTTTCCCCTCCATACTATCTCCTTGAAAATTTTGCCAGTTTTGAATTTTTTTGGCCATTCCCTACCTCAGGACATTTTTTGACGGCAGGTGTCCTTTAGAGCCCCGAGTCCCTGTGAACGTTAAGTGACCATTAGCTGTGGGTTTAAAGCTGCCCTTGTGGGAAACGGCCACAAGGCGGCAGCATTTCTTCATTTCCAACTCTGGGATTTGGGGCAACAGAGCTTTCCTGGAAATCATGTTAGAACGCTGCAAATTAGAGTGGAATGTGCCAGCGCAAACCCCCAAGAGCTTATATCTCCTAAATTGTTGTTTGCTTTTGAAATTTAATTTTTATGAATGATCAGAGCAAATTTGATAAAAATGTAGATTCTCCTGGGTGTACAGTTTCTGGTTCATCCTATCAATGTATCTGTCTATTCCTCTTTGGATCCTTTCCCATGTATGTTATTATAGAGTGTTGAGTAGACCTCTCTTTGTATTCCATAGGTATTTTGTGATTATATATATATATATATATATATATATATCATATGCCTTAGTACATGTCTGTTGAACCCCATAACCTAATTCATACATTCCCTACACCTTTCCATTTGGTTATACATAATTTGGTTTTCTGAATCTATGCGTGTCCTTCTCTTGGAAATTATTGCATGGGTATCAAGTTTTAGGTAACACGTATAAGTGATGTCATAGGATATCTGTCTTTCGGTTTCTTTCTTCAAGTTGGGTGATTATCTCTAGATCCTTCTGTAGTGGTGGCAACGGCACTGTTCCATGCTTTTTCATGGCTAATATTCCATTGTGTACATGGACGACTTCTTCTTGGTACATTTTTCTGTTGGTGGACATTTTGGTTTCCTCCAGGTCTTGGCTATGGTACATGTTGCTGAATTGAAGGCCTGGCAGGCTGTGTCTTTTTGATTCTGGTCTACTCAGGTGATAGGCCCATCAGTGGGCCTACCAGATCACATGGTAGCTCAATTTTTACCTTGAAACGCACCTCCGTTCTGTTCTCACTACTGGCTCTTACCAGGTTACATCCCACCAGCAGCTAAAGGGTATGCAGTTCTCTAAAACCCCTTCAGCACTTATTTTTTGTAGAGTTTTCTTGCTGATGATCATTCTGACGGCTGTGAGGTGAACGTTTTGGTACACTGGATTTGCATGGCTTTATTAATTCCTGATGTTCAGCCTTTTTCCATTCCCGTTTTTTTAACGAAAGAAAGAAAGAAAGAAAGAAAGAAAAAGAATCATAAGACAAATGTGCATAAAATATGCCTCTTGAAACTGTCGTTTTGAAATGTGGACGTCTTTCGAATTTTTTGGTCGATATACGGCCCCAGGATTTGTTTTCAGGGCAGGTGTCATTTACACGCCTGCAATTATTTTGAATATCAACTGACCATTAGCACTGGGTTAAAAGCTGCTGTTGTGTGAAACGGCCACAAGGTGGCAGCAGCTGTCCTTTACTAAATCTGGTTACTAGGGCAACAGAACGTCAATGGAAGTCGTGTTCTAGGTTGTAATTTAGAATGGAATTTGCCAGGAAAAAGCCCCTTAAGTTTATGTCCCTACTTCTTGTTCGTTTCTTTAATTGAATTTATATTTTTTATCACAGCAAGTTTGATTACAATGCTTTGCTTGTTCTAGGTGTGCAAGATGTGGTTCTTTTACACATATACCTATGTCTATTCTTCCTGGGATCCTTTTCCCATGTACGTTATGAGAGAATGTTGAGTAGTCTTCTCTTGGTATTCCGTAGGTTTTTGGTGATTATATATTTCACCTGTGTTTGTATGAGTCTCTTAACCCCAATGACCGAATGTATCGAATCCTCACACCTTTCCATTGGTAAACCATAAGTTTGTTTAATGAATCTGTGATTGCCCTTCTCTGTGGAAATATCTTCACTGGTATCAATTTTTAGGCAACACCTATAAGTGATACCATACAATATGTGTCTTTCTCTTTCTGACTTACTACATGTTGCGTGATTACCTGTAGACTCATCTACAGTGCTGCAAATGACATTGTGTCCTTTTTTTCCTTGGCTAATATTCCGTCTGTACATGTACCAGTTCTTCTTTGTCCACTCATCTGTTGATGGACTTTTTGGTTGCTTCCATGTCTTGGCTATTGTAATACTGCAGCAATGCACATTTGCCTGCCTGTGTCTTTCCAATTCTGTCTTCTTACGTTATAGGCCCAGGAGTGGGCCTGCTGGATCTTATGGTAGCCAAATGTTTACCTTATAATGGCACCTCCATTCTGTTCTCATTAGTGGCTCTTACCAGGTTACGTCCCACTTCAAGGTGAGGGTACGCACTTCTCCACAACACCTTCAGCATTTATTGTTTGTAGTTTTTTTGCTGATGTTTATTCTGACTAGTGTGAGCTGATACCTCTTTGTGGTTGGATTTGCATGCGTCTCATAATCCCTTGAAATTGAGCTTTCTGGCATGTCCTTTTTTCCTTGAAACTGTGAGTACAGCCTAGCTCTTCAAATTGTTTTCTTGAAGTATGTGTGACATTTTGAACTATTTTGGCCATTACTTCCCTCAAGACACTTTGAGGGCAGGTTTCATTTACAGCCCTCCAGTACTGGTGCATAGGAAGTGACCCTTAACACAGGTTTTAAAGCTGCTGTTGCAGGTAACGGCCAGAGGGCGGCAGCATTTCTGCTTTTCCCAATCTGGTAACTAGGGTATCTGACCTTCCTGCCAGCGTTGGTCCTCGGTTATAAATTAGAGGGGAATGTGCCCGGATAAACCCCCAAAACCTGATGTCTCCTTACTTATCTTTGTTTTTTAAAATGAATTTTTATTTTTTTATTGGAGTCATATTCTGCTGTGTACGTGGACCACTTCTTCTTTGTGAATTCCTCTGTTGATGGACATTTTCATTGCTTCCAAGTGTTGGCTATGGTAAATATTGCTGGAGTGCAGGATTGCCGGCCTGTTTCTTTATTATTATTATTAATTTTTGTGGTACGTGGGCTTCTCACTGCCGTGGCCCCTCCCGTTGCAGAGCACAGGCTCCAGACACGCAGGCCCAGCAGCCATAGCTCATGGGACTAGCCGCTCCGCAGCATGTGGGTTCTTCCCGGACCGGGGCACGAACCCGTGTCCCCTGCATCGGCAGGCGGACTCTCAACCACTGCGCCACCAGTGAAGCCCAGCCTGTGACCTTTTGATTCACATCCTCTCAGGCGATAGGCCCAGAAGTGGGTATGCTTGATTGAATGGTAGCTCAATATTTACCTTTTCAAGGCACCTCCTTTGTGTTTTCATTACTGGCTCTTACCATGTTCCACGTTGAACCAAGGGTAGGCATTTCTCCACAACCCCTTCAGCATTTATTATTTGCAGAATTTTTGCTGATTGCCCTTCTGACTGGTGTGAGCTGATAGGTTTTCGTAATTTGGATTTGCATGTGTTTAATTATTCCTAATGTTCAGCATTTTCCACACCGTTTTAAATTTCTGTTAAACAAACAACCAAAACAAACGGTGAGTACAATAGACCGGTTGAAATTGCCTTCTTGAAAGGTGGCCCTCTTTTGAATTTCTCGGTCTATTTTCGACCCCAGGTTTCTTTTTTGAGGGCGGGTGTCATTTACAGGCCTGCAATGAGTGTGAATATTTAGTGACCATTAGCCCTGGGCTTAAAGCTGCTGTTGTGGGAAACGGCCACAAGGCGGCAGCATTTCTCCATTCCCAAATCTGGTTACTAGGGCAGCAGAGCCTTTCTGGAAGTCCTGTTCCTAGGTTGTAAATTACAATGGAATGTGCCAGGAAAAACCCCCATAAGTTTATGTCACATTAATTCATGTTTTAATTTTTTATCGCGGTAATGATTAGAATATTGTTTGTCCTAGGTGTACACAATCTGGTTCATTTGTACATTACATATACATGTTCACGTACAGATCCACTTCCCATGTAAATTATTGCAGAGTGTTCCATAGACCTCCCTTGCTATATGTTCGGTCTTTTTGATATACGTATTTAATAGGTATCTGTACACGTATGGTAAGTGTACTCTTAATTTTTCCATTCCCCCCACCTTTCTTTTTAGATAAGCATAGTTTGTTTTCTAAGTCTGTGAGTGTCTTTCTCTGTGGAAATATGTTCATTTGTGTCAGTTCTTAGATAACGCCTATAAGTGGTATCATAAGATATGTCTTTTGCTTTCCGACTTACCTCATGTTCTGTGATTATCTCTAGGCTCATCTATGGTGCCTCAAAGAGAAGTGTTTCATTGTTTTCCATGGCTAATATTCCATTGTGTACATGGACTACTTCTTCTTTATCCATTCATTCGTTTTATGGACATTTTGGTTGCTTCCGTGCCTTGGCTATTGTGAAAGTTCCTGCAGTGCAGCTGTTGAAGCCTGTGCCTTCTCGACTCTGGACTTCTCAGGTGAGAGGCTCATCGGTGGGCCTGCTGAATGGAATGGTGGCTCAAGTTTTACTTTTAAACGCAGCTCCTTTCTGTTCTCAGTATTGGCTGTTACCACTTTACATCTCACCAGCAGCTAGAGGGTACACAGTTCTCTAAATCCCCTTCAGCATTTATTGTTTGTAAACTTTTTGCTGATGGTAGTTGACATGTGTGAGTTGAAACCGTTTTGGAGGTTAGATTTTCATGAGTCTAATGATTCCTGATGTTGAGCTTTTATCCATTTTCCTCATTGTTGAAAAAGAGTGAGTAAAACTTTCCCCTCCATACTATCTCCTTGAAAATTTTGCCAGTTTTGAATTTTTTTGGCCATTCCCTACCTCAGGACATTTTTTGACGGCAGGTGTCCTTTAGAGCCCCGAGTCCCTGTGAACGTTAAGTGACCATTAGCTGTGGGTTTAAAGCTGCCCTTGTGGGAAACGGCCACAAGGCGGCAGCATTTCTTCATTTCCAACTCTGGGATTTGGGGCAACAGAGCTTTCCTGGAAATCATGTTAGAACGCTGCAAATTAGAGTGGAATGTGCCAGCGCAAACCCCCAAGAGCTTATATCTCCTAAATTGTTGTTTGCTTTTGAAATTTAATTTTTATGAATGATCAGAGCAAATTTGATAAAAATGTAGATTCTCCTGGGTGTACAGTTTCTGGTTCATCCTATCAATGTATCTGTCTATTCCTCTTTGGATCCTTTCCCATGTATGTTATTATAGAGTGTTGAGTAGACCTCTCTTTGTATTCCATAGGTATTTTGTGATTATATATATATATATATATATATATCATATGCCTTAGTACATGTCTGTTGAACCCCATAACCTAATTCATACATTCCCTACACCTTTCCATTTGGTTATACATAATTTGGTTTTCTGAATCTATGCGTGTCCTTCTCTTGGAAATTATTGCATGGGTATCAAGTTTTAGGTAACACGTATAAGTGATGTCATAGGATATCTGTCTTTCGGTTTCTTTCTTCAAGTTGGGTGATTATCTCTAGATCCTTCTGTAGTGGTGGCAACGGCACTGTTCCATGCTTTTTCATGGCTAATATTCCATTGTGTACATGGACGACTTCTTCTTGGTACATTTTTCTGTTGGTGGACATTTTGGTTTCCTCCAGGTCTTGGCTATGGTACATGTTGCTGAATTGAAGGCCTGGCAGGCTGTGTCTTTTTGATTCTGGTCTACTCAGGTGATAGGCCCATCAGTGGGCCTACCAGATCACATGGTAGCTCAATTTTTACCTTGAAACGCACCTCCGTTCTGTTCTCACTACTGGCTCTTACCAGGTTACATCCCACCAGCAGCTAAAGGGTATGCAGTTCTCTAAAACCCCTTCAGCACTTATTTTTTGTAGAGTTTTCTTGCTGATGATCATTCTGACGGCTGTGAGGTGAACGTTTTGGTACACTGGATTTGCATGGCTTTATTAATTCCTGATGTTCAGCCTTTTTCCATTCCCGTTTTTTTAACGAAAGAAAGAAAGAAAGAAAGAAAGAAAAAGAATCATAAGACAAATGTGCATAAAATATGCCTCTTGAAACTGTCGTTTTGAAATGTGGACGTCTTTCGAATTTTTTGGTCGATATACGGCCCCAGGATTTGTTTTCAGGGCAGGTGTCATTTACACGCCTGCAATTATTTTGAATATCAACTGACCATTAGCACTGGGTTAAAAGCTGCTGTTGTGTGAAACGGCCACAAGGTGGCAGCAGCTGTCCTTTACTAAATCTGGTTACTAGGGCAACAGAACGTCAATGGAAGTCGTGTTCTAGGTTGTAATTTAGAATGGAATTTGCCAGGAAAAAGCCCCTTAAGTTTATGTCCCTACTTCTTGTTCGTTTCTTTAATTGAATTTATATTTTTTATCACAGCAAGTTTGATTACAATGCTTTGCTTGTTCTAGGTGTGCAAGATGTGGTTCTTTTACACATATACCTATGTCTATTCTTCCTGGGATCCTTTTCCCATGTACGTTATGAGAGAATGTTGAGTAGTCTTCTCTTGGTATTCCGTAGGTTTTTGGTGATTATATATTTCACCTGTGTTTGTATGAGTCTCTTAACCCCAATGACCGAATGTATCGAATCCTCACACCTTTCCATTGGTAAACCATAAGTTTGTTTAATGAATCTGTGATTGCCCTTCTCTGTGGAAATATCTTCACTGGTATCAATTTTTAGGCAACACCTATAAGTGATACCATACAATATGTGTCTTTCTCTTTCTGACTTACTACATGTTGCGTGATTACCTGTAGACTCATCTACAGTGCTGCAAATGACATTGTGTCCTTTTTTTCCTTGGCTAATATTCCGTCTGTACATGTACCAGTTCTTCTTTGTCCACTCATCTGTTGATGGACTTTTTGGTTGCTTCCATGTCTTGGCTATTGTAATACTGCAGCAATGCACATTTGCCTGCCTGTGTCTTTCCAATTCTGTCTTCTTACGTTATAGGCCCAGGAGTGGGCCTGCTGGATCTTATGGTAGCCAAATGTTTACCTTATAATGGCACCTCCATTCTGTTCTCATTAGTGGCTCTTACCAGGTTACGTCCCACTTCAAGGTGAGGGTACGCACTTCTCCACAACACCTTCAGCATTTATTGTTTGTAGTTTTTTTGCTGATGTTTATTCTGACTAGTGTGAGCTGATACCTCTTTGTGGTTGGATTTGCATGCGTCTCATAATCCCTTGAAATTGAGCTTTCTGGCATGTCCTTTTTTCCTTGAAACTGTGAGTACAGCCTAGCTCTTCAAATTGTTTTCTTGAAGTATGTGTGACATTTTGAACTATTTTGGCCATTACTTCCCTCAAGACACTTTGAGGGCAGGTTTCATTTACAGCCCTCCAGTACTGGTGCATAGGAAGTGACCCTTAACACAGGTTTTAAAGCTGCTGTTGCAGGTAACGGCCAGAGGGCGGCAGCATTTCTGCTTTTCCCAATCTGGTAACTAGGGTATCTGACCTTCCTGCCAGCGTTGGTCCTCGGTTATAAATTAGAGGGGAATGTGCCCGGATAAACCCCCAAAACCTGATGTCTCCTTACTTATCTTTGTTTTTTAAAATGAATTTTTATTTTTTTATTGGAGTCATATTCTGCTGTGTACGTGGACCACTTCTTCTTTGTGAATTCCTCTGTTGATGGACATTTTCATTGCTTCCAAGTGTTGGCTATGGTAAATATTGCTGGAGTGCAGGATTGCCGGCCTGTTTCTTTATTATTATTATTAATTTTTGTGGTACGTGGGCTTCTCACTGCCGTGGCCCCTCCCGTTGCAGAGCACAGGCTCCAGACACGCAGGCCCAGCAGCCATAGCTCATGGGACTAGCCGCTCCGCAGCATGTGGGTTCTTCCCGGACCGGGGCACGAACCCGTGTCCCCTGCATCGGCAGGCGGACTCTCAACCACTGCGCCACCAGTGAAGCCCAGCCTGTGACCTTTTGATTCACATCCTCTCAGGCGATAGGCCCAGAAGTGGGTATGCTTGATTGAATGGTAGCTCAATATTTACCTTTTCAAGGCACCTCCTTTGTGTTTTCATTACTGGCTCTTACCATGTTCCACGTTGAACCAAGGGTAGGCATTTCTCCACAACCCCTTCAGCATTTATTATTTGCAGAATTTTTGCTGATTGCCCTTCTGACTGGTGTGAGCTGATAGGTTTTCGTAATTTGGATTTGCATGTGTTTAATTATTCCTAATGTTCAGCATTTTCCACACCGTTTTAAATTTCTGTTAAACAAACAACCAAAACAAACGGTGAGTACAATAGACCGGTTGAAATTGCCTTCTTGAAAGGTGGCCCTCTTTTGAATTTCTCGGTCTATTTTCGACCCCAGGTTTCTTTTTTGAGGGCGGGTGTCATTTACAGGCCTGCAATGAGTGTGAATATTTAGTGACCATTAGCCCTGGGCTTAAAGCTGCTGTTGTGGGAAACGGCCACAAGGCGGCAGCATTTCTCCATTCCCAAATCTGGTTACTAGGGCAGCAGAGCCTTTCTGGAAGTCCTGTTCCTAGGTTGTAAATTACAATGGAATGTGCCAGGAAAAACCCCCATAAGTTTATGTCACATTAATTCATGTTTTAATTTTTTATCGCGGTAATGATTAGAATATTGTTTGTCCTAGGTGTACACAATCTGGTTCATTTGTACATTACATATACATGTTCACGTACAGATCCACTTCCCATGTAAATTATTGCAGAGTGTTCCATAGACCTCCCTTGCTATATGTTCGGTCTTTTTGATATACGTATTTAATAGGTATCTGTACACGTATGGTAAGTGTACTCTTAATTTTTCCATTCCCCCCACCTTTCTTTTTAGATAAGCATAGTTTGTTTTCTAAGTCTGTGAGTGTCTTTCTCTGTGGAAATATGTTCATTTGTGTCAGTTCTTAGATAACGCCTATAAGTGGTATCATAAGATATGTCTTTTGCTTTCCGACTTACCTCATGTTCTGTGATTATCTCTAGGCTCATCTATGGTGCCTCAAAGAGAAGTGTTTCATTGTTTTCCATGGCTAATATTCCATTGTGTACATGGACTACTTCTTCTTTATCCATTCATTCGTTTTATGGACATTTTGGTTGCTTCCGTGCCTTGGCTATTGTGAAAGTTCCTGCAGTGCAGCTGTTGAAGCCTGTGCCTTCTCGACTCTGGACTTCTCAGGTGAGAGGCTCATCGGTGGGCCTGCTGAATGGAATGGTGGCTCAAGTTTTACTTTTAAACGCAGCTCCTTTCTGTTCTCAGTATTGGCTGTTACCACTTTACATCTCACCAGCAGCTAGAGGGTACACAGTTCTCTAAATCCCCTTCAGCATTTATTGTTTGTAAACTTTTTGCTGATGGTAGTTGACATGTGTGAGTTGAAACCGTTTTGGAGGTTAGATTTTCATGAGTCTAATGATTCCTGATGTTGAGCTTTTATCCATTTTCCTCATTGTTGAAAAAGAGTGAGTAAAACTTTCCCCTCCATACTATCTCCTTGAAAATTTTGCCAGTTTTGAATTTTTTTGGCCATTCCCTACCTCAGGACATTTTTTGACGGCAGGTGTCCTTTAGAGCCCCGAGTCCCTGTGAACGTTAAGTGACCATTAGCTGTGGGTTTAAAGCTGCCCTTGTGGGAAACGGCCACAAGGCGGCAGCATTTCTTCATTTCCAACTCTGGGATTTGGGGCAACAGAGCTTTCCTGGAAATCATGTTAGAACGCTGCAAATTAGAGTGGAATGTGCCAGCGCAAACCCCCAAGAGCTTATATCTCCTAAATTGTTGTTTGCTTTTGAAATTTAATTTTTATGAATGATCAGAGCAAATTTGATAAAAATGTAGATTCTCCTGGGTGTACAGTTTCTGGTTCATCCTATCAATGTATCTGTCTATTCCTCTTTGGATCCTTTCCCATGTATGTTATTATAGAGTGTTGAGTAGACCTCTCTTTGTATTCCATAGGTATTTTGTGATTATATATATATATATATATATATATCATATGCCTTAGTACATGTCTGTTGAACCCCATAACCTAATTCATACATTCCCTACACCTTTCCATTTGGTTATACATAATTTGGTTTTCTGAATCTATGCGTGTCCTTCTCTTGGAAATTATTGCATGGGTATCAAGTTTTAGGTAACACGTATAAGTGATGTCATAGGATATCTGTCTTTCGGTTTCTTTCTTCAAGTTGGGTGATTATCTCTAGATCCTTCTGTAGTGGTGGCAACGGCACTGTTCCATGCTTTTTCATGGCTAATATTCCATTGTGTACATGGACGACTTCTTCTTGGTACATTTTTCTGTTGGTGGACATTTTGGTTTCCTCCAGGTCTTGGCTATGGTACATGTTGCTGAATTGAAGGCCTGGCAGGCTGTGTCTTTTTGATTCTGGTCTACTCAGGTGATAGGCCCATCAGTGGGCCTACCAGATCACATGGTAGCTCAATTTTTACCTTGAAACGCACCTCCGTTCTGTTCTCACTACTGGCTCTTACCAGGTTACATCCCACCAGCAGCTAAAGGGTATGCAGTTCTCTAAAACCCCTTCAGCACTTATTTTTTGTAGAGTTTTCTTGCTGATGATCATTCTGACGGCTGTGAGGTGAACGTTTTGGTACACTGGATTTGCATGGCTTTATTAATTCCTGATGTTCAGCCTTTTTCCATTCCCGTTTTTTTAACGAAAGAAAGAAAGAAAGAAAGAAAGAAAAAGAATCATAAGACAAATGTGCATAAAATATGCCTCTTGAAACTGTCGTTTTGAAATGTGGACGTCTTTCGAATTTTTTGGTCGATATACGGCCCCAGGATTTGTTTTCAGGGCAGGTGTCATTTACACGCCTGCAATTATTTTGAATATCAACTGACCATTAGCACTGGGTTAAAAGCTGCTGTTGTGTGAAACGGCCACAAGGTGGCAGCAGCTGTCCTTTACTAAATCTGGTTACTAGGGCAACAGAACGTCAATGGAAGTCGTGTTCTAGGTTGTAATTTAGAATGGAATTTGCCAGGAAAAAGCCCCTTAAGTTTATGTCCCTACTTCTTGTTCGTTTCTTTAATTGAATTTATATTTTTTATCACAGCAAGTTTGATTACAATGCTTTGCTTGTTCTAGGTGTGCAAGATGTGGTTCTTTTACACATATACCTATGTCTATTCTTCCTGGGATCCTTTTCCCATGTACGTTATGAGAGAATGTTGAGTAGTCTTCTCTTGGTATTCCGTAGGTTTTTGGTGATTATATATTTCACCTGTGTTTGTATGAGTCTCTTAACCCCAATGACCGAATGTATCGAATCCTCACACCTTTCCATTGGTAAACCATAAGTTTGTTTAATGAATCTGTGATTGCCCTTCTCTGTGGAAATATCTTCACTGGTATCAATTTTTAGGCAACACCTATAAGTGATACCATACAATATGTGTCTTTCTCTTTCTGACTTACTACATGTTGCGTGATTACCTGTAGACTCATCTACAGTGCTGCAAATGACATTGTGTCCTTTTTTTCCTTGGCTAATATTCCGTCTGTACATGTACCAGTTCTTCTTTGTCCACTCATCTGTTGATGGACTTTTTGGTTGCTTCCATGTCTTGGCTATTGTAATACTGCAGCAATGCACATTTGCCTGCCTGTGTCTTTCCAATTCTGTCTTCTTACGTTATAGGCCCAGGAGTGGGCCTGCTGGATCTTATGGTAGCCAAATGTTTACCTTATAATGGCACCTCCATTCTGTTCTCATTAGTGGCTCTTACCAGGTTACGTCCCACTTCAAGGTGAGGGTACGCACTTCTCCACAACACCTTCAGCATTTATTGTTTGTAGTTTTTTTGCTGATGTTTATTCTGACTAGTGTGAGCTGATACCTCTTTGTGGTTGGATTTGCATGCGTCTCATAATCCCTTGAAATTGAGCTTTCTGGCATGTCCTTTTTTCCTTGAAACTGTGAGTACAGCCTAGCTCTTCAAATTGTTTTCTTGAAGTATGTGTGACATTTTGAACTATTTTGGCCATTACTTCCCTCAAGACACTTTGAGGGCAGGTTTCATTTACAGCCCTCCAGTACTGGTGCATAGGAAGTGACCCTTAACACAGGTTTTAAAGCTGCTGTTGCAGGTAACGGCCAGAGGGCGGCAGCATTTCTGCTTTTCCCAATCTGGTAACTAGGGTATCTGACCTTCCTGCCAGCGTTGGTCCTCGGTTATAAATTAGAGGGGAATGTGCCCGGATAAACCCCCAAAACCTGATGTCTCCTTACTTATCTTTGTTTTTTAAAATGAATTTTTATTTTTTTATTGGAGTCATATTCTGCTGTGTACGTGGACCACTTCTTCTTTGTGAATTCCTCTGTTGATGGACATTTTCATTGCTTCCAAGTGTTGGCTATGGTAAATATTGCTGGAGTGCAGGATTGCCGGCCTGTTTCTTTATTATTATTATTAATTTTTGTGGTACGTGGGCTTCTCACTGCCGTGGCCCCTCCCGTTGCAGAGCACAGGCTCCAGACACGCAGGCCCAGCAGCCATAGCTCATGGGACTAGCCGCTCCGCAGCATGTGGGTTCTTCCCGGACCGGGGCACGAACCCGTGTCCCCTGCATCGGCAGGCGGACTCTCAACCACTGCGCCACCAGTGAAGCCCAGCCTGTGACCTTTTGATTCACATCCTCTCAGGCGATAGGCCCAGAAGTGGGTATGCTTGATTGAATGGTAGCTCAATATTTACCTTTTCAAGGCACCTCCTTTGTGTTTTCATTACTGGCTCTTACCATGTTCCACGTTGAACCAAGGGTAGGCATTTCTCCACAACCCCTTCAGCATTTATTATTTGCAGAATTTTTGCTGATTGCCCTTCTGACTGGTGTGAGCTGATAGGTTTTTGTAATTTGGATTTGCATGTGTTTAATTATTCCTAATGTTCAGCATTTTCCACACCGTTTTAAATTTCTGTTAAACAAACAACCAAAACAAACGGTGAGTACAATAGACCGGTTGAAATTGCCTTCTTGGAAGGTGGCCCTCTTTTGAATTTCTCGGTCTATTTTCGACCCCAGGTTTCTTTTTTGAGGGCGGGTGTCATTTACAGGCCTGCAATGAGTGTGAATATTTAGTGACCATTAGCCCTGGGCTTAAAGCTGCTGTTGTGGGAAACGGCCACAAGGCGGCAGCATTTCTCCATTCCCAAATCTGGTTACTAGGGCAGCAGAGCCTTTCTGGAAGTCCTGTTCCTAGGTTGTAAATTACAATGGAATGTGCCAGGAAAAACCCCCATAAGTTTATGTCACATTAATTCATGTTTTAATTTTTTATCGCGGTAATGATTAGAATATTGTTTGTCCTAGGTGTACACAATCTGGTTCATTTGTACATTACATATACATGTTCACGTACAGATCCACTTCCCATGTAAATTATTGCAGAGTGTTCCATAGACCTCCCTTGCTATATGTTCGGTCTTTTTGATATACGTATTTAATAGGTATCTGTACACGTATGGTAAGTGTACTCTTAATTTTTCCATTCCCCCACCTTTCTTTTTAGATAAGCATAGTTTGTTTTCTAAGTCTGTGAGTGTCTTTCTCTGTGGAAATATGTTCATTTGTGTCAGTTCTTAGATAACGCCTATAAGTGGTATCATAAGATATGTCTTTTGCTTTCCGACTTACCTCATGTTCTGTGATTATCTCTAGGCTCATCTATGGTGCCTCAAAGAGAAGTGTTTCATTGTTTTCCATGGCTAATATTCCATTGTGTACATGGACTACTTCTTCTTTATCCATTCATTCGTTTTATGGACATTTTGGTTGCTTCCGTGCCTTGGCTATTGTGAAAGTTCCTGCAGTGCAGCTGTTGAAGCCTGTGCCTTCTCGACTCTGGACTTCTCAGGTGAGAGGCTCATCGGTGGGCCTGCTGAATGGAATGGTGGCTCAAGTTTTACTTTTAAACGCAGCTCCTTTCTGTTCTCAGTATTGGCTGTTACCACTTTACATCTCACCAGCAGCTAGAGGGTACACAGTTCTCTAAATCCCCTTCAGCATTTATTGTTTGTAAACTTTTTGCTGATGGTAGTTGACATGTGTGAGTTGAAACCGTTTTGGAGGTTAGATTTTCATGAGTCTAATGATTCCTGATGTTGAGCTTTTATCCATTTTCCTCATTGTTGAAAAAGAGTGAGTAAAACTTTCCCCTCCATACTATCTCCTTGAAAATTTTGCCAGTTTTGAATTTTTTTGGCCATTCCCTACCTCAGGACATTTTTTGACGGCAGGTGTCCTTTAGAGCCCCAAGTCCCTGTGAACGTTAAGTGACCATTAGCTGTGGGTTTAAAGCTGCCCTTGTGGGAAACGGCCACAAGGCGGCAGCATTTCTTCATTTCCAACTCTGGGATTTGGGGCAACAGAGCTTTCCTGGAAATCATGTTAGAACGCTGCAAATTAGAGTGGAATGTGCCAGCGCAAACCCCCAAGAGCTTATATCTCCTAAATTGTTGTTTGCTTTTGAAATTTAATTTTTATGAATGATCAGAGCAAATTTGATAAAAATGTAGATTCTCCTGGGTGTACAGTTTCTGGTTCATCCTATCAATGTATCTGTCTATTCCTCTTTGGATCCTTTCCCATGTATGTTATTATAGAGTGTTGAGTAGACCTCTCTTTGTATTCCATAGGTATTTTGTGATTATATATATATATATATATCATATGCATTAGTACATGTCTGTTGAACCCCATAACCTAATTCATACATTCCCTACACCTTTCCATTTGGTTATACATAATTTGGTTTTCTGAATCTATGCGTGTCCTTCTCTTGGAAATTATTGCATGGGTATCAAGTTTTAGGTAACACGTATAAGTGATGTCATAGGATATCTGTCTTTCGGTTTCTTTCTTCAAGTTGGGTGATTATCTCTAGATCCTTCTGTAGTGGTGGCAACGGCACTGTTCCATGCTTTTTCATGGCTAATATTCCATTGTGTACATGGACGACTTCTTCTTGGTACATTTTTCTGTTGGTGGACATTTTGGTTTCCTCCAGGTCTTGGCTATGGTACATGTTGCTGAATTGAAGGCCTGGCAGGCTGTGTCTTTTTGATTCTGGTCTACTCAGGTGATAGGCCCATCAGTGGGCCTACCAGATCACATGGTAGCTCAATTTTTACCTTGAAACGCACCTCCGTTCTGTTCTCACTACTGGCTCTTACCAGGTTACATCCCACCAGCAGCTAAAGGGTATGCAGTTCTCTAAAACCCCTTCAGCACTTATTTTTTGTAGAGTTTTCTTGCTGATGATCATTCTGACGGCTGTGAGGTGAACGTTTTGGTACACTGGATTTGCATGGCTTTATTAATTCCTGATGTTCAGCCTTTTTCCATTCCCGTTTTTTTAACGAAAGAAAGAAAGAAAGAAAGAAAGAAAAAGAATCATAAGACAAATGTGCATAAAATATGCCTCTTGAAACTGTCGTTTTGAAATGTGGACGTCTTTCGAATTTTTTGGTCGATATACGGCCCCAGGATTTGTTTTCAGGGCAGGTGTCATTTACACGCCTGCAATTATTTTGAATATCAACTGACCATTAGCACTGGGTTAAAAGCTGCTGTTGTGTGAAACGGCCACAAGGTGGCAGCAGCTGTCCTTTACTAAATCTGGTTACTAGGGCAACAGAACGTCAATGGAAGTCGTGTTCTAGGTTGTAATTTAGAATGGAATTTGCCAGGAAAAAGCCCCTTAAGTTTATGTCCCTACTTCTTGTTCGTTTCTTTAATTGAATTTATATTTTTTATCACAGCAAGTTTGATTACAATGCTTTGCTTGTTCTAGGTGTGCAAGATGTGGTTCTTTTACACATATACCTATGTCTATTCTTCCTGGGATCCTTTTCCCATGTACGTTATGAGAGAATGTTGAGTAGTCTTCTCTTGGTATTCCGTAGGTTTTTGGTGATTATATATTTCACCTGTGTTTGTATGAGTCTCTTAACCCCAATGACCGAATGTATCGAATCCTCACACCTTTCCATTGGTAAACCATAAGTTTGTTTAATGAATCTGTGATTGCCCTTCTCTGTGGAAATATCTTCACTGGTATCAATTTTTAGGCAACACCTATAAGTGATACCATACAATATGTGTCTTTCTCTTTCTGACTTACTACATGTTGCGTGATTACCTGTAGACTCATCTACAGTGCTGCAAATGACATTGTGTCCTTTTTTTCCTTGGCTAATATTCCGTCTGTACATGTACCAGTTCTTCTTTGTCCACTCATCTGTTGATGGACTTTTTGGTTGCTTCCATGTCTTGGCTATTGTAATACTGCAGCAATGCACATTTGCCTGCCTGTGTCTTTCCAATTCTGTCTTCTTACGTTATAGGCCCAGGAGTGGGCCTGCTGGATCTTATGGTAGCCAAATGTTTACCTTATAATGGCACCTCCATTCTGTTCTCATTAGTGGCTCTTACCAGGTTACGTCCCACTTCAAGGTGAGGGTACGCACTTCTCCACAACACCTTCAGCATTTATTGTTTGTAGTTTTTTTGCTGATGTTTATTCTGACTAGTGTGAGCTGATACCTCTTTGTGGTTGGATTTGCATGCGTCTCATAATCCCTTGAAATTGAGCTTTCTGGCATGTCCTTTTTTCCTTGAAACTGTGAGTACAGCCTAGCTCTTCAAATTGTTTTCTTGAAGTATGTGTGACATTTTGAACTATTTTGGCCATTACTTCCCTCAAGACACTTTGAGGGCAGGTTTCATTTACAGCCCTCCAGTACTGGTGCATAGGAAGTGACCCTTAACACAGGTTTTAAAGCTGCTGTTGCAGGTAACGGCCAGAGGGCGGCAGCATTTCTGCTTTTCCCAATCTGGTAACTAGGGTATCTGACCTTCCTGCCAGCGTTGGTCCTCGGTTATAAATTAGAGGGGAATGTGCCCGGATAAACCCCCAAAACCTGATGTCTCCTTACTTATCTTTGTTTTTTAAAATGAATTTTTATTTTTTTATTGGAGTCATATTCTGCTGTGTACGTGGACCACTTCTTCTTTGTGAATTCCTCTGTTGATGGACATTTTCATTGCTTCCAAGTGTTGGCTATGGTAAATATTGCTGGAGTGCAGGATTGCCGGCCTGTTTCTTTATTATTATTATTAATTTTTGTGGTACGTGGGCTTCTCACTGCCGTGGCCCCTCCCGTTGCAGAGCACAGGCTCCAGACACGCAGGCCCAGCAGCCATAGCTCATGGGACTAGCCGCTCCGCAGCATGTGGGTTCTTCCCGGACCGGGGCACGAACCCGTGTCGCCTGCATCGGCAGGCGGACTCTCAACCACTGCGCCACCAGTGAAGCCCAGCCTGTGACCTTTTGATTCACTTCCTCTCAGGCGATAGGCCCAGAAGTGGGTATGCTTGATTGAATGGTAGCTCAATATTTACCTTTTCAAGGCACCTCCTTTGTGTTTTCATTACTGGCTCTTACCATGTTCCACGTTGAACCAAGGGTAGGCATTTCTCCACAACCCCTTCAGCATTTATTGTTTGCAGAATTTTTGCGGATTGCCCTTCTGACTGGTGTGAGCTGATAGGTTTTTGTAATTTGGATTTGCATGTGTTTAATTATTCCTAATGTTCAGCATTTTCCACACCGTTTTAAATTTCTGTTAAACAAACAAACAAAACAAACGGTGAGTACAATAGACCGGTTGAAATTGCCTTCTTGGAAGGTGGCCCTCTTTTGAATTTCTCGGTCTATTTTCGACCCCAGGTTTTTTTTTTGAGGGCGGGTGTCATTTACAGGCCTGCAATGAGTGTGAATATTTAGTGACCATTAGCCCTGGGCTTAAAGCTGCTGTTGTGGGAAACGGCCACAAGGCGGCAGCATTTCTCCATTCCCAAATCTGGTTACTAGGGCAGCAGAGCCTTTCTGGAAGTCCTGTTCCTAGGTTGTAAATTACAATGGAATGTGCCAGGAAAAACCCCCATAAGTTTATGTCACATTAATTCATGTTTTAATTTTTTATCACGGTAATGATTAGAATATTGTTTGTCCTAGGTGTACACAATCTGGTTCATTTGTACATTACATATACATGTTCACGTACAGATCCACTTCCCATGTAAATTATTGCAGAGTGTTCCATAGACCTCCCTTGCTATATGTTCGGTCTTTTTGATATACGTATTTAATAGGTATCTGTACACGTATGGTAAGTGTACTCTTAATTTTTCCATTCCCCCCACCTTTCTTTTTAGATAAGCATAGTTTGTTTTCTAAGTCTGTGAGTGTCTTTCTCTGTGGAAATATGTTCATTTGTGTCAGTTCTTAGATAACGCCTATAAGTGGTATCATAAGATATGTCTTTTGCTTTCCGACTTACCTCATGTTCTGTGATTATCTCTAGGCTCATCTATGGTGCCTCAAAGAGAAGTGTTTCATTGTTTTCCATGGCTAATATTCCATTGTGTACATGGACTACTTCTTCTTTATCCATTCATTCGTTTTATGGACATTTTGGTTGCTTCCGTGCCTTGGCTATTGTGAAAGTTCCTGCAGTGCAGCTGTTGAAGCCTGTGCCTTCTCGACTCTGGACTTCTCAGGTGAGAGGCTCATCGGTGGGCCTGCTGAATGGAATGGTGGCTCAAGTTTTACTTTTAAACGCAGCTCCTTTCTGTTCTCAGTATTGGCTGTTACCACTTTACATCTCACCAGCAGCTAGAGGGTACACAGTTCTCTAAATCCCCTTCAGCATTTATTGTTTGTAAACTTTTTGCTGATGGTAGTTGACATGTGTGAGTTGAAACCGTTTTGGAGGTTAGATTTTCATGAGTCTAATGATTCCTGATGTTGAGCTTTTATCCATTTTCCTCATTGTTGAAAAAGAGTGAGTAAAACTTTCCCCTCCATACTATCTCCTTGAAAATTTTGCCAGTTTTGAATTTTTTTGGCCATTCCCTACCTCAGGACACTTTTTGACGGCAGGTGTCCTTTAGAGCCCCGAGTCCTTGTGAACGTTAAGTGACCATTAGCTGTGGGTTTAAAGCCGCCCTTGCGGGAAACGGCCACAAGGCGGCAGCATTTCTTCATTTCCAACTCTGGGATTTGGGGCAACAGAGCTTTCCTGGAAATCATGTTAGAACGCTGCAAATTAGAGTGGAATGTGCCAGCGCAAACCCCCAAGAGCTTATATCTCCTAAATTGTTGTTTGCTTTTGAAATTTAATTTTTATGAATGATCAGAGCAAATTTGATAAAAATGTAGATTCTCCTGGGTGTACAGTTTCTGGTTCATCCTATCAATGTATCTGTCTATTCCTCTTTGGATCCTTTCCCATGTATGTTATTATAGAGTGTTGAGTAGACCTCTCTTTGTATTCCATAGGTATTTTGTGATTATATATATATATATCATATGCATTAGTACATGTCTGTTGAACCCCATAACCTAATTCATACATTCCCTACACCTTTCCATTTGGTTATACATAATTTGGTTTTCTGAGTCTATGCGTGTCCTTCTCTTGGAAATTATTGCATGGGTATCAAGTTTTAGGTAACACGTATAAGTGATGTCATAGGATATCTGTCTTTCGGTTTCTTTCTTCAAGTTGGGTGATTATCTCTAGATCCTTCTGTAGTGGTGGCAACGGCACTGTTCCATGCTTTTTCATGACTAATATTCCATTGTGTACATGGACGACTTCTTCTTGGTACATTTTTCTGTTGGTGGACATTTTGGTTTCCTCCAGGTCTTGGCTATGGTACATGTTGCTGAATTGAAGGCCTGGCAGGCTGTGTCTTTTTGATTCTGGTCTACTCAGGTGATAGGCCCATCAGTGGGCCTACCAGATCACATGGTAGCTCAATTTTTACCTTGAAACGCACCTCCGTTCTGTTCTCACTACTGGCTCTTACCAGGTTACATCCCACCAGCAGCTAAAGGGTATGCAGTTCTCTAAAACCCCTTCAGCACTTATTTTTTGTAGAGTTTTCTTGCTGATGATCATTCTGACGGCTGTGAGGTGAACGTTTTGGTACACTGGATTTGCATGGCTTTATTAATTCCTGATGTTCAGCCTTTTTCCATTCCCGTTTTTTTAACGAAAGAAAGAAAGAAAGAAAGAAAGAAAAAGAATCATAAGACAAATGTGCATAAAATATGCCTCTTGAAACTGTCGTTTTGAAATGTGGACGTCTTTCGAATTTTTTGGTCGATATACGGCCCCAGGATTTGTTTTCAGGGCAGGTGTCATTTACACGCCTGCAATTATTTTGAATATCAACTGACCATTAGCACTGGGTTAAAAGCTGCTGTTGTGTGAAACGGCCACAAGGTGGCAGCAGCTGTCCTTTACTAAATCTGGTTACTAGGGCAACAGAACGTCAATGGAAGTCGTGTTCTAGGTTGTAATTTAGAATGGAATTTGCCAGGAAAAAGCCCCTTAAGTTTATGTCCCTACTTCTTGTTCGTTTCTTTAATTGAATTTATATTTTTTATCACAGCAAGTTTGATTACAATGCTTTGCTTGTTCTAGGTGTGCAAGATGTGGTTCTTTTACACATATACCTATGTCTATTCTTCCTGGGATCCTTTTCCCATGTACGTTATGAGAGAATGTTGAGTAGTCTTCTCTTGGTATTCCGTAGGTTTTTGGTGATTATATATTTCACCTGTGTTTGTATGAGTCTCTTAACCCCAATGACCGAATGTATCGAATCCTCACACCTTTCCATTGGTAAACCATAAGTTTGTTTAATGAATCTGTGATTGCCCTTCTCTGTGGAAATATCTTCACTGGTATCAATTTTTAGGCAACACCTATAAGTGATACCATACAATATGTGTCTTTCTCTTTCTGACTTACTACATGTTGCGTGATTACCTGTAGACTCATCTACAGTGCTGCAAATGACATTGTGTCCTTTTTTTCCTTGGCTAATATTCCGTCTGTACATGTACCAGTTCTTCTTTGTCCACTCATCTGTTGATGGACTTTTTGGTTGCTTCCATGTCTTGGCTATTGTAATACTGCAGCAATGCACATTTGCCTGCCTGTGTCTTTCCAATTCTGTCTTCTTACGTTATAGGCCCAGGAGTGGGCCTGCTGGATCTTATGGTAGCCAAATGTTTACCTTATAACGGCACCTCCATTCTGTTCTCATTAGTGGCTCTTACCAGGTTACGTCCCACTTCAAGGTGAGGGTACGCACTTCTCCACAACACCTTCAGCATTTATTGTTTGTAGTTTTTTTGCTGATGTTTATTCTGACTAGTGTGAGCTGATACCTCTTTGTGGTTGGATTTGCATGCGTCTCATAATCCCTTGAAATTGAGCTTTCTGGCATGTCCTTTTTTCCTTGAAACTGTGAGTACAGCCTAGCTCTTCAAATTGTTTTCTTGAAGTATGTGTGACATTTTGAACTATTTTGGCCATTACTTCCCTCAAGACACTTTGAGGGCAGGTTTCATTTACAGCCCTCCAGTACTGGTGCATAGGAAGTGACCCTTAACACAGGTTTTAAAGCTGCTGTTGCAGGTAACGGCCAGAGGGCGGCAGCATTTCTGCTTTTCCCAATCTGGTAACTAGGGTATCTGACCTTCCTGCCAGCGTTGGTCCTCGGTTATAAATTAGAGGGGAATGTGCCCGGATAAACCCCCAAAACCTGATGTCTCCTTACTTATCTTTGTTTTTTAAAATGAATTTTTATTTTTTTATTGGAGTCATATTCTGCTGTGTACGTGGACCACTTCTTCTTTGTGAATTCCTCTGTTGATGGACATTTTCATTGCTTCCAAGTGTTGGCTATGGTAAATATTGCTGGAGTGCAGGATTGCCGGCCTGTTTCTTTATTATTATTATTAATTTTTGTGGTACGTGGGCTTCTCACTGCCGTGGCCCCTCCCGTTGCAGAGCACAGACTCCAGACACGCAGGCCCAGCAGCCATAGCTCATGGGACTAGCCGCTCCGCAGCATGTGGGTTCTTCCCGGACCGGGGCACGAACCCGTGTCCCCTGCATCGGCAGGCGGACTCTCAACCACTGCGCCACCAGTGAAGCCCAGCCTGTGACCTTTTGATTCACATCCTCTCAGGCGATAGGCCCAGAAGTGGGTATGCTTGATTGAATGGTAGCTCAATATTTACCTTTTCAAGGCACCTCCTTTGTGTTTTCATTACTGGCTCTTACCATGTTCCACGTTGAACCAAGGGTAGGCATTTCTCCACAACCCCTTCAGCATTTATTGTTTGCAGAATTTTTGCTGATTGCCCTTCTGACTGGTGTGAGCTGATAGGTTTTTGTAATTTGGATTTGCATGTGTTTAATTATTCCTAATGTTCAGCATTTTCCACACCGTTTTAAATTTCTGTTAAACAAACAACCAAAACAAACGGTGAGTACAATAGACCGGTTGAAATTGCCTTCTTGAAAGGTGGCCCTCTTTTGAATTTCTCGGTCTATTTTCGACCCCAGGTTTCTTTTTTGAGGGCGGGTGTCATTTACAGGCCTGCAATGAGTGTGAATATTTAGTGACCATTAGCCCTGGGCTTAAAGCTGCTGTTGTGGGAAACGGCCACAAGGCGGCAGCATTTCTCCATTCCCAAATCTGGTTACTAGGGCAGCAGAGCCTTTCTGGAAGTCCTGTTCCTAGGTTGTAAATTACAATGGAATGTGCCAGGAAAAACCCCCATAAGTTTATGTCACATTAATTCATGTTTTAATTTTTTATCGCGGTAATGATTAGAATATTGTTTGTCCTAGGTGTACACAATCTGGTTCATTTGTACATTACATATACATGTTCACGTACAGATCCACTTCCCATGTAAATTATTGCAGAGTGTTCCATAGACCTCCCTTGCTATATGTTCGGTCTTTTTGATATACGTATTTAATAGGTATCTGTACACGTATGGTAAGTGTACTCTTAATTTTTCCATTCCCCCCACCTTTCTTTTTAGATAAGCATAGTTTGTTTTCTAAGTCTGTGAGTGTCTTTCTCTGTGGAAATATGTTCATTTGTGTCAGTTCTTAGATAACGCCTATAAGTGGTATCATAAGATATGTCTTTTGCTTTCCGACTTACCTCATGTTCTGTGATTATCTCTAGGCTCATCTATGGTGCCTCAAAGAGAAGTGTTTCATTGTTTTCCATGGCTAATATTCCATTGTGTACATGGACTACTTCTTCTTTATCCATTCATTCGTTTTATGGACATTTTGGTTGCTTCCGTGCCTTGGCTATTGTGAAAGTTCCTGCAGTGCAGCTGTTGAAGCCTGTGCCTTCTCGACTCTGGACTTCTCAGGTGAGAGGCTCATCGGTGGGCCTGCTGAATGGAATGGTGGCTCAAGTTTTACTTTTAAACGCAGCTCCTTTCTGTTCTCAGTATTGGCTGTTACCACTTTACATCTCACCAGCAGCTAGAGGGTACACAGTTCTCTAAATCCCCTTCAGCATTTATTGTTTGTAAACTTTTTGCTGATGGTAGTTGACATGTGTGAGTTGAAACCGTTTTGGAGGTTAGATTTTCATGAGTCTAATGATTCCTGATGTTGAGCTTTTATCCATTTTCCTCATTGTTGAAAAAGAGTGAGTAAAACTTTCCCCTCCATACTATCTCCTTGAAAATTTTGCCAGTTTTGAATTTTTTTGGCCATTCCCTACCTCAGGACATTTTTTGACGGCAGGTGTCCTTTAGAGCCCCGAGTCCCTGTGAACGTTAAGTGACCATTAGCTGTGGGTTTAAAGCTGCCCTTGTGGGAAACGGCCACAAGGCGGCAGCATTTCTTCATTTCCAACTCTGGGATTTGGGGCAACAGAGCTTTCCTGGAAATCATGTTAGAACGCTGCAAATTAGAGTGGAATGTGCCAGCGCAAACCCCCAAGAGCTTATATCTCCTAAATTGTTGTTTGCTTTTGAAATTTAATTTTTATGAATGATCAGAGCAAATTTGATAAAAATGTAGATTCTCCTGGGTGTACAGTTTCTGGTTCATCCTATCAATGTATCTGTCTATTCCTCTTTGGATCCTTTCCCATGTATGTTATTATAGAGTGTTGAGTAGACCTCTCTTTGTATTCCATAGGTATTTTGTGATTATATATATATATATATATATATATCATATGCCTTAGTACATGTCTGTTGAACCCCATAACCTAATTCATACATTCCCTACACCTTTCCATTTGGTTATACATAATTTGGTTTTCTGAATCTATGCGTGTCCTTCTCTTGGAAATTATTGCATGGGTATCAAGTTTTAGGTAACACGTATAAGTGATGTCATAGGATATCTGTCTTTCGGTTTCTTTCTTCAAGTTGGGTGATTATCTCTAGATCCTTCTGTAGTGGTGGCAACGGCACTGTTCCATGCTTTTTCATGGCTAATATTCCATTGTGTACATGGACGACTTCTTCTTGGTACATTTTTCTGTTGGTGGACATTTTGGTTTCCTCCAGGTCTTGGCTATGGTACATGTTGCTGAATTGAAGGCCTGGCAGGCTGTGTCTTTTTGATTCTGGTCTACTCAGGTGATAGGCCCATCAGTGGGCCTACCAGATCACATGGTAGCTCAATTTTTACCTTGAAACGCACCTCCGTTCTGTTCTCACTACTGGCTCTTACCAGGTTACATCCCACCAGCAGCTAAAGGGTATGCAGTTCTCTAAAACCCCTTCAGCACTTATTTTTTGTAGAGTTTTCTTGCTGATGATCATTCTGACGGCTGTGAGGTGAACGTTTTGGTACACTGGATTTGCATGGCTTTATTAATTCCTGATGTTCAGCCTTTTTCCATTCCCGTTTTTTTAACGAAAGAAAGAAAGAAAGAAAGAAAGAAAAAGAATCATAAGACAAATGTGCATAAAATATGCCTCTTGAAACTGTCGTTTTGAAATGTGGACGTCTTTCGAATTTTTTGGTCGATATACGGCCCCAGGATTTGTTTTCAGGGCAGGTGTCATTTACACGCCTGCAATTATTTTGAATATCAACTGACCATTAGCACTGGGTTAAAAGCTGCTGTTGTGTGAAACGGCCACAAGGTGGCAGCAGCTGTCCTTTACTAAATCTGGTTACTAGGGCAACAGAACGTCAATGGAAGTCGTGTTCTAGGTTGTAATTTAGAATGGAATTTGCCAGGAAAAAGCCCCTTAAGTTTATGTCCCTACTTCTTGTTCGTTTCTTTAATTGAATTTATATTTTTTATCACAGCAAGTTTGATTACAATGCTTTGCTTGTTCTAGGTGTGCAAGATGTGGTTCTTTTACACATATACCTATGTCTATTCTTCCTGGGATCCTTTTCCCATGTACGTTATGAGAGAATGTTGAGTAGTCTTCTCTTGGTATTCCGTAGGTTTTTGGTGATTATATATTTCACCTGTGTTTGTATGAGTCTCTTAACCCCAATGACCGAATGTATCGAATCCTCACACCTTTCCATTGGTAAACCATAAGTTTGTTTAATGAATCTGTGATTGCCCTTCTCTGTGGAAATATCTTCACTGGTATCAATTTTTAGGCAACACCTATAAGTGATACCATACAATATGTGTCTTTCTCTTTCTGACTTACTACATGTTGCGTGATTACCTGTAGACTCATCTACAGTGCTGCAAATGACATTGTGTCCTTTTTTTCCTTGGCTAATATTCCGTCTGTACATGTACCAGTTCTTCTTTGTCCACTCATCTGTTGATGGACTTTTTGGTTGCTTCCATGTCTTGGCTATTGTAATACTGCAGCAATGCACATTTGCCTGCCTGTGTCTTTCCAATTCTGTCTTCTTACGTTATAGGCCCAGGAGTGGGCCTGCTGGATCTTATGGTAGCCAAATGTTTACCTTATAATGGCACCTCCATTCTGTTCTCATTAGTGGCTCTTACCAGGTTACGTCCCACTTCAAGGTGAGGGTACGCACTTCTCCACAACACCTTCAGCATTTATTGTTTGTAGTTTTTTTGCTGATGTTTATTCTGACTAGTGTGAGCTGATACCTCTTTGTGGTTGGATTTGCATGCGTCTCATAATCCCTTGAAATTGAGCTTTCTGGCATGTCCTTTTTTCCTTGAAACTGTGAGTACAGCCTAGCTCTTCAAATTGTTTTCTTGAAGTATGTGTGACATTTTGAACTATTTTGGCCATTACTTCCCTCAAGACACTTTGAGGGCAGGTTTCATTTACAGCCCTCCAGTACTGGTGCATAGGAAGTGACCCTTAACACAGGTTTTAAAGCTGCTGTTGCAGGTAACGGCCAGAGGGCGGCAGCATTTCTGCTTTTCCCAATCTGGTAACTAGGGTATCTGACCTTCCTGCCAGCGTTGGTCCTCGGTTATAAATTAGAGGGGAATGTGCCCGGATAAACCCCCAAAACCTGATGTCTCCTTACTTATCTTTGTTTTTTAAAATGAATTTTTATTTTTTTATTGGAGTCATATTCTGCTGTGTACGTGGACCACTTCTTCTTTGTGAATTCCTCTGTTGATGGACATTTTCATTGCTTCCAAGTGTTGGCTATGGTAAATATTGCTGGAGTGCAGGATTGCCGGCCTGTTTCTTTATTATTATTATTAATTTTTGTGGTACGTGGGCTTCTCACTGCCGTGGCCCCTCCCGTTGCAGAGCACAGGCTCCAGACACGCAGGCCCAGCAGCCATAGCTCATGGGACTAGCCGCTCCGCAGCATGTGGGTTCTTCCCGGACCGGGGCACGAACCCGTGTCGCCTGCATCGGCAGGCGGACTCTCAACCACTGCGCCACCAGTGAAGCCCAGCCTGTGACCTTTTGATTCACTTCCTCTCAGGCGATAGGCCCAGAAGTGGGTATGCTTGATTGAATGGTAGCTCAATATTTACCTTTTCAAGGCACCTCCTTTGTGTTTTCATTACTGGCTCTTACCATGTTCCACGTTGAACCAAGGGTAGGCATTTCTCCACAACCCCTTCAGCATTTATTGTTTGCAGAATTTTTGCGGATTGCCCTTCTGACTGGTGTGAGCTGATAGGTTTTTGTAATTTGGATTTGCATGTGTTTAATTATTCCTAATGTTCAGCATTTTCCACACCGTTTTAAATTTCTGTTAAACAAACAAACAAAACAAACGGTGAGTACAATAGACCGGTTGAAATTGCCTTCTTGGAAGGTGGCCCTCTTTTGAATTTCTCGGTCTATTTTCGACCCCAGGTTTCTTTTTTGAGGGCGGGTGTCATTTACAGGCCTGCAATGAGTGTGAATATTTAGTGACCATTAGCCCTGGGCTTAAAGCTGCTGTTGTGGGAAACGGCCACAAGGCGGCAGCATTTCTCCATTCCCAAATCTGGTTACTAGGGCAGCAGAGCCTTTCTGGAAGTCCTGTTCCTAGGTTGTAAATTACAATGGAATGTGCCAGGAAAAACCCCCATAAGTTTATGTCACATTAATTCATGTTTTAATTTTTTATCACGGTAATGATTAGAATATTGTTTGTCCTAGGTGTACACAATCTGGTTCATTTGTACATTACATATACATGTTCACGTACAGATCCACTTCCCATGTAAATTATTGCAGAGTGTTCCATAGACCTCCCTTGCTATATGTTCGGTCTTTTTGATATACGTATTTAATAGGTATCTGTACACGTATGGTAAGTGTACTCTTAATTTTTCCATTCCCCCCACCTTTCTTTTTAGATAAGCATAGTTTGTTTTCTAAGTCTGTGAGTGTCTTTCTCTGTGGAAATATGTTCATTTGTGTCAGTTCTTAGATAACGCCTATAAGTGGTATCATAAGATATGTCTTTTGCTTTCCGACTTACCTCATGTTCTGTGATTATCTCTAGGCTCATCTATGGTGCCTCAAAGAGAAGTGTTTCATTGTTTTCCATGGCTAATATTCCATTGTGTACATGGACTACTTCTTCTTTATCCATTCATTCGTTTTATGGACATTTTGGTTGCTTCCGTGCCTTGGCTATTGTGAAAGTTCCTGCAGTGCAGCTGTTGAAGCCTGTGCCTTCTCGACTCTGGACTTCTCAGGTGAGAGGCTCATCGGTGGGCCTGCTGAATGGAATGGTGGCTCAAGTTTTACTTTTAAACGCAGCTCCTTTCTGTTCTCAGTATTGGCTGTTACCACTTTACATCTCACCAGCAGCTAGAGGGTACACAGTTCTCTAAATCCCCTTCAGCATTTATTGTTTGTAAACTTTTTGCTGATGGTAGTTGACATGTGTGAGTTGAAACCGTTTTGGAGGTTAGATTTTCATGAGTCTAATGATTCCTGATGTTGAGCTTTTATCCATTTTCCTCATTGTTGAAAAAGAGTGAGTAAAACTTTCCCCTCCATACTATCTCCTTGAAAATTTTGCCAGTTTTGAATTTTTTTGGCCATTCCCTACCTCAGGACACTTTTTGACGGCAGGTGTCCTTTAGAGCCCCGAGTCCTTGTGAACGTTAAGTGACCATTAGCTGTGGGTTTAAAGCCGCCCTTGCGGGAAACGGCCACAAGGCGGCAGCATTTCTTCATTTCCAACTCTGGGATTTGGGGCAACAGAGCTTTCCTGGAAATCATGTTAGAACGCTGCAAATTAGAGTGGAATGTGCCAGCGCAAACCCCCAAGAGCTTATATCTCCTAAATTGTTGTTTGCTTTTGAAATTTAATTTTTATGAATGATCAGAGCAAATTTGATAAAAATGTAGATTCTCCTGGGTGTACAGTTTCTGGTTCATCCTATCAATGTATCTGTCTATTCCTCTTTGGATCCTTTCCCATGTATGTTATTATAGAGTGTTGAGTAGACCTCTCTTTGTATTCCATAGGTATTTTGTGATTATATATATATATATCATATGCATTAGTACATGTCTGTTGAACCCCATAACCTAATTCATACATTCCCTACACCTTTCCATTTGGTTATACATAATTTGGTTTTCTGAGTCTATGCGTGTCCTTCTCTTGGAAATTATTGCATGGGTATCAAGTTTTAGGTAACACGTATAAGTGATGTCATAGGATATCTGTCTTTCGGTTTCTTTCTTCAAGTTGGGTGATTATCTCTAGATCCTTCTGTAGTGGTGGCAACGGCACTGTTCCATGCTTTTTCATGACTAATATTCCATTGTGTACATGGACGACTTCTTCTTGGTACATTTTTCTGTTGGTGGACATTTTGGTTTCCTCCAGGTCTTGGCTATGGTACATGTTGCTGAATTGAAGGCCTGGCAGGCTGTGTCTTTTTGATTCTGGTCTACTCAGGTGATAGGCCCATCAGTGGGCCTACCAGATCACATGGTAGCTCAATTTTTACCTTGAAACGCACCTCCGTTCTGTTCTCACTACTGGCTCTTACCAGGTTACATCCCACCAGCAGCTAAAGGGTATGCAGTTCTCTAAAACCCCTTCAGCACTTATTTTTTGTAGAGTTTTCTTGCTGATGATCATTCTGACGGCTGTGAGGTGAACGTTTTGGTACACTGGATTTGCATGGCTTTATTAATTCCTGATGTTCAGCCTTTTTCCATTCCCGTTTTTTTAACGAAAGAAAGAAAGAAAGAAAGAAAGAAAAAGAATCATAAGACAAATGTGCATAAAATATGCCTCTTGAAACTGTCGTTTTGAAATGTGGACGTCTTTCGAATTTTTTGGTCGATATACGGCCCCAGGATTTGTTTTCAGGGCAGGTGTCATTTACACGCCTGCAATTATTTTGAATATCAACTGACCATTAGCACTGGGTTAAAAGCTGCTGTTGTGTGAAACGGCCACAAGGTGGCAGCAGCTGTCCTTTACTAAATCTGGTTACTAGGGCAACAGAACGTCAATGGAAGTCGTGTTCTAGGTTGTAATTTAGAATGGAATTTGCCAGGAAAAAGCCCCTTAAGTTTATGTCCCTACTTCTTGTTCGTTTCTTTAATTGAATTTATATTTTTTATCACAGCAAGTTTGATTACAATGCTTTGCTTGTTCTAGGTGTGCAAGATGTGGTTCTTTTACACATATACCTATGTCTATTCTTCCTGGGATCCTTTTCCCATGTACGTTATGAGAGAATGTTGAGTAGTCTTCTCTTGGTATTCCGTAGGTTTTTGGTGATTATATATTTCACCTGTGTTTGTATGAGTCTCTTAACCCCAATGACCGAATGTATCGAATCCTCACACCTTTCCATTGGTAAACCATAAGTTTGTTTAATGAATCTGTGATTGCCCTTCTCTGTGGAAATATCTTCACTGGTATCAATTTTTAGGCAACACCTATAAGTGATACCATACAATATGTGTCTTTCTCTTTCTGACTTACTACATGTTGCGTGATTACCTGTAGACTCATCTACAGTGCTGCAAATGACATTGTGTCCTTTTTTTCCTTGGCTAATATTCCGTCTGTACATGTACCAGTTCTTCTTTGTCCACTCATCTGTTGATGGACTTTTTGGTTGCTTCCATGTCTTGGCTATTGTAATACTGCAGCAATGCACATTTGCCTGCCTGTGTCTTTCCAATTCTGTCTTCTTACGTTATAGGCCCAGGAGTGGGCCTGCTGGATCTTATGGTAGCCAAATGTTTACCTTATAACGGCACCTCCATTCTGTTCTCATTAGTGGCTCTTACCAGGTTACGTCCCACTTCAAGGTGAGGGTACGCACTTCTCCACAACACCTTCAGCATTTATTGTTTGTAGTTTTTTTGCTGATGTTTATTCTGACTAGTGTGAGCTGATACCTCTTTGTGGTTGGATTTGCATGCGTCTCATAATCCCTTGAAATTGAGCTTTCTGGCATGTCCTTTTTTCCTTGAAACTGTGAGTACAGCCTAGCTCTTCAAATTGTTTTCTTGAAGTATGTGTGACATTTTGAACTATTTTGGCCATTACTTCCCTCAAGACACTTTGAGGGCAGGTTTCATTTACAGCCCTCCAGTACTGGTGCATAGGAAGTGACCCTTAACACAGGTTTTAAAGCTGCTGTTGCAGGTAACGGCCAGAGGGCGGCAGCATTTCTGCTTTTCCCAATCTGGTAACTAGGGTATCTGACCTTCCTGCCAGCGTTGGTCCTCGGTTATAAATTAGAGGGGAATGTGCCCGGATAAACCCCCAAAACCTGATGTCTCCTTACTTATCTTTGTTTTTTAAAATGAATTTTTATTTTTTTATTGGAGTCATATTCTGCTGTGTACGTGGACCACTTCTTCTTTGTGAATTCCTCTGTTGATGGACATTTTCATTGCTTCCAAGTGTTGGCTATGGTAAATATTGCTGGAGTGCAGGATTGCCGGCCTGTTTCTTTATTATTATTATTAATTTTTGTGGTACGTGGGCTTCTCACTGCCGTGGCCCCTCCCGTTGCAGAGCACAGGCTCCAGACACGCAGGCCCAGCAGCCATAGCTCATGGGACTAGCCGCTCCGCAGCATGTGGGTTCTTCCCGGACCGGGGCACGAACCCGTGTCCCCTGCATCGGCAGGCGGACTCTCAACCACTGCGCCACCAGTGAAGCCCAGCCTGTGACCTTTTGATTCACATCCTCTCAGGCGATAGGCCCAGAAGTGGGTATGCTTGATTGAATGGTAGCTCAATATTTACCTTTTCAAGGCACCTCCTTTGTGTTTTCATTACTGGCTCTTACCATGTTCCACGTTGAACCAAGGGTAGGCATTTCTCCACAACCCCTTCAGCATTTATTGTTTGCAGAATTTTTGCTGATTGCCCTTCTGACTGGTGTGAGCTGATAGGTTTTTGTAATTTGGATTTGCATGTGTTTAATTATTCCTAATGTTCAGCATTTTCCACACCGTTTTAAATTTCTGTTAAACAAACAACCAAAACAAACGGTGAGTACAATAGACCGGTTGAAATTGCCTTCTTGAAAGGTGGCCCTCTTTTGAATTTCTCGGTCTATTTTCGACCCCAGGTTTCTTTTTTGAGGGCGGGTGTCATTTACAGGCCTGCAATGAGTGTGAATATTTAGTGACCATTAGCCCTGGGCTTAAAGCTGCTGTTGTGGGAAACGGCCACAAGGCGGCAGCATTTCTCCATTCCCAAATCTGGTTACTAGGGCAGCAGAGCCTTTCTGGAAGTCCTGTTCCTAGGTTGTAAATTACAATGGAATGTGCCAGGAAAAACCCCCATAAGTTTATGTCACATTAATTCATGTTTTAATTTTTTATCGCGGTAATGATTAGAATATTGTTTGTCCTAGGTGTACACAATCTGGTTCATTTGTACATTACATATACATGTTCACGTACAGATCCACTTCCCATGTAAATTATTGCAGAGTGTTCCATAGACCTCCCTTGCTATATGTTCGGTCTTTTTGATATACGTATTTAATAGGTATCTGTACACGTATGGTAAGTGTACTCTTAATTTTTCCATTCCCCCCACCTTTCTTTTTAGATAAGCATAGTTTGTTTTCTAAGTCTGTGAGTGTCTTTCTCTGTGGAAATATGTTCATTTGTGTCAGTTCTTAGATAACGCCTATAAGTGGTATCATAAGATATGTCTTTTGCTTTCCGACTTACCTCATGTTCTGTGATTATCTCTAGGCTCATCTATGGTGCCTCAAAGAGAAGTGTTTCATTGTTTTCCATGGCTAATATTCCATTGTGTACATGGACTACTTCTTCTTTATCCATTCATTCGTTTTATGGACATTTTGGTTGCTTCCGTGCCTTGGCTATTGTGAAAGTTCCTGCAGTGCAGCTGTTGAAGCCTGTGCCTTCTCGACTCTGGACTTCTCAGGTGAGAGGCTCATCGGTGGGCCTGCTGAATGGAATGGTGGCTCAAGTTTTACTTTTAAACGCAGCTCCTTTCTGTTCTCAGTATTGGCTGTTACCACTTTACATCTCACCAGCAGCTAGAGGGTACACAGTTCTCTAAATCCCCTTCAGCATTTATTGTTTGTAAACTTTTTGCTGATGGTAGTTGACATGTGTGAGTTGAAACCGTTTTGGAGGTTAGATTTTCATGAGTCTAATGATTCCTGATGTTGAGCTTTTATCCATTTTCCTCATTGTTGAAAAAGAGTGAGTAAAACTTTCCCCTCCATACTATCTCCTTGAAAATTTTGCCAGTTTTGAATTTTTTTGGCCATTCCCTACCTCAGGACATTTTTTGACGGCAGGTGTCCTTTAGAGCCCCGAGTCCCTGTGAACGTTAAGTGACCATTAGCTGTGGGTTTAAAGCTGCCCTTGTGGGAAACGGCCACAAGGCGGCAGCATTTCTTCATTTCCAACTCTGGGATTTGGGGCAACAGAGCTTTCCTGGAAATCATGTTAGAACGCTGCAAATTAGAGTGGAATGTGCCAGCGCAAACCCCCAAGAGCTTATATCTCCTAAATTGTTGTTTGCTTTTGAAATTTAATTTTTATGAATGATCAGAGCAAATTTGATAAAAATGTAGATTCTCCTGGGTGTACAGTTTCTGGTTCATCCTATCAATGTATCTGTCTATTCCTCTTTGGATCCTTTCCCATGTATGTTATTATAGAGTGTTGAGTAGACCTCTCTTTGTATTCCATAGGTATTTTGTGATTATATATATATATATATATATATATCATATGCCTTAGTACATGTCTGTTGAACCCCATAACCTAATTCATACATTCCCTACACCTTTCCATTTGGTTATACATAATTTGGTTTTCTGAATCTATGCGTGTCCTTCTCTTGGAAATTATTGCATGGGTATCAAGTTTTAGGTAACACGTATAAGTGATGTCATAGGATATCTGTCTTTCGGTTTCTTTCTTCAAGTTGGGTGATTATCTCTAGATCCTTCTGTAGTGGTGGCAACGGCACTGTTCCATGCTTTTTCATGGCTAATATTCCATTGTGTACATGGACGACTTCTTCTTGGTACATTTTTCTGTTGGTGGACATTTTGGTTTCCTCCAGGTCTTGGCTATGGTACATGTTGCTGAATTGAAGGCCTGGCAGGCTGTGTCTTTTTGATTCTGGTCTACTCAGGTGATAGGCCCATCAGTGGGCCTACCAGATCACATGGTAGCTCAATTTTTACCTTGAAACGCACCTCCGTTCTGTTCTCACTACTGGCTCTTACCAGGTTACATCCCACCAGCAGCTAAAGGGTATGCAGTTCTCTAAAACCCCTTCAGCACTTATTTTTTGTAGAGTTTTCTTGCTGATGATCATTCTGACGGCTGTGAGGTGAACGTTTTGGTACACTGGATTTGCATGGCTTTATTAATTCCTGATGTTCAGCCTTTTTCCATTCCCGTTTTTTTAACGAAAGAAAGAAAGAAAGAAAGAAAGAAAAAGAATCATAAGACAAATGTGCATAAAATATGCCTCTTGAAACTGTCGTTTTGAAATGTGGACGTCTTTCGAATTTTTTGGTCGATATACGGCCCCAGGATTTGTTTTCAGGGCAGGTGTCATTTACACGCCTGCAATTATTTTGAATATCAACTGACCATTAGCACTGGGTTAAAAGCTGCTGTTGTGTGAAACGGCCACAAGGTGGCAGCAGCTGTCCTTTACTAAATCTGGTTACTAGGGCAACAGAACGTCAATGGAAGTCGTGTTCTAGGTTGTAATTTAGAATGGAATTTGCCAGGAAAAAGCCCCTTAAGTTTATGTCCCTACTTCTTGTTCGTTTCTTTAATTGAATTTATATTTTTTATCACAGCAAGTTTGATTACAATGCTTTGCTTGTTCTAGGTGTGCAAGATGTGGTTCTTTTACACATATACCTATGTCTATTCTTCCTGGGATCCTTTTCCCATGTACGTTATGAGAGAATGTTGAGTAGTCTTCTCTTGGTATTCCGTAGGTTTTTGGTGATTATATATTTCACCTGTGTTTGTATGAGTCTCTTAACCCCAATGACCGAATGTATCGAATCCTCACACCTTTCCATTGGTAAACCATAAGTTTGTTTAATGAATCTGTGATTGCCCTTCTCTGTGGAAATATCTTCACTGGTATCAATTTTTAGGCAACACCTATAAGTGATACCATACAATATGTGTCTTTCTCTTTCTGACTTACTACATGTTGCGTGATTACCTGTAGACTCATCTACAGTGCTGCAAATGACATTGTGTCCTTTTTTTCCTTGGCTAATATTCCGTCTGTACATGTACCAGTTCTTCTTTGTCCACTCATCTGTTGATGGACTTTTTGGTTGCTTCCATGTCTTGGCTATTGTAATACTGCAGCAATGCACATTTGCCTGCCTGTGTCTTTCCAATTCTGTCTTCTTACGTTATAGGCCCAGGAGTGGGCCTGCTGGATCTTATGGTAGCCAAATGTTTACCTTATAATGGCACCTCCATTCTGTTCTCATTAGTGGCTCTTACCAGGTTACGTCCCACTTCAAGGTGAGGGTACACACTTCTCCACAACACCTTCAGCATTTATTGTTTGTAGTTTTTTTGCTGATGTTTATTCTGACTAGTGTGAGCTGATACCTCTTTGTGGTTGGATTTGCATGCGTCTCATAATCCCTTGAAATTGAGCTTTCTGGCATGTCCTTTTTTCCTTGAAACTGTGAGTACAGCCTAGCTCTTCAAATTGTTTTCTTGAAGTATGTGTGACATTTTGAACTATTTTGGCCATTACTTCCCTCAAGACACTTTGAGGGCAGGTTTCATTTACAGCCCTCCAGTACTGGTGCATAGGAAGTGACCCTTAACACAGGTTTTAAAGCTGCTGTTGCAGGTAACGGCCAGAGGGCGGCAGCATTTCTGCTCTTCCCAATCTGGTAACTAGGGAATCCGACCTTCCTGCCAGTGTTGGTCCTCGGTTATAAATTAGAGGGGAATGTGCCCGGATAAACCCCCCAAACCTGATGTCTCCTTACTTATCTTTGTTTTTTAAAATGAATTTTTATTTTTTTATTGGAGTCATATTCCGGTGTGCACATGGACCACTTCTTCTTTGTGAATTCCTCTGTTGATGGACATTTTCATTGCTTCCAAGTGTTGGCTATGGTAAATATTGCTGGAGTGCAGGATTGCCGGCCTGTTTCTTTATTATTATTCTTATTTTTTGCGGTACGTGGGCCTCTCACTGCCAGGGCCCCTCCCGTTGCAGAGCACAGGCTCCAGACACGCAGGCCCAGCAGCCATAGCTCATGGGACTAGCCGCTCCGCAGCATGTGGGTTCTTCCCGGACCGGGGCACGAACCCGTGTCGCCTGCATCGGCAGGCGGACTCTCAACCACTGCGCCACGAGTGAAGCCCAGGCTGTGACCTTTTGATTCACATCCTCTCAGGCGATAGGCCCAGAAGTGGGTATGCTTGATTGAATGGTAGCTCAATATTTACCTTTTCAAGGCACCTCCTTTGTGTTTTCATTACTGGCTCTTACCATGTTCCATGTTGAACCAAGGGTAGGCGTTTCTCCACAACCCCTTCAGCATTTATTGTTTGCAGAATTTTTGCTGATTGCCCTTCTGACTGGTGTGAGCTGATAGGTTTTTGTAATTTGGATTTGCATGTGTTTAATTATTCCTAATGTTCAGCATTTTCCACACCGTTTTAAATTTCTGTTAAACAAACAACCAAAACAAACGGTGAGTACAATAGACCGGTTGAAATTGCCTTCTTGAAAGGTGGCCCTCTTTTGAATTTCTCGGTCTATTTTCGACCCCAGGTTTCTTTTTTGAGGGCGGGTGTCATTTACAGGCCTGCAATGAGTGTGAATATTTAGTGACCATTAGCCCTGGGCTTAAAGCTGCTGTTGTGGGAAACGGCCACAAGGCGGCAGCATTTCTCCATTCCCAAATCTGGTTACTAGGGCAGCAGAGCCTTTCTGGAAGTCCTGTTCCTAGGTTGTAAATTACAATGGAATGTGCCAGGAAAAACCCCCATAAGTTTATGTCACATTAATTCATGTTTTAATTTTTTATCGCGGTAATGATTAGAATATTGTTTGTCCTAGGTGTACACAATCTGGTTCATTTGTACATTACATATACATGTTCACGTACAGATCCACTTCCCATGTAAATTATTGCAGAGTGTTCCATAGACCTCCCTTGCTATATGTTCGGTCTTTTTGATATACGTATTTAATAGGTATCTGTACACGTATGGTAAGTGTACTCTTAATTTTTCCATTCCCCCCACCTTTCTTTTTAGATAAGCATAGTTTGTTTTCTAAGTCTGTGAGTGTCTTTCTCTGTGGAAATATGTTCATTTGTGTCAGTTCTTAGATAACGCCTATAAGTGGTATCATAAGATATGTCTTTTGCTTTCCGACTTACCTCATGTTCTGTGATTATCTCTAGGCTCATCTATGGTGCCTCAAAGAGAAGTGTTTCATTGTTTTCCATGGCTAATATTCCATTGTGTACATGGACTACTTCTTCTTTATCCATTCATTCGTTTTATGGACATTTTGGTTGCTTCCGTGCCTTGGCTATTGTGAAAGTTCCTGCAGTGCAGCTGTTGAAGCCTGTGCCTTCTCGACTCTGGACTTCTCAGGTGAGAGGCTCATCGGTGGGCCTGCTGAATGGAATGGTGGCTCAAGTTTTACTTTTAAACGCAGCTCCTTTCTGTTCTCAGTATTGGCTGTTACCACTTTACATCTCACCAGCAGCTAGAGGGTACACAGTTCTCTAAATCCCCTTCAGCATTTATTGTTTGTAAACTTTTTGCTGATGGTAGTTGACATGTGTGAGTTGAAACCGTTTTGGAGGTTAGATTTTCATGAGTCTAATGATTCCTGATGTTGAGCTTTTATCCATTTTCCTCATTGTTGAAAAAGAGTGAGTAAAACTTTCCCCTCCATACTATCTCCTTGAAAATTTTGCCAGTTTTGAATTTTTTTGGCCATTCCCTACCTCAGGACATTTTTTGACGGCAGGTGTCCTTTAGAGCCCCGAGTCCCTGTGAACGTTAAGTGACCATTAGCTGTGGGTTTAAAGCTGCCCTTGTGGGAAACGGCCACAAGGCGGCAGCATTTCTTCATTTCCAACTCTGGGATTTGGGGCAACAGAGCTTTCCTGGAAATCATGTTAGAACGCTGCAAATTAGAGTGGAATGTGCCAGCGCAAACCCCCAAGAGCTTATATCTCCTAAATTGTTGTTTGCTTTTGAAATTTAATTTTTATGAATGATCAGAGCAAATTTGATAAAAATGTAGATTCTCCTGGGTGTACAGTTTCTGGTTCATCCTATCAATGTATCTGTCTATTCCTCTTTGGATCCTTTCCCATGTATGTTATTATAGAGTGTTGAGTAGACCTCTCTTTGTATTCCATAGGTATTTTGTGATTATATATATATATATATATATATATCATATGCCTTAGTACATGTCTGTTGAACCCCATAACCTAATTCATACATTCCCTACACCTTTCCATTTGGTTATACATAATTTGGTTTTCTGAATCTATGCGTGTCCTTCTCTTGGAAATTATTGCATGGGTATCAAGTTTTAGGTAACACGTATAAGTGATGTCATAGGATATCTGTCTTTCGGTTTCTTTCTTCAAGTTGGGTGATTATCTCTAGATCCTTCTGTAGTGGTGGCAACGGCACTGTTCCATGCTTTTTCATGGCTAATATTCCATTGTGTACATGGACGACTTCTTCTTGGTACATTTTTCTGTTGGTGGACATTTTGGTTTCCTCCAGGTCTTGGCTATGGTACATGTTGCTGAATTGAAGGCCTGGCAGGCTGTGTCTTTTTGATTCTGGTCTACTCAGGTGATAGGCCCATCAGTGGGCCTACCAGATCACATGGTAGCTCAATTTTTACCTTGAAACGCACCTCCGTTCTGTTCTCACTACTGGCTCTTACCAGGTTACATCCCACCAGCAGCTAAAGGGTATGCAGTTCTCTAAAACCCCTTCAGCACTTATTTTTTGTAGAGTTTTCTTGCTGATGATCATTCTGACGGCTGTGAGGTGAACGTTTTGGTACACTGGATTTGCATGGCTTTATTAATTCCTGATGTTCAGCCTTTTTCCATTCCCGTTTTTTTAACGAAAGAAAGAAAGAAAGAAAGAAAGAAAAAGAATCATAAGACAAATGTGCATAAAATATGCCTCTTGAAACTGTCGTTTTGAAATGTGGACGTCTTTCGAATTTTTTGGTCGATATACGGCCCCAGGATTTGTTTTCAGGGCAGGTGTCATTTACACGCCTGCAATTATTTTGAATATCAACTGACCATTAGCACTGGGTTAAAAGCTGCTGTTGTGTGAAACGGCCACAAGGTGGCAGCAGCTGTCCTTTACTAAATCTGGTTACTAGGGCAACAGAACGTCAATGGAAGTCGTGTTCTAGGTTGTAATTTAGAATGGAATTTGCCAGGAAAAAGCCCCTTAAGTTTATGTCCCTACTTCTTGTTCGTTTCTTTAATTGAATTTATATTTTTTATCACAGCAAGTTTGATTACAATGCTTTGCTTGTTCTAGGTGTGCAAGATGTGGTTCTTTTACACATATACCTATGTCTATTCTTCCTGGGATCCTTTTCCCATGTACGTTATGAGAGAATGTTGAGTAGTCTTCTCTTGGTATTCCGTAGGTTTTTGGTGATTATATATTTCACCTGTGTTTGTATGAGTCTCTTAACCCCAATGACCGAATGTATCGAATCCTCACACCTTTCCATTGGTAAACCATAAGTTTGTTTAATGAATCTGTGATTGCCCTTCTCTGTGGAAATATCTTCACTGGTATCAATTTTTAGGCAACACCTATAAGTGATACCATACAATATGTGTCTTTCTCTTTCTGACTTACTACATGTTGCGTGATTACCTGTAGACTCATCTACAGTGCTGCAAATGACATTGTGTCCTTTTTTTCCTTGGCTAATATTCCGTCTGTACATGTACCAGTTCTTCTTTGTCCACTCATCTGTTGATGGACTTTTTGGTTGCTTCCATGTCTTGGCTATTGTAATACTGCAGCAATGCACATTTGCCTGCCTGTGTCTTTCCAATTCTGTCTTCTTACGTTATAGGCCCAGGAGTGGGCCTGCTGGATCTTATGGTAGCCAAATGTTTACCTTATAATGGCACCTCCATTCTGTTCTCATTAGTGGCTCTTACCAGGTTACGTCCCACTTCAAGGTGAGGGTACACACTTCTCCACAACACCTTCAGCATTTATTGTTTGTAGTTTTTTTGCTGATGTTTATTCTGACTAGTGTGAGCTGATACCTCTTTGTGGTTGGATTTGCATGCGTCTCATAATCCCTTGAAATTGAGCTTTCTGGCATGTCCTTTTTTCCTTGAAACTGTGAGTACAGCCTAGCTCTTCAAATTGTTTTCTTGAAGTATGTGTGACATTTTGAACTATTTTGGCCATTACTTCCCTCAAGACACTTTGAGGGCAGGTTTCATTTACAGCCCTCCAGTACTGGTGCATAGGAAGTGACCCTTAACACAGGTTTTAAAGCTGCTGTTGCAGGTAACGGCCAGAGGGCGGCAGCATTTCTGCTCTTCCCAATCTGGTAACTAGGGAATCCGACCTTCCTGCCAGTGTTGGTCCTCGGTTATAAATTAGAGGGGAATGTGCCCGGATAAACCCCCCAAACCTGATGTCTCCTTACTTATCTTTGTTTTTTAAAATGAATTTTTATTTTTTTATTGGAGTCATATTCCGGTGTGCACATGGACCACTTCTTCTTTGTGAATTCCTCTGTTGATGGACATTTTCATTGCTTCCAAGTGTTGGCTATGGTAAATATTGCTGGAGTGCAGGATTGCCGGCCTGTTTCTTTATTATTATTCTTATTTTTTGCGGTACGTGGGCCTCTCACTGCCAGGGCCCCTCCCGTTGCAGAGCACAGGCTCCAGACACGCAGGCCCAGCAGCCATAGCTCATGGGACTAGCCGCTCCGCAGCATGTGGGTTCTTCCCGGACCGGGGCACGAACCCGTGTCGCCTGCATCGGCAGGCGGACTCTCAACCACTGCGCCACGAGTGAAGCCCAGGCTGTGACCTTTTGATTCACATCCTCTCAGGCGATAGGCCCAGAAGTGGGTATGCTTGATTGAATGGTAGCTCAATATTTACCTTTTCAAGGCACCTCCTTTGTGTTTTCATTACTGGCTCTTACCATGTTCCATGTTGAACCAAGGGTAGGCGTTTCTCCACAACCCCTTCAGCATTTATTGTTTGCAGAATTTTTGCTGATTGCCCTTCTGACTGGTGTGAGCTGATAGGTTTTTGTAATTTGGATTTGCATGTGTTTAATTATTCCTAATGTTCAGCATTTTCCACACCGTTTTAAATTTCTGTTAAACAAACAACCAAAACAAACGGTGAGTACAATAGACCGGTTGAAATTGCCTTCTTGAAAGGTGGCCCTCTTTTGAATTTCTCGGTCTATTTTCGACCCCAGGTTTCTTTTTTGAGGGCGGGTGTCATTTACAGGCCTGCAATGAGTGTGAATATTTAGTGACCATTAGCCCTGGGCTTAAAGCTGCTGTTGTGGGAAACGGCCACAAGGCGGCAGCATTTCTCCATTCCCAAATCTGGTTACTAGGGCAGCAGAGCCTTTCTGGAAGTCCTGTTCCTAGGTTGTAAATTACAATGGAATGTGCCAGGAAAAACCCCCATAAGTTTATGTCACATTAATTCATGTTTTAATTTTTTATCGCGGTAATGATTAGAATATTGTTTGTCCTAGGTGTACACAATCTGGTTCATTTGTACATTACATATACATGTTCACGTACAGATCCACTTCCCATGTAAATTATTGCAGAGTGTTCCATAGACCTCCCTTGCTATATGTTCGGTCTTTTTGATATACGTATTTAATAGGTATCTGTACACGTATGGTAAGTGTACTCTTAATTTTTCCATTCCCCCCACCTTTCTTTTTAGATAAGCATAGTTTGTTTTCTAAGTCTGTGAGTGTCTTTCTCTGTGGAAATATGTTCATTTGTGTCAGTTCTTAGATAACGCCTATAAGTGGTATCATAAGATATGTCTTTTGCTTTCCGACTTACCTCATGTTCTGTGATTATCTCTAGGCTCATCTATGGTGCCTCAAAGAGAAGTGTTTCATTGTTTTCCATGGCTAATATTCCATTGTGTACATGGACTACTTCTTCTTTATCCATTCATTCGTTTTATGGACATTTTGGTTGCTTCCGTGCCTTGGCTATTGTGAAAGTTCCTGCAGTGCAGCTGTTGAAGCCTGTGCCTTCTCGACTCTGGACTTCTCAGGTGAGAGGCTCATCGGTGGGCCTGCTGAATGGAATGGTGGCTCAAGTTTTACTTTTAAACGCAGCTCCTTTCTGTTCTCAGTATTGGCTGTTACCACTTTACATCTCACCAGCAGCTAGAGGGTACACAGTTCTCTAAATCCCCTTCAGCATTTA